>NW_026622997.1:19088484-19391515 GCF_023065955.2 Ursus arctos
ACACGTAACGGTGTGGGATTTGTTTTCAGGGCCTTTGGCCCCTCCAGGCCGGTCCCCCCTTTCTAGAAATTATGCGTGTTGTGGAGCTGGTGGCACGTCTTCGAGCCGAACTGTACATGGTGACGTCTGGTGCTTGTTGGCTCCGGCTCCTCCTCTAGGTGAGGTTCCAGCTACCCGGGCTTTGCTGAGATTAGGGAAGGTGGTGCTCGGCTTCCAGAATGAAAACTGAAAACAAAATGACAAAGTGCTTCTGGGTTGGGGGAGTTGCCGAAGGGAGACTGAGCTCCTCTGACCTGTTAGCAGAACTCGTTCCGGGCTCTCTGGATAGGACTCGTTACTGTCACCCGGTAGGCTCTTAATGCTGGCGGTGTGACATCCCCCCAGCCTGCCTGATCTCATTGGCCTGGTTCACAGCCCGGCCGGATGTCGTCTTCACTGCTGGCGATTCTAGCCTGCAGCCCGGTCCAACGGCCCCACAGAGAGGCCAGGATCCCTGGTGCTGGGAGTGAGGGGGTGAGGTGTGCGTCTGTCGAGATGCCGGACCTGGAGATGGTGTTCGTCAGTCTGAGGATGTGGGGACGACTTTCTTCCCTCCTGCGATTGCTTTCCCCCACCTCTCCTATAAATGACTTAAAATACACACGAGGAAACCATCTTCGCTCTTTCCAAGCATCCGGTTGAGTGGCATTAGCGCATTCACATTGGTACGTGGCTGTCACCACCATCTGTCTCCAGAATTTTTCATCTTCCCAGACTGAATGTCTGTCCCCATTGAACACTAACCCCCGGCCCCTGGTCCCCAGCCACCAGCACTTTTTCTGACTCTGACAATGCTGAGTGTCTCCATGTACATGGAGTCCTACAGCATTTATCCTTCTGCAAGTGGCTCATTTCACTCAGCGTGATGCCTTCAAGGTTCATCCGTGGTCGTGGCCTGTGTGAGACTGTCCTTCACTTTGAAGGCTGAGTTGTCTTTCGTGTGGCTTTTATCCACCCGTGCACCCTGCCTGCTCCCACTTAGCTGCTATGAACTTGGCGTACGGAAGCGCTCGAGCCCTCCCTCCGTTCTGCGGGGCTGGCCCCAGATGGCATCCGACCCTTGCTGTCCTCTGAGCTCTGCCGGAGGTTTTCGGTGGCCGTCATGTGGCAGGGCGCTCCGTGGCACAGGGGCGTCCCTGTGGCGTGTGCACCGCAGGGCTGCTCACTGGGCCTCTCCTCTCCCCGCAGCAAGAGTACTGGAGGTTAGTGGAAGAGAAGGACTGCCACGTGGCCGTGCACTGCGGCAAGGTAGACACCAACACGCACGGCAGCGGGTTCCCGGTGGGGAAGTCAGAACCGTTTTCAAGGTAATGGGGGACACGCTCGTCTGCATTTTGGGGACCAGGTGGTGTCCTTCCCTGCCAGTCTGTGATGTCCCTCTGCTTTTCCTCTGCAGGCATGGATGGAACCTCACCGTCCTCCCTAATAACACAGGGTCCATCCTGCGTCACCTCGGTGCTGTGCCTGGTAAGCCTGGCGTGGCCACTGTCTTTGTTATTTTTAAGAGGAAGAGTGGGGTTGGGAGGGGCAGAGGGAGAGAGAAAACCCCAAGCAGACTTCCAGCCTAGCATGCGGCCTGACATGGGGCTCGATCCCATGACCCTGAGATCGTGACCTGAGTGGAAACCAAGAGTCGGACGCTTCAGCGACTGCGCCCCCAGGCGCCTGGATATGGCTGTTGTCTCTAGGGTCCTGAGGCGTCTGCCTCTGGCGGCTTGCAGAGCGGGCTCCATGCCACGTGCCCAGGCAGGACAGGTTACCATGTAGAAAGCATGTATGTTGGAAACTTTGGTCTTTAGAAAAAGAGAGGGATAGGATCGTTGAAGTCACTAAAGATGTGGAAAAGTGAACCACATGATAGAACCTAGAAGCTGGGCAGCTTTTCATCTTGAAATTGTATTTTCAGAGCTGATGTCCTGACCCTGTAGGGCAGGTGCAGGCTCGGAAGTGATTGATTGCGGAGAGTAGGGACAGCAGGTGTCCTGGGGGTGTGGCCCAGGGCCCTCCACACACTGGCGGGGCCGCGTGGGTACCGAGGGCCTTGGCAAGCGGTGGGGCTTTGTGCTTCCTCGTCTGGCGCACGCTGGAGTCCGGGTTGGCCCGTCTGCTGTCCCTGTCCTGAGGTTCAGCAGGGCCACGGCACGTGGCTGGTGGTTAACTGACAACAGTCGTCGTGGTCCTGCTCCTTGGGGCATCTTGCTTCCCAACTTAACTCACAGATTCAGAGGTCTTTAAGATTTTATTTATTAGAGAGGGAGCACACGCGCGCCCGAGCTGGGTGAGAAGCAGGCTCCCCACTGAGCAGGGAGCCCAATGCGGGGCTCGATCCCAGGACCCCAGGATCACGACCTGAGCTGAAGGCAGACTGTTAACGACTGAGCCACCCAGGCGCCCCTGAGATGTTTGTTAATAACGTTTTGTCACCGCGTCTGCCTTCTCGGCTTCAGCAAGCAGGAAGGAGCACAAGTACCTTTTTCTCGCTGGTGGCGTCAGAATTTGAACCCTTTTTTCCTTCCCTCCCCGTGTGGGGAGAGGACGGGGATTTCCCATTGCCCTGACTCTGGGACCCTGGCGCTCTGCTCTGTGATGCGCGTTTCTCCCTCTGCAGGAGTGACAATTCCCTGGCTGAACATCGGCATGGTCTTTTCTACCTCATGCTGGTCTCGAGACCAAAACCACCTTCCCTATATTGACTACTTACACACTGGTGCTGACTGCATTTGGTGAGTACGTCCGCCCTGGGGCACTTGGGTGGCGGGGGGACAAAGATTCCGGAACCTTCCTGATGTGCGCGCCCCCCCCGGCAGCTGACAGCCCCGGGGAGCTTGCCTCTGTGGGTCGGTCCGCTGCTCGCAACCAGTCATAGGATTTCTTACCTGCATTGGGAGCGCTCCAGGTGGCCGGGTGTAGGGGGTTTGAAGTGTTCGGGTCACGAGCGGGTCGAGCATCTTCTCATGTGCTTAGCGGCCATTTCTGTTCCTTCTGTCAGCTCTCTGCTTACCCTTGTTTTTGCTTCAAGGACAGTATTTGTTGGTGGTGGTTCTTAGGACTTGGTGTCATGTTAGGGGTGAGAACAGTTAGGGGAGTCCGGGGAAGGGGACCAGTTGTGCTGGCTGTACCCCCCGCCCAGTGTGAACCCATCCCTCTCGGGCCTTGTGTCAGGCTAGTTTCAGCACCTGTGCAGCTGGTGTCTCCGATCTAGTGCGCTGCAGGGAGTAGGTGTCCGGGGGTGGAGTGGCGGCGGCTACTGTGGGAGAGGCACAGGTTTCCCCTGCCGGTGCCCACCTGTGAGCCTCCAGGTGGGAAATGACTGCAGATAATCCGCTGTCTTGTCTGACAGGCTAGCAGCACACATCCGTCCCCCACTAACTGCATTTACTGTGCTAATGGGGTGAGTAGCTCTCCTCTATTGAAATAAAGTCACCACTAACGTCCTCCCTCCGAGGAGCCCATAGACGTGGGTCCATAGCCTTGTCATAACGGTTTCCCTGCTCTCAGGCCACATGCCCACAAGCGTGCTTTGTGTTGAGGCCTGCTGGGAGTGAGGGACCCCCATGGGGGCTGCCCTGCTGAGGAAGGGGGTCCTCAGCGTCCCATGGGGAGGTTGTGAGCAGCTGCCAGGGCAGGGAGCCCGAGTGGGCTGGAGGCCGGGGACAGGGTGCATGGAGGCCACGCTCAGCCTGTTGTCCCCCATGGACAAACTTCTGTGCCAGGCCTGGCCTGGGGTGCACGGGGACCCACCCAAGCCTGCGACCTGACCCGCCTTGTCCTAGAGGGCGAGGAGCGAGATGGTGTGTTGGTGCATCCGCCCTCACAGGCCGACCATGAGTGAGAGGTGGGGAAGTGTCAGACTCCGTAGGCCTTTGGAAGACTAATCCCTGGAAACACCCCACTGGTGGGGAGTTAAGAGGAGGCCGGGATATGATCAGAGAACTTTATGGTGTGGATACGTTGGCACTGAAATAATGTAAACGTTTATAGAAACGTGAACGTGGGGATGGCACCCCCCTGTACTCGGCACTGAACAGGATTTGGCCTCCAAGTGCAGGATTTCCCCATAAACAGCAGTGCTGAGGGCCGGGGGGTGGGGGGCGGTGGGAAGGTGCAGGTTTGGAGCTGATCGTGCGGGGGCTGTGACTGCTGACGTGAGCCTCCCGACTGTCACCCTGCTTTGATTTTTACTGGAGGTCGCGGTTTTCGTGGGCCTGTGGCCTGGTCGGACCACTCCGGCAGGCTGTTCCTAGTAGGCCCTCTTGGGACACCGATGATGACTCCCCAGTGAGGGTCCAGATTCTCCTGTCAGTGAAGTTCTGCCTGCATCTTCAGCCTTCTCTCCCCCTCGCCACCCCTGCCAGCTCCTCAGCATGCTGTCCCCCACCCTTGGCCTTGCCCCGGGCCCCCATCCGCCTGTGAGGCCTGCCCGACACGGCCCTCTCGGTGTTGCTCTCCCGGGTGCCGAGCCGGCTGGGCCAGGTCCCGGGCTCGCTGGGCTCTGGCCCACAGAGCCCTCGGTGGGCCCGGGCCTGCATCCCCCCATTTCAGAGCTTCACACCGCTGCCGTGTCCTTGCAGTGTTGGCTGCGAGGCCGTGTGCGCACTGACAGGCCCGACTCTGTTTGGAGAGTGGTGGGGTTCGGCCGTCACAGCCCTCCCCCGCCTGGGGGACCAGCGCCCTCGTCCCGCGGCGGTTTCTGTGGGTTTGGAGCACGCAGCAGAGGCTGGGAGAGTCTGCACGTGTGTCTGGGTCTGATTTATAGGGGGCTTTAAACATCTGATTTGGGTTCAAAGTTTTTTGGCTCACGCGTAGGTCAGCTCTGCATAAGAGGAGCACGTTTGCCCGCTGTTGGGCCGTGGTGGGCAGAAGCCGCAGTGTGGCCCCGGGTCGTGGGGCGCCAGTCACTGGTCCCCGGAGCGTGTCCCTCCTCCCGCGTTTCAGTCACTCCCTTCCCGCACCCCAAGGCCGCTTCGCAGGCCTTTGTTGGCTCAGTTCCCTAAAGGAGGGTGCAGGGTGGGGCCCGCACGTGTTCCCGGGGCAGAGGGTCCTTGTCAAGGCTCTGCTGTGCCCCTGTTTCCAAACAACCCAGGTATTGCATTCCTGCTGAGGAGGAGAACAAGCTCGAGGATGTGGTCCACACCCTGCTGCAGGCCAATGGTACCCCAGGGCTGCAGATGCTGGAGAGCAACGTCATGGTAGGCCCAGAGACGAGCAGCAGGCCCTTGGGGGTGCTGGGCCCACGGCCACCAGCCTGTACCCCTGTGCCCACCTGGCTTCAGAGGCCACGCAGTAGCCCCCTGGTGGTGTAAATGTGGGCCGTTCCCACCTGGCAGTGCTGCACGGGGACAGGGCTGTAGTCAAGGCGGCCGCACCCCTGCGTGAGCACCGTGTCGCACTCGGGCCAGTGCCCAGTTAGAACTTTGTTCTTCTTTCAGGGGTTATGTGTGTTTCCCAAAGGAGAAGCAGACCTTTAGTACAAAATGTAATCTGTCTCCTGGCGCGCAGGCTCCTTCTTAAGTACTCATTCCCCCCGCCGGAGAACAGGGGTGTGTGTTAACACGCCTGCTGGGGGAGAGGCCCTGCGCCAGAGCGGCCGCGTGGCCAGCTGGCAGGGCTGTCGGGGGGGCTCTGTGAGCAGTGGGTCGTGGTTGGGGGCAGCAGCCAGCAGGGCGCCTCAGCCCAGCCCGTGTCCCTAGATCTCCCCGGAGGTGCTGTGCAGAGAGGGGATCAAGGTGCACAGGACCGTGCAGCAGAGCGGCCAGTTCGTCGTCTGCTTCCCGGGCTCCTTTGTGTCCAAAGTGTGCTGCGGCTACAGCGTCTCTGAGACCGTGCACTTTGCCACCACCCAGTGGACGAGTATGGGCTTCGAGACGGCCAAGGTGAGCTGGGTGAGCCCCCCGTGGGCCCGCTGCACTGTGCACGTAGAGCGTGCGGGACTGCACGCCGGCGCCCGCGTGCCTGCCTGCCTGCGCGGGTCTGCTTGTGGGGAAGGCGGGTTGGCCCAGTATCCCTTCCAGACCGTTCGCGGGCAGCCGAGGGGTTCCTCTAGGAGAGGGGAGGGCGTGTGTGTCGTGAGAGATTTTGAGCTGTTGGGCCCCACACAGCATCAGGAAGACGGTACAGGAGTTTAAGGTAAAACTTAAAATGGGCAGAAAATCTGCACCCATTTTAAAGCTGTGGCCCCTGCTTTGCGGCCAGAGGCCCCGAGCGAGGACTTCTGCTCTCGGCTGCAGTTCTCCCAGGCCAGCCGACGGGATTGTTGCAGAATTTTCAGTTGCTTTGAATGCACGTGGAATTCAGAGTTTGAGAATTCAGATAGGCCGCCACCCCGACCCTCCCACTGCGGGCAGACGGGGACAGCTGCCTGGTGCTGCCCGTGTCCCCTGAGGGCTGTGTCGCCTCTTCCAGGAAATGAAGCGTCGCCATATAGCTAAGCCATTCTCCATGGAGAAGTTACTCTACCAGATTGCACAAGCGGAAGCGAAAAAGGAAAACGGCCCCACTCTCAGTACCATCTCCGCCCTTCTGGATGAGCTCAGGTAACCCGGGGTCTGGCTCCGGGAAGCCCCTGAGGCCGGGGACGGTGGGGGTGCCCCCGAGCGTGGCAGAGAGAGGCCAGCCCCGCGCGGGGACCCCCGGCCGCCTCCCGGCCTGCGGGCGCTGCTGGTGCTCGGCCGGTGGGCAGAGGCTTTGGGAGCCTGGTGTGTTCTCCTTCCTCGGCCCTTTCTCTCCTGGGGCTTGATGTTTGGGAGCTTAGGCTCCTGTGGGAAGGAGCGGAGGCGGGTCCTGGGCGGACTCCCAGGCAGCCACGTCGGGTGCCCCCACCCGGTGTCCCGCCCTCCTGCTGGCGACCTGGCGCCCGGTCTGGCCCGCCACCTCCGCTCACACGAGGCCCTCCCCTGGCCCCCGTCCTCGTCCTCGGAGCGGCTGCCCGTAGCTGCAGCTCTGGTGCTCGGCCTCCTCTGGAAGGCCCCCCTCTCCTCCCCCCCGCCCCCCCCCCCCCCCGCCGGCCTCAAGAGCCCCGCCCCCTCCCGGGGAGGCTGGGGAGAGCTGGCGGGCAGCACGCGGGGTTTCGCTCGTGTGGGGGGCGGGCTCCTCGTAGCTGTGGCGAGGCCAGCCGCGGGCAGGGGCGCGCGTGTCCCCTGACGCCCCACTCCGCGTGCGCAGGGATACGGAGCTGCGGCAGCGGCGGCAGCTGTTCGAGGCCGGCCTCCACTCGTCCGCCCGCTACGGCAGCCACGACAGCAACGGCGCCATGGCGGATGGCAAGAAAAAGCCTCGAAAGTGGCTGCAGTTGGAGACGTCGGAGAGGAGGTGTCAGGTCTGCCAGCACCTGTGCTACCTGTCCATGGTGAGCCTGGGGGATGCCTGGCCTCCGGGGCGGGGAGAGGGGGGCTCCAGCGTGCAGGTGGCCGTGGTGGCCGCGGGTCGGGCACGGGCCTTGCCCTGCTCCCTACGCCCCTGCCCGTGCGTCCCTAGCTGCTGCTCCGGAGGGGACGTGGGCCCCGTCTGTCCTCGGCTGTCCTCGGCTCTTGCCTTGTCAGGTTCCAGGGTGACGACTCAAACCTGTCTTCAGTGAAGACGTGTTTCTGAGCAGCGCAGCTCTGTCTGCGGCCTCCTGGCCTCTGGTGGGAGCGCTTCCTGGGCTGGCCAAGGCAGGCTCTTAGGACTCTGCGCCTCCCTCCCCCCGCTTCGGCGCCCATAGCACCCCCGAGGGGCCTCCTGCGTCCCGCCAGGCTCCCCGGCCAGAGCGGAACCCCAGGCAGAAGGGCAGCGGGGCGTTGGCGGGGCCCTGGCCTCCCACCAGGCGGCCTCCCGCACAGGGGCCTGGGCCGCCGTGCACCTCCCCGCCTGTGCCAGAGGAAGTGCACCGCCGGCCCTGTGGGACACGCCTCAGCCCATGTCCCCCAGCGCCTGCCCGGCTGCCCTGCAAGGGAAGAGGGACCCCCAGCTGCTCCCCGCTGAGTCTGAAAGCGCTGGAGCAAACACCACGGGAGCTTGCACGAGGGACATCTCTCTCCTCGAAGCTCTCGAGGCTGGGAGTCCGAGGTCGGGGTTGCCCGGTCGGTGGTCACCAAGGCGGAGCTCTGTCGTGGCTCGCAGATGACCCACTTTCTCCTTGTGTCTTCACATGCCCCCCCTGCTGTGTGCCTGTACCTTCACCCCTTGTAAGGACACCAGCCCTCATGGGACGCGGCCCGCCCTAGGGCCTCAGCTTACCTCCGTTGCCTCTTTAAAGGCCCTGTCTCCAAATGCCATCCCTTTCTGAAGTACTGGGGGTCGGGACTTGAGCATGTGGACGGGGTGTGGCTGGGACGTCAGAGTCCACAGCAACCACACAGCCCCTTTGACCTACAGATGGCTCCCAGCCTAACATGGTCGGACTTGCGATTTTTCTGCCTTACTATGGTCTGAAAGTGGTACGCATTCAGTAGAGACTGGACTCAGATTTTTATTTTTGAGCCCCCCGCCCCCAGCAGTGTGCAGTGCGATCCTGTCTGTAGCACGGGGCGCCCTGCACTCACCAGGGGGAGCAGCGCTCACTCTGACAGTACAGCATTCGGGAGATTACGGGAGATCGTCAACACTTTGTTGTCAACCAGGCTTCGTGCGGGACGACGTTGCCCAGCCGCAGGCCCGTGTCCGAGCACGTGCGGGTGGGCCAGGCCGAGCGCCGTGTCCGGGAGGTTAGGAGCATTCCGTGCGTTTTCAGCTTGAGGATGTTTTGAACTCTCAGTGTGCTTATCAGGGCGTGACCGTCTCGTAAGTCAAGGAAGATCTGTATTTTCTTCTGTCTGGTCTTTTCCAACGTACTTCTAGAAAGATAAAACCAAGGGCCATGCGCTCTTAGAGAAGGTCATAACCATTTCCCCAGATCCTGAAACTGTTCAGTGAGCATCACTCGGGAAAGCCGCGCAGCCCTGTGCGGGTCGTCCTGTGCCCGGATGGAGCTGCTCCCATGGGAGAGCCTCCCGGGAATTCCCACGAGCCTGAACGGCGCTGTCACGACCTCCGTGTGGGGCCTGGGCCGGTTCCCCTGGGTTTGTTGTCAAGCTGTCATGCGGACAGGCGGGCCCTGAGAGTTGTCACCAGGCATTTCCCAGCAGCCCCAATGTTTTAAGCAAGCATAGATTCTCCTGAATTTGTACGTAAAGTTTTATTTTATGATTTTCGTTGTTTGGATTAGTCCTAAGATTTGTGTGTTTACTAAAGGTGAGGCGTTTCTCTCTGTGTTAGCGCCTCCCTCCCGCAGCTTACCAGCTGTTTCCCTGCATTTTTATGAAAAGGCCTGTGAGCCTCTTGCATCTCGTGTGTTCAGGCAGCATTTTCCCTTTATTCACTTGGGAGACCAGGACTAGGGTTTGGGGAGGGGCGAGGACCCCCGCTCGACGCAGCTCTAGAGTCCAGATCCCCCGCGCTGGGGGTCCGTGGGTCCCGGGCCTGTGCTCACGCCGTTGGAGGCCTCTGTGCACACTGCCGGGAGGGGCCCGTCTGGGTTGCAGATCGCCCAGAACAGGTGCTTGGAGTTTTGGGGGGCACCCTCCGGGTAACCAGAACTGATCGGGCCACTGAAGAGCAGGGGGAGAGCGGCCGGGGGGCGTTCCTGCGCAGCCGCTCCAGACCCCTCTGCCAGCCCCCGTGCCGCGGTGGCGTGTGCACATGAGGCGTCGGAAGCCCCCGAGGCTGAGCGCTTCCAGACGGGCCTCGCGTCCTCCTGGGCCCTCCGGTCTGTGGGCGGCCGAAAGCCGGAGGGGGCGTGATGGTTATTTACTCCCTTCCTGGTTGGAAGTGCTACTCCGGCGCCTGTTGCCCGGTCTTTTCAAGGGCGGGGCGTGCCCTGAGCGGCAGGTCGGGGCCAGGCCCGTCCCCAGCGGAGCTCCGGCGCTCCGCCCTTCAGGACTGGCGCTCTCCCCGCAGGTCGTGCAGGAGAACGAGAACGTGGTGTTCTGCCTGGAGTGCGCTCTGCGCCACGTGGAGAAGCAGAAGTCCTGTCGAGGGCTGAAGCTGATGTACCGCTATGATGAGGTCAGTGCGCACTGGGGGCGCGCCTGCGGGCTCTGGCCTTCAGAGCGGGGTCGCGGGGGATGGCGACTGGCCCCTGCTCTACTGGGGTGGTGGGCGCTCGCCCCCGGCCCGACTGGGGGATGGAAAGTAGTGTAGGTCCAGCTTGTGTCCGACCTGACCTGGAGGGTCCCAGGGACTAAAATGAGAAATTTCCTGGCTTTGACCAACTTCGTTTCATTCTGGTGTGGTCCTCCTGTGACCAGCAGCTCTGTGGCCGTGAGCCCGGAGCCCCCTCCCCCTGCACAGCATCTGCACGGTGGTGGCCGTCTGTGCTTCCAAGGGACGTGGGTGCTGGCCACGCTGGCGGGCCGGGCTAATAAGGAAACCGGGGACAGTGCCATCCCCTACAGCCAGGGCTGGGGTGCAGATCTGGGGGGGGGGCGTGGGTCACCTGTGCACGACCTTCACAGGCCAGACAAAACTGGGGGGCTGGTTGTGGCGCCGGCAGCACCGGCACATCAGGGCCTCGTCCCCGTCCCCGTCCCCAGGGGGGCTGTGGGCCATTGCTGAGCAGCCGTGGCTGCACCGGGGGCCTCAGAGTCAAGTCTCTGGTCTTTTCCTCAGAGAAGCCCGATTCTGGGGTTCTGGGGACAGGGCCAGAGCGGCCTTCCTCTCTGCAGCCCCACGGAGTCTCTGAGACACAAAGAAGGGAATTAGCCCAGCCCCTGGCCCGGCCAACCGCAGCCCTGTCCTCATGCCGGCTCGCTGTCCCTTCCCTAAGGTGCGTTGCCCACAGGGCAGGGGAGGGGTGCTCTCTGGTCTGGCGGGGTCAGTGCACCAGAGACTCCCCCTGCACCCGTGTCCTCACACAGGAATGAGCACGTGATGGCAGCCCTCAGCCGGGGCCAGCGGGGGTGCTTCCTGGCGCTCGGCTGCCTTCCGTGGCTCTCAGAGGCGCTGCGGACCGTGCTGTGCTGGCGTCTTCGGTCTTCACAGGAGCGCCCATCCCACCCCCAGTTGAGAACCCGGGTGCAGGTGCCGCCAGCACCTCCCAGCAGGGCTGGCAGCAGGCCCCCGACACACAAGGCCAAGGGCCAGCGCTGGGAGCTGCGACCCGGCTTTGTCCTCACCAGGGGCCTCGACATGGAGCATTTGTACCGCCCCCGGCACCCAGCTCCACAAGCCCCGTTCCACTTTCGAAACGAATCCTAGGTCTGGCCAGTTGTCGCCGCTCCTGAGCTTCTGTCCTTGTTCAGGCAGCTGCGCTTGTGTGTCCCCTGTGGTCCTTCCCTCTGTCCCTTCCCCTGGTTCCATGAGAGCTGCCCGTTGTCATCAGCAGCGGATGCCATCCGAAACCCGGCTCTGTGGGTCGATTGTGTCCCCAGTGTGTCAGGCCCGCCACAGACGGCAGTGCTGAGTGGGGAGAGCGGGCGCCCTTGGCCTGGGGCTGTCCCCGCACAGGCGGCAGGTCCGTGCCCGTCTCCCCAGCAGCCTACTGGGGTACGGGGGCACAGCTCTCCCATCGTGATGCGCCCAGAGCCCTTTTTAGGGCTCACCTCTCAGATGGCGGTGGTGCTGGGTCACCGTTCGCCAGGCCCTTGCGCTGTGTCCTGGAGAGGGTCCTCCCGCAGGCTGCGTGCAGGTCACGACCCCTCCCTGCAGAGAGCCCCGCCCTGGGGGCCACATCCGGGGGGAGCCTCTTTCCTGAGCCCCCCCGCCCCGACATCCCAGGCGGCTGCTCCCAAGCGGGACTAGGGAGGGGGTGGTGCGTCTGCGGGGCTCGGGCTGTGAGTCAGAGGGGTAAACCCTCGCCTGAAGGAGGTTGGACAGCTGAAGGGAGACGGGCTTGTCTTCAAAGGCAGCAAGTGCTCTGCGTCCCCCGCTGCGCCACACCGCTGGCCCGCCTGCAGAGCGCAGCCGCTGGCACTAGGGGGCGTCGCCCGCACGCCTGGGGGGCGCTACGGAACACGGGCTCTTCCGTCGCCAGCCCGTTCTGTGCATCCAGGTGGAGCGTGTGACCGGAATACTGGACAGAGGAGCCCGCCTGTCGGGTTCGTCTGAAGTGTAATCGTTGGTTTTGAGGAGTAAGACGGGCATTCGAAGCCGCCTCCTTTGCCAGCGGCCTCATCTTAGTAAATGAAAATCTGGATCCGTGTGTGTGTGTGTGTGTGTGTGTGTTACCTGGGGAATTGCTCACTCTGGGCTGGGTTTCAGAAATGGCTTGTGAGGACACCGCGGGTCCTGCAAGGCCTCCTGGCAGCGGTCTGCTGGGACCAGGCCGGACGCAGCGAGGGCATCCCCTGGCCCCGTGCTCCCCAGGAGGCTTCGGCCACTTGGAAGCAGCTTTTAAAGAAGCTTCTCTATTTACCTTCGACGAGCAGCTTGGCCGTAAGTGCTTTAAAAAGTGGCGAGACGGCGCTTTCATAAGCGGGGGGCCCTGCTCCTTCCAGCGTGCTTTTCACTTTCTTTCCAGACGGTTTTCACTTCATGTTTAACACCTTGCACCCCTGTGCTGACCGCCTCCTGGGGCTGGACGGCCAGCCTGGGATCCGCTGACCCCCGGGCCTTGGAGTAAAGGCAAGGCCTCCCCGTGCCCACGCGGTCCCCTCATCCCTGGTCTAGAGCAGGTGCTCGTGACCTGCGGGTCAGGCCAGATGCCATTTTGGTGTCTCGGCGCACGGTTTCTTGTATAACTGGAAGCTTCGGAGTGTGCGGCTGTTACGCATCCTTGACGCCAGGCCGAGTGAAGGGGCTCCCGCTCGCTGAGAAGGGAGCACCGGAAATATTTATAAGCAGACAAGCGTATGTGTCTGCACAACCCGGCGAGGGGAGGCTCGAGCGTCGGGGTGGCTGGGGCGCGACAGCTTCAGGCCCTTGTCACCATGTGGGCAGCAAACACGCCCGCTGCGGGCGGAGCGGGGCTCCGACGGCGTCCTGCTGCTGTCACCGTGCTCGTCTCGGGCTCCGTGGCGGGGGGCAGGTGTGCGTCAGCTGAGTGTGTGGACCCATTTTAAGGCAACTCTGCTCCCTCCTGGCCGGAGTTCCGTGCCTTCATGGGTTTCGGGGCTCTGAGCACCCTTGTCGGGCCCTGAGCCCGGGGCTTGCGGACGCCGGGGCCCGAGCTTTTCCGAGAAGGGAGGCCTTCTACTCCCGCGGCCAGTGAGAGGGCCTCGCTGTCCCGGAGCGATGTTCTCCCGCGTTCTCGGAGGGCCCCGCCCCCCCCCCCCCCCCCCCCCCCCCCCCCCGGTCACCCTGTGCCGGGGACTTTGCGCTCGGCGTTCCCTGGGTGGTTCCGGGACAGTGCGCCCCCGGTTTCTTAATTCTCTCTCCCTTTCGACCCGACACAGGAACAGATCATCAGTCTGGTCAATCAGATCTGTGGCAAAGTGTCTGGTAAGAACGGCAGCATTGAGAACTGTCTCAGTAAACCTACACCAAAAAGAGGGCCCCGCAAGAGAGCGACCGTGGACGTGCCGCCATCCCGGCTTTCATCCTCCAGTTCATCCAAAAGTGCTTCGAGCTCGTCGTGAAGATGCCAACACCCGTGTCGACTGAGATCTATTTTTTTGTAATTATTATATTCTAGTTTGGAGTACTTGCTGTAGGATACAAGCTGTCTTTGCACTAGCTCTGAAGAAGATTTTCTTCTGGTTTTAGAGAACTAATTTTGTTTTAGCATTAAACTGTTGAACTTTTTTTTGTACTTAGAATACCTAGATACTGCAGTCAGATTTTTGAAACTGCCGTATATTCACTGTTTTAAAAACCCTTGAGGGGCTGTATTAATTTGTATCGCCCCCGTGGCTGAAAAAAGCCTTTTCGGTTTTTTTGTTTTGTTTTTGTTTTGTTTTTTGTTTTTGTTTTCTTTGGTAACTTGGGGAAAAAAGGCTTTTTAACCCATTTTTGAAGAGGGTGAAGTTTGGAGAACAAATTTTAAAAACCATCAGTCAGATTTTTCTAGAGAGGAAAAGGGATAGGAGACACACACACACACACACGCGCACACACACAAAACTTGAAAAGAAATGGCTTTACTTTGGCTGTCTTTTCTTCTGTCATGTGCAAAATGAGTTTGTAATTTTTAAAACCGGAGAACCCCCCTGTTGTGTCTTTGGGCGGTCATGGCAGCTGAAGGCGGACGGAGTTTCCCAACCCGGGGCAGAACGCGGACGAGGAGCGCCGAGGTTCTCTGTACCAGCACATCACTATGCATCTGTTTTTGGAAAAGAGGAGAGCGAGACGACGACTGCCTGCCTTGGAGGGGTCACGTGAGGGACACCTGTGCCTGATTTCATTAGGAAATCCATTCTGTTATTTTTTGGTGCTGTTGGCTACTTTATCAAAAACCCTTCAATAGCATCCTTAAGAAAAAAACAAAAAAGGAAAAAAAAAGTGATCGAAGCCGTAAGTGCTTCTTCGTCCTAGATGTGCAATCTTCTAACATTCCGTCTCCATCTCACCGCTTGTGTCCCACCTTCACACGTCAGCATTAATCTCTCTTCGGTTCGTTTCGTTGGCGGTCACACGGAGCCACTAGGTCTGCAGTTCTGTTTGAATGTGAAAATGCATTTGCGCTCATCTTGTCTATTTTTTCTCTTCATGTTGTAACAAAAAGAAAAAAAAAAAAAAAGAATCCCATCCCTTTTGTACATACGCCTGTAAATTGTTTTAAATACTTGAGCCTTTTTCTCGGTGGGGGGTGGGGAGGGCGCGAGGACAAGATGAAGAAAAGCCTTACGTTTCCGTTTCTTCATCGGGTGGAGTGGATGCTTACAGGGTTTTTCTTGTAACATTTATAAGTGCTGCTTACATCACTGAACAACAACAACAAAATAATAATGGAGTAGCTGTTGCCCTTCTCCGGTTGTGTGTACAGTATGTGTGGAATAAAAAAGGGAACTGTTTTCACAAGCTGTTCTTTGTTTCGTAATTGGATCCAGCGAGCCCGTAGCCACCCCGTTGCACTGAGCTTGCCGGTGGGACTGTCAGGAGCGCCCTGTGATACACTTTGTCAGTTGTTGTTGCAGAAGACTGAACTGTTTTTGGAATATTTAACAATTACATAAACAGAGTCAAGTGTTTTCCAATGTGGTTGTCCGGTTTTTATGGCCTTGCTGTGTACTTTCCCTCTTTTTGACAGTAAACTTCTGCCTCTGGCTTACAGTTTGACATTTAATTTATTAGCGCTGCTCTGCACTCCTCCCGCGGGAGGGAAGACTTCATGTTGTTTATTGCCAGTTTTTTGTTTACTTTTTAGGTTTGTACTACAAGGTTTAATAATAAAAACAAAGTTTTTTGGATATTTGTCTGTCTTGTGGAAGATGAGTGAATGACCCAAGCTGGCTCGTCTCTGCTAACTGGGCAGAGGACTGAGACCCCTTCCCCCAGACGGGGAGTGGAGCCGATGCCTTGTCCTCTCGCTCCCTTGCTGTCCACCGGTGGCCGCGGGAACCCCCTCCTTTCCGTGCAGCGTGACCGCGGGTCCTCCCTCCCCAGGTGCTGGGCTAGGAGCTGGTGAAGGGGACACCGCGGGGTGGCCGGCCTCTTGTCGGGAGTAAGAGCGGAGCGGTGGTCTGGATCACGGCTGCTGCTCCCCTGGGCCCAGGTGTGTGCTCCCGTTAAAGCAGGGACAGCCGACAGCCGCAGGACGGCCGCTCTCTACTCAGCACAGAAAAGCCAAACTGAGGAGGAAGCAGAAGGGAGTATCTCCAAAAGCGCTTTCCTCCTCTGGCTGAGCCGGGGCGGGGTCGTAGGGTTCCCGGCCCAGCCCTGCCTGATCGCGGGCTCCCCCTCCGCGGGGCCCCGAGCCGCCCTCCCTGCACCGAAGGCCTGAAGGACGGATCTAGTTAGAAGCCCTTCTGTACACACTTTATTGTCAGTGGCTCTTACAGTTTCTCACACGTTACTGGCAACTGCGTACAAACCGAGAACCTCCATGAAACCACCTGCCTTCGCGGTGCGGATCCCTGGACACGCGGGGCGAACGCAGACCTAGGAGTCGCTATCATCTGTGTGTAAAGTGGCGAGGGCAGTGTCCACCTCGACTCCCTCCTCGTCAGACTGGACAATGGGGGACTCGCCACCATCGCCGGGGGCCGCGGCAGCCAGCTCGGTGCAGACGGACAGCGAGGAAGGCCGCTCGGCTTGGGATTCGGTGGGATCTGGAACCTGGAGCGTGATTCCGTGCTGCCCGATCCCTGACTCGGGCCCTGTGAAATGAAGAAAAACTGCCACTGAGAACCACCGCGGAAGGCGACCCTCCCAGTGGGGGGCGGGGGGGACGGAACGGGGACGGTTCCAGGGACCCGGGGGCCCTGGGCTGAGCCTTCCGCCTTCCAAACCAGGAACACACGGGGCTCGAGGCGCAGGCTGCATGTCTTTGAGCGTTCTGTGTAACCCTCCGTAATCTAGATTTCTTTATATCCTTGGGAGTAATTCAGTAAACTCAACACTAAGAAAAACTCCCTGAAATTTCAGTTCTCGCTTCATGGGAACTAAACAGAAGGTCCTAAAGGAGTCAAAGTCACGTACAGATGGTCGAGTCACTATCTGTCCTGGACTCTGGGAAAGGGGCCGGCACCCCGGCCGTTCCCAGTGGCCCGGCCTAATGCAGACGGGTCCCGGCGCCCGGGGGTGGCGGGAAGGAGGAGAGCGCTGCCTCGTGGAGAAGTCGCTGCCTCGTGGAGAAGTGAAAGGCAGCGACGAGAGAGCTGGGGTGTGACTGTGGCACGGTGGCCCAGGCTAGAGGGGACGGTGTGCCACTGGCAGGACAGGAGTGCGTGCTCACCGACGACCCCAGAGGGAGCAGACCCCGCCCAGTCCCGAAGGGCTGACCCACGCTGAGCCCAGGGAAGGGCTGGGGCCTCGGAAAATCCGCCGCCGAGCTCCCACGCTACCCAGCTTGCTGAAGGCAGCAAGCGGAGGACAAGTGTCCGCAGGGTTGTAACTCGTCCTTAACCCAGGAAGCCCACACGGAGCAAGAGCTCCCGTAACCACATGCTGGGGGGGGGGGAGCCACGCGGGAGCCCCCGCCCCACGTCCAGGCCCGGCTGCCCAACTCCAATGGCCATGGGAGCCCCCAAGGGTGCGTGAGGCCACACGGGTGCGCAGACCTGGCCGTGGGACGAGCAGCGGAGCTCAGGGCCCCATGCGGTCTGATCAGCGGCCCGGGAGGGCGGCCCGCTGGAGGCAGCAGGTGTGAGCGTGACGGGGTTTGTGCCAGGTGGTCACCCCCACCTGAGACCGGAGACAGCGCGGGGTTGTCTTCACCGCCGGAATTCAAGAAGACGTCCAGGGCCTCCTGGTCAGAGATGTCCATGAGGTCCATCTGCTCCAGCATGTCGATGTTCACCTCCATGGACGACATGCTGCCCATGGGCTCTGCGAAGAGACCAAGAGATGTGATGGGAAATGACACTTCGGTCTTGGCTAACCCTTAAGAAGGAGAGCTGCAGACACACCAGGCTGACATGTTCGCGAGGGACAAGGTATCTCCCGCCACTCCAACCTCCTAAACCAGAACAAGGACCCCTCCCGCTCAGGCGCTCTGGCTCCGTCTTGGTGACTTTGGACCCCTCCCGGCAGCTTTCTGCTTCCAGGTCCGAAGGCCACCCCGCGCTGCGGGAAGTGGTCCTCGGCTGCCGGGAGCGGGGTTCTGAGGCCCCAGAACTTGGTCATCCCGGTTGAAGCTGTCCTTGCCCTGGTGACCTCCCTCCAGTCCTCGCTCCGAACGGCGGGCACGGTCTGGGCAGCTGCGGCTGGGGAGCCGGGCCGCGAACTCCGTGCAGTGAAAGCACAGCCCGGAGGAGAGTCGGCCCACGGGCAACAGGACACGGAGACGAGGCGGAGGGAGCCTGGGCCCGGGGGGACGGCTGCCTTCCGGCCTGGAGCCCTGTTCCTGCTACCTCTGTGGCCCAGAAAACCGCAGGCCCGTTGGCTTCCCCATCCCAGGCGTGCCCGTGTGTGGCAGGAGCACATTACCTCTGGCTGCGGACACACACCCCCTCAGCCCCGGGTGTCCCAGTAACGCAAACACACTCTGTGCGGCCCAGCGCGGCCGGCACCCGGGGCCCTGCCAGGCATGACGAGGGGCAGCAGAAACACGGGGGGTTACACCCCCTCCCGAGAATTTAAATAAGTATTTTAGTGAACTTAAAGATGAATCAAAAAAACAAGGAATCAAAAGACAAACACTTGAGAGAAAGCCAAAGAACTTCCAGATAGGAACATTTTAGTCACCGAAATGCGGCCTCTGGGCAGGAGTTAAATGGAAGATGAGTGAGGGCCAAACAGTCCGCGAGAGCACGCCAGACCGAATCGGCTCTCCACGCGGCCCCGAAACAGCTGGAAACGCAAATGCTGAACACCGTCCCGGCTCCAGGACGAGAGACGGTGGGGAGCGGGAACGGTCCGCGGGGCTGTTTCACCTGCTGGAAGATCTGACGTCCCAGACTGAGGAAGCAGAATCTCCTCCAAGGAGGACACACAAGAAATCCTCACCTCCGTCCACTGCAGTGCAGCCGGCGAACATCAGAGAGGAGGGACCGATGCGGCAAGAGAAGGAAATAATCAGACTGACAGCTTTTTAACCACAGAAGGCGGAGACCACGGAGTAAGAAGTTCACAGAGGTGAGATGAAGGCCCTCTCTAGTCTGGAACATTAAATGGCATTTAAGATCAAGGATCAAGCTCAGACAGAGCTCGCCACGTGAACCTGCTCTGGCCACGGGCACGAACGGCCGCAGACGGCCGGTCTGGGCGACGAGGAAGCCTGTTTTGGGAAGAGTCTCAGGAGTGTGGGAGGCTGTAGACAACCGGGCAGCTTGTCACAACAGTACCCAGTGCAGGGAATTCGCTCGCAGGATTAGAGGACCGAGCACTGGCGACAGGAGCACGGGGTGCGCGGAGCCCCGGCAGTGTGGGGCCCTGTTCCAGGAGGAGGCAGGACCGGATCACCGTGAGGCCCGGCATCGTTAGTGGCAGCACTAAGATTCAAAGTAAAGAGCACATCATTTCTGTCCCTAAACTGGGGGGCAGCTTACTAGAGCTAGGTGACCCCCCGAGGTGGCAACATCCGAAGCCACATGGTCAGCATGGACTCGGCCAGGGTGTGGACCAGGCCACGGCCATGCACTCATCGTGCTGCTTCACACTGCTTCTGCCCCACCGGTCACTGTGCCCACTGGTCAGGTGTGGGGGGTGCTCTTCTGCGGCCACTGGGCTGCCAGAAGGTGGGGGATCGGCAGGTTTTCTTCTGTGGGTATGGAGGCCTGTCAGCTTGACCATTCTGGTTACTGCCTTGCTTTGGCTGTAATTTTGAAAGGTCCAGAGGCTCCTTCCCTGTCTGTCCCATTCTCTTGAAGAGGGAAAGAGCAGGGCTTAGGGAAAGAGAAAAACTGGATTAACAAGCATCAGAACAGCACCAAGAAAGACGGTAATGAAGCCAGGTATGTCTGTAATCCCAGTAAATGTAAATGAATCAGATTTGCCAGTTGTAACAGGTTATAAGACTGAATTAAAGTGATAAAAATCTAGCTATGTTTCATTCGTAGGCAACACTCCTAAAACAAAGACATTTTTTAAAAAATGAAAAGCTTAAGAAAAATGGAAAGTAACTGAACGATGAACTTGAAGACAGTTGACACAGGAATTTTAATAGGAAACAAAACAGGCTTAAAGGGAAAGCAAACCTACTGGGGTAAAGTATAGTACTTAATAGAGGTTCAGTCCACCAGGAGGACCATTCAAAATCTGTGTGTGACGACATAACGCGTGGCTGTGCTTGGAGAGGGGCCTACAAGGAAGATCTAACAAATCCGTAATCATGAGGTGAAGGAGGGCTTGACATACCTCTTCGATAATTACAGAACTAACTCAAATTTAGTGACGGGGATACTTGAACAGCCCAGCTTACATGCTTGCTGCAATAAGTACGCACAGAACCCTCCTTCCCAATCTCATCTCAAGTACACAGGAAGCACACGGACAGACTTTTAAGTCTTGAATTAAAAAAAATCAAAATCCCATTCTCTAACAGCCACAATGAAGTTTATTAGAAATCAGTAACAAACGGTAACTAGAAACACCTTCACGCATTATTTAAAGACACTGCTAAACACTTCACAAGTTAAATAAATCATAATGGAAAGTTTGAAAAACCCAGGAAGAAACTATTACTTGTCAAAACTTGTAGAATTCTGTTAAAAGTGGTGAACTTTACCCTCCTGAAACATTCACAGCTTTGACTGCCTTATTCAGACAAGAATCCTGAAAACTGAGCCCAAATGGTCAACTTAAATTAGACCAAAAACCAAAAAACCACCACGTGAGAATCGCCAGCACTGAGGACGAGAACTTCATGAAACAGAGACTCAACAGAAAACGACAAAACTAAAAGTTGGGTCTTTGAGAAAACGCTTAAAAATGAGTGTTCTGGGTAAGATTCCTCACGAAGGGGTCCAGGGCTCAAACGATCAATGAGGGAGGCCGAGGCGGAGCTCGCCCCAAGTGCCACCGAGATGGAGAAGCACCGCGGACCCCGCTGTGCAAACGTACCGGAGAACCGCGGCCGAGCTGGACGGATTCCATGGAAAACTTGCTAAAATTAGTAAGAAACAGGAAACCTCTGTTCCCACAGAGAGGGGACTGGCCCCCCAGCAGGGTCCAAGGCACGTTCCCCCCAGCGCTGGGGAAGAGAGAAGGGAGGAGGGCTGCCAGGCGCGGCCGCGGTGCTCCCTCCGTGCAGGCTCCGAGCTCGGCTGCATCCGCGTCCGCGCGGGCTCCTCGCTGGGCTTGGTAATCGGACCATCACGTTTCTACGGAAGGACGAAGAGCCAAGAGCCGCCAAGGCAACCGCGAAGGAGCCAGAACGCATACCCGCGTGCAGGGGTGCAGAGGACTCGCTCTAGCGCACGGCCGCACTCGCCGCAGAACCGCGCTGCTCAGCGGAGGCCCCCACACCCCGGACCAGAGGACACTCTGTCGTGGGGCTGTCCTGTGTTCCGGCGCACGGCCCCCCCAGCAGCCGTCCGTCTGTCCGGCTGCACGCCCCTGCCCCGAGCGCACCACCACGCCGCAGACGCTGCCAGACGCCCTCGCCCGAGAACCGCGGCTTACGGGAGAATTCGGATGGGAATTCGGACGGTACAGCTGGGCTCGCGGCCACACGGGAGAACGGGCCTACAGGAGCCTCCCCGCGCACCGCAACGGGACACCAGGCAGCGGCGGGGGCGACTGCTGGGGTGACAAAGTACCGAAATTGGGTCCTTCCCTCACGATCCGCAGAAAGACCAAGTGGGGGTGGATTTCAGAGCCAAGGACGAAATGGAAACACTGAACTTTACGAATGAAACCCAGCAGGGTGTTCACAGAACTCGCAGTTCTCGCCGAGTTCTACCTGTGCGCTCATACTAGAGGGAAGGAGTCCTGAGCCAGGCGCACGAGGACACACCACACACCGTAAAACGGGCCAAGCTGATCCCTTAAAACAAACGCCCACGGAGCAAAGGCCACTCGGATCGATGAGCCACGCACGGACCGAGTGAAGGCGACTGCCTCCGATTATCACCAGCAAAGGCCAGAACCATGGGTGTGAGACGCCCGACAATCAAGGAAACGCAGATTAAAACCCAAGAGGTCATTGCATACAGATTGGCAAAACTGTCAGTCTCCGGCTCGACCACGTGCTGACAAGGACGAGTGAGCACAACACGCACGTCCTGCTCCGGGCGCGGTGAAGGCAGTTTGACAGAATCTAGTAAAAATAACGATAAGCACATCAGATGACTCGTGATACATTCTAAGGAAGCGGATCTCAAAGTGGGGCACCTGGGGCCGGCCCCGTGTGAGCAGCCCTCCTGGTGACGGTGGGGCTGGCTCAAGTTTGGGACCTGCTGCCCTAAAGAAACTCCCCTCATCTGCACTGAGACACACGAGAATGTCCTTAATTGTGGTTTTTTAATGAGAAAAAACTTGAAACGATGAAAACACCTATCAACACAGTGAATATATTTCCATATATTCATTCACTAGATCTAGAAATCTATTTACGAGTGAAATGAACAAACGCGGCTGAAACTGGACGGTATGGACGATGATCACGCCGCCTGCCGAGAACGCAAGCAGGGGGCGCAGCGCCCATCCGCGTCCACGCGCAGCGGGGGTGGACGGACACGTGGGGGCGGCTGGTCCCCCTCGGGGGCCTTCACCCGTGTGGGCGCTCGGTTAGTACGTGGGTGCTTATGTTACTCCTTATACCTCTGTGTATGTTTGGAATATTTCATAACATTTAAAAAAATATCTGAAGCAAGTAAGGTAAAATTATTAAAATGTTAAATCTGGAACAGGAATATGGGACATTTTCAGTTCTTCTCTGGATTATTTAAAATACTTCCTAATTCAGTGAAAGCCAGTAATGGGTCACAGTAAATTTCCAAGTTCTAAATAAAACCCTCATGGGGAGATAATCATGAAGTTCAACCCATAAGCTGGTGACTGTGTTTTGAGATACCCCTCCAGTCAAGATCGTACCCTTGGGGGGGGCACTATATGAATTCTAGTTTGGTGCATTTTTATCTATTAATTCTCTCTATTCTAACTCTGCTCATCTTACCAGCAGCCCACACAGCCCCTGCTTCTCTTTCCCAAGCACTGGGTCCCTCCTGGAACATCCAAGGGCTGAGTCAGGGCGTCTCAGGGCGCAGGGGGGCACCCCTGGCTCCAGACTTTGACTTTGCTGAGTTCCATAGGGCCCCCCGGGAGCCCGAGGTCCACTGTGGGAACACAGAGATACAGAGCAGGGCGTCTGCAAGGCGATCTATCCATTACTGGCTGCACTCTCAACATACCCTAGCGCTCGGCAGTAAAGAAAACGGGAGTCATGTCAGGTGGAAGACGGGTCAGGACCGCCCCAAGCCCCCGGGCCCTGACTGCACTCAGAACCGCTGGGCGCCGCTGGCTCCCGGGTCCCCTCTGCGGCTTGGCCCATCCGTTGCCTTTGTGCCCGTCCAAGTGAGGGATGCTCCGCGCTCCGTGCGTTCTGCAGCCGCACCCCTGCCCAGGGCGGCCCTGAGGTCCCTTTCCTCTTTACTCAGATACTTTTCTGGGTAAAACTTCCCATGCCTTTGTCTTCATTAAAAAATGATGCTTTGGAAAGTGAGAAAAAATTCAGACTGCTACTTCTGGTTTAGTGGAAGGAGTCCAAATACCATGTTCACTATGGAGATTTTTGATCTCGACTGATTCTCCTCCAGGAAACCTCCCCACATTCGTCCTCCGGGAGGACTGCTCCGGGAGACAGGCGTGGGGACTCGCCAGGCCGGGAGGTCCCGGGGACGGCTCCAAGCAGCCCTGCGGGGAGACGCCTGTTACTGTGACTGTCCGTCCCACTCTGGCTGAAGCAGAAAGCTAAAAAGCCCAAATCTTCCGGTTTTCTTCTTCAGTGCTTTCAAAACCACACAACTTGGCACCATGTGCCTTTTTTTTTTTACCTTAAAAAAACGAGCCCAACACTTTGAAATGTAAAGGCGGCTCTTTTTTAGGTGTCCAACTCCATAACCATTCCGTCCCTTCGTATTTAACTGATGTCCGTTCAAGAGCTGCTGGCTGAGCACGTCCCTGAGCTGGCCACGGAGCGTCCCTGCGCCCAGGGGCTCGGCGGCAACCGAAGGAGGGACTTCTGAACCCGTCCTGCCGCCACCTCTTCGTCGCTCGGCGCACTCCTGGCTCCCGGTGCCAGCGGGCGCCACTGAAGAGGCACGTCCGTCTTCTCTCTGCTCCTCTGGGCCTGAAAACGCGCCGAGCGCTCCCAGCAGCTCGGGGAAGGTCTGCTGAGCGAAGCTGACCACGGGGTAGCCCTTCCCTTGGGGGCCCCACGTCCTCCAGGCCCTCGCGGTGCCGCAGGGTACGTTTGTCAGGCTGTGCATGTCCCTTACGGCCTGGATGTCTGTAGCCCCCCGGGTTCCCATGTTGAAGCCCTACCCCCAGCGTGCCGGTGTCTGGTGGGGGGGCCTCTGAGAGGCGAACAGGCCGAGATGAGGATGGGGGACTCCCCTAAGGGGACTAGCGCCCTCTGAAAAGACACGCCCGGGGCGGGGGGGCTCTCACTGTCACTTGGGGTTACCGGGAGACGCAAGCCAGGAAGAGGGTCTCTTCCCTGGAAACCGAATCTGCCAGCACCTTGACCTTGGACTTGAGCCTCCAGAACTGTGGGAAGTAAACATCAGCGATTTAAGCCCCCCCGTGTGATGGTTGGTTACGCGGGCTCACGCTCAGACGGCCTCCTCCTCACCCCTGCCCACGACAGGACCCAAATCCCTGCAGCAAACACGGGCCGCTCACTCCACAACCAGCACGTGACACTGGAGCGAACGGATACCACGCGTACTCTGAGGAAACAGGCAGCCTGGCTTTTCTAGATAAAGACAGACTTCAGATCGGCAGCACAGAACAGGGAAAGAGCCAACTCCCGGAGACAAAGACGCTCACCCCCAGATCTGTCCGACCCACCGCAAGAAAAGCAGCGTTAGCCACACAACGCGCTCTCTGGTGCGTTCCGAGGCGTTCAGATACCACTTTTCATCTGTGTTCTCTACATTATTGTCCTTCCTCGTCTTTGATTTCTTTAGCCTCTCCCGGGGCGGGGGGACGGGGGGGACACCAGACTGAAAGACAGGGAAGGACAGCGTGAGGTGACAGAGGTACGTCAGGGGGTGCGGTGAGGGGTGGGGGAGCCAGGGAGTCCCGGGGAGAGAATGGAGACTGAGGACAGATTTGGGGAGGAGGGGGTCTCTGGGGTGCCGAGGGGCAGGTGAGCAGGGAAGGCCCGGCCGTTGCTGCAACTGGCGGCTCCTGCCCGAGGGGAGGAGAGGCCGCCGCCCCGAGCGCTCCTTCCGAGGCCTCCAGGTCGTAGAGGTGGGATGAGGGGCCCCGGCGCTGATGCCTCCCCTGCTCCGCCTGTTCCCGGGAACCAGCGAGACGCACAGACTTTTATGCATCTAACTGTGCCGCACACAACCACGTATAAAGGTAAAGCATGGACACGCTCAGCCGGGGGACTGGTTAAGCGGAGCACGGCACATACATCCGGACGGTGAAGACGCAGCTTTGAACACGTACCCTTTTAAAGAACTTTTAAGAACACGGGGAATGATCCCCGTGCAATGTTAGGATGGAGACAAAACCAGACATATGTACGGTGTGACGGCAATTATGTAGAGAGATTGGGAAGAACCACCCCGGAAATAGTAACAGAGATTATTCTGTGCTGTAGAATTAAGGGTAATGTTTGTCTTGTTTGCCTTTTTTTGAAAAACGTATTTTATGTTTTCTAAGTATGTCCAACTAAAGCCTAGAACTACAGCAAGACGCAAACACCACGATAAGACAAATGTGCCATGACATAGCCACTTTGAGTTCTGGGGACTGTTCCCCATGCCCCGCCCGGGGCGCACAGTGCGACACTGTCTCTGTGCCCCCAGGGAGGGTCCCCGCGGCCAGCAACCCCATCCCCCACTTGCCTCTCCTCTCCGCTATCTGCAGGTAACCTGTGGAGAGGTACTGCTCCATGTCCTGCTGGAAGGCCTCCTCGAAAAACTTCTGCCGCTCCTTCAGCTTCGCTTGCTGAGTGTGCTCCATTTCCAGAACCTTCTGGGCGTGCTCGGCATCGAGTTCAGCTAAGGAAACAGCACAGTCTGGGTCAGGGTTTGAGAAGGGATGCAGACAGAAAGGGGAATAGATTTGTACTCCTGAGAGCCCCTGAGCTGAGAGGCTGGTGCCCGGACGGAGATGCAGGCAGCCTCCCCTCCCCCAGTCTGGGGCACTTCTTCCCGGGCCGTCCCATGTGCTGTTCCCCGCTCCCCCGGCCTGGGATGACCTTCCCTCCACCACCTCCCACCCCGTACAGACCCGCTGCTCATCTGCCAAGACCAACCTCTCCGTTAACCCTTCTGCATGTTGCAGCCATCGAACTTCAGAAGCTTCTAGTACAACAGGTGAAGACTCGGGCCTTCAGGCAGACAGGGCCCTTAGCCCGCGCAGAGCCGGGAGCCCAGGACTGAGTGAGTTAAGGGGCAAGGACGCAGCTGCTGTGGCGTCACAGAGACGGGCCGTCTGGGCTTTGGCCTGATGGCCTCACCAGCCATGCAACCCGCCTGACGCCGGTCAGCCTTCCTCAGCCTCACGGGATTTGGGACAGACATCTGAAGCCAGGCCTGACGTGCGACTTCAACGGAATAATGCTGGAAGGACTTTACGATCACAGGGAGCGGGATCCTTCAAGATCGGGCTGAGTCAGTAAGAGCAGGCAGGAGCCGCGGCACGCCAGCGAGAACCCCCACCGGCCCGGCCCTACACACCTGCGGCTTAACCGTGCTCAGCGCACGCACGCGGAGCACAGCCCACGGAAGCTGGGTCCGGCGTGCACCACCCTTCACCTCGTGCGTGCACCAACGGTTACGAATTCTCGCGTCCTCTCTACTTCACCTGCTGGTGGGCCGCATCCTAAGGCGGCCCCCATGACCCCCGGCTCCCTTGGGGCACCCACCCCGATGACCCTCGGACCGTTTCTACGTGTGATTTTACTGCCACGATGAGCTTATGCGCCGCGGCACAGCTGACGTGAAGAAAGAGAGGTCATCGGGGCAGGCCAGGGCGGGAGAGCAGCCCCCGGCGGGCCACCAGCGCGAAAACAGCCGCAGCTCCGCCAACAACCTGCCCGAGCTCGGAAGCGGGTTCTTCTCCAGACTCTCCAGAGAGCCATGCGGCCGGTCAACACCCTGCTGTCGGCCTGTGAGGCAACGGGCGCCTTGACGACTGACCTACAGCCGGCGAGCGAAGACCTCCGTGCTGTCTATGCAAACCACACAGCGCGTGCTGGTCTCTGACGCAGCACCGTGGGAACACTCCAGATACGCCGCGTCAGTCCCAGCCCCTGCCCGCAGTGGACTGGCTGAAGAATCCGAACATGACGACTTGAGTTACTTCCCTTAAACAAATACTTTCCAACAACTACCCTGCCGCAGACACGACGCCAGCCTGAGTTTGCAGAACGGAACGTCTCAGCTACCTTACTGTCGTGGAATAAACGGAGGGCCCCAAACACCGAAAAGTAATTAGACTGAAGACATTATTCCCCACAGTTGACCTCTGGGGAGTGTCACATCTTCGGGGTGTTAGAACTCCTATAACTCAATTAAAAAAAAAAAAACCAATCCAATTAAAAAATGGACAGAGAATCTGAATAAACATTTTTCCAAAGAAGACATACAAATGACCACCAGGTACATGACAAGATGCTCAAACATTACTACCCATCACGGAAATGCAAATCAAAACCACAGTGGGGTATCATCTCACGTCCATTAGAATGGCCATCACTGAAAAGAGGTAACAGGTGTTGGCGAGGATGCGGAGAAGGGGGGCCCCTCATGCATTGCTGGTGGGAATGCAAACTGGTGCAGCCACTCTGGAAAACAGTACGGAGCTTCCTCAAAGAATTAAAAATAGAGCTACCCTACGATCCAGCACTCTCACGTCCAGATTATATACCCAAATGAAATGAAAACAGCTTATCCAAAAGATAATCTGCAGTCGAGCATTATTCACGATTGCCAAGATATGGGAATAACCTAAGTGTGTGTCCAGAATGGATGGATGTGGTGTGTGTGTGTCCGTCCACACCCATACAATGGAATACAGCTCACTCTAAGGACGAAGGAAATCCTGCCGATTGTGACACCATGGATAGGCCCTGAGGGCGTCATGCTAAGTGAGACAAGTCAGACAAAGGCAGATACTGCATACTCCTTAGATGTGGACTCTAAAAAAGCCAAACTCATAGACACGGAGAGTACAGTGGCGGTTACCAGACACTGGGTGGCGGGGCAAATAGGGAGATGTGGGTCAAAGGGTACAAACTTGTAGTTAGAAGAGATCTCATGTAAAACACTGGTTACAGTCAACAGGGCTATATTACATACTGCAAAGCTGCTAAGAAATTAGATCCTAAATGTCCTCACCACAAAAAAGAAGTGATGATTTTGGGAGGTGACGGAGGTGTTAGCGGACGCTACAGTGGGAGTCGGACTACAACACACACTCGCATCAAATCGACACGTACATCTTGAACCCCTACAATGTTAAATGTCAATTATGTATCAATAAATAATCTCTGGGGCGTTATCAAGTGGCATTTTTTTAAAGTAGGCTCCACACCCAGCATGGAATTCACAACCCTGAGATCCAGATGTAAGCTGAGAAGGAGTCAGATGCCCAACTGACGGAGCCACCCAGGCGCCCCCAAAGTGGTTTTTATTTTTATTTTTTAGAAGATTTTATCTATTTCTTTGACACGCAGGGAGCCTGATGTGGCGCTCGATCCCAGGACCCTGCGATCACGACCGGAGCCCAAGGTAGCAACTTAACTGAGCCACCCAGGTGTCCCCTTGCAGTGATTTTTAACAACAAAAAATGCATAGAACTTACAGTGAACGATGGGCTACAAGGCCCCGTGTGCTCTGCCTTAGTCCCCTCACGGCCTCCACCAATACCCAACACCGCACTTCACAAATGCTGAGAACGACGTAATCCTATATGCATGATATACCTTAAAAACTCAATAACGGAGGTTTTGGGTTTTTTTTTAAGATTTTTATTTATCTAAGAATGAGAGAGAGAGAGAGAGAGGGCGAGTGAGCATGAGTGGGGTGAGGGGTGGAGGGAGAAGCAGACTCCCCGCTGGGCAGGAGCCCAATGTGGGGCTCGATCCAGGGACTCTGGGGTCAGGACCTGAGCCAAAGGCAGATGCTTAACCAACTAAGCCACCCAGGTGCCCCAATGGAGTAGGTTTTTAATCCCAAATCAGTCTCCAGTACTTAGAATATTCTGGGCATTCTCACGAACTAGCATTAACCAAGCAACACCAACAGAAAGGAAATCTTCCCAACTTCATATAATTACAGCTATTACACCTACGACGTGCCTTCTATTCACACTACTTTAATCACTATGGGCATTCGCTATATTTCCACGTCACCCTAACTAACCCCACCTCGTAGGTTTGTTTACAGGGAGACGGTCTGGAAGGAGCTCAGGCTTTGGAACCAGTCCAGGGGCCATCCTAGCCCTTTCAGCAGACATTCCTGCAGAGGCCCGCACGTTCCCCTGTCTGCACCGCTCTCCACTTTTCTGCTCAGGGTGTTCTCGGAGTCTTGGGGAACCTCAAGGCACAGAGCCCAGGAGTTCCGGGGAATTAACACAGCTCTCAACCAACGGGTGACAGGAGTCGGTGTATCAATGCTGCAGTCTCCCATCCTCTGGACGGACAATTCTAGGAGGCATTCTGAACACTTCTCAGAGATCCTGGGGGAACTGCAGCTCCCTGGCTAGAGCGTGGACTTTACTAACGCATCCCCGTCTTGGCTCTTCCTCCTGCACTCACTCTCTGCGTCCTCACCCCTGCTCTCCGGGATCGCGGCCCACACACACCACCTGCAGCCAGATCCTCATCCCAGGCTCCGCTGCTGGAGCCCACGCTAGCCTGTTGAGGACTAGCGATCACGGAACCTGTCTGAGCATCAGCGTCCTCTGTACGAGAAAGGTACGAACACCTATTCCCAAGTGGCTGGCAGGACTAAACGAGGGAACAGAGGTGAATCACCGGGCACACAGCATTGACCAAGATTCCGGCAGCATTATTAGAAATAACGGACTCTTGAACAGGAACATTACGAGAACGGAAATATGAGCCAGGATGTGTACAACACTGAGAACTGCCCCAGCTCCCCCAGCCCCACTCACACTTCAGAATCAGTCACCGTTCAGTGCCCTCACGAAATCTGCATGGAACTGAGTGGCCTCATAAGAGGGGAGCGAGGGGACTGAAGAGGACGTGTCTTTACTTGCTTCACTTTAGCTGTCAGCCTCTCTGCTCAAATGCTTCCTGGCTGCCAAGCGCATGAGGGTATAAGTCAGCCCTAAAACACGACACAGGCGTCGAACACTTCAAGCGAAGTTCAATTAATCCTTAACAAAAAAATAATTCCAGAATAAGCAGCTCAAAAACAGAGATCAATGGAGAAATCATCAAAGGGGTTTTCACTAAAGAATACCTTGTTTTAACCGAATTAATGTTTCCTACAGATAGCTTGAAAACTTTTCATTCTTCTCAAGACTTCTGCTTCAAAAGTTCAGTTCTCTGTTTCTGTGTTCTAAGTCCTATGTTTTTTGTTTTTAAGATTTTTTATTTATTCTCAAGAGACAGAGAGAGAAGCAGAGGGAGAAGCAGGCTCCCCACTGAGCAGGGAGCCCGATGTGGGGCTTGACCCCAGGACCTGAGATCATGACCTGAGCTGAAGGCAGACGCTTAACCAACTGAGCCACCCAGTCCTAGACGCCCAGTCCTATGGTTTTTTTGTCTTGGGTTTTCTATAATGGAATGAAATCTAATCCTGTGTCAACCCTCACAAAAGCCGGGGGTAGATCAGGGAATTTAAAATGACTTAAGGAAGAGGAAGAAGATCACTAGTTTTCATTTTCAAGCAGGTGACGCAGTCGTTACTGGAAATACTGCCCACCGCCCGATGTCGGCTTGTCCCTGATTTCCGAGCTGACCGCGTGGCGACGGTCACTGAGCAGCAGCACGGCCACCCGAACCAGCTCTGTGCTCAGGGTGACGATGAAAAAGCACATGGCAGATGGTAAACACAGCCGAGCCGCTCAGCCGTGCAGAAGCCGCACCCTGCCTCAGGCCTGAGTGGGGAGGTCCCAGTGCTGGTTCACCCTGCCGGCAGGCCAGCTCTCGCCACCGGACAGCCGCATCTGGGGCTGCTGCCACGGTGGGAGGCCGTCTGCGGGAGGATTTCAGATCTAGAGGTTTCATGGCATCCGGATTTTAGAATGACGATGGAAAAATATAAATGACGGAACATGCTCTACAAAGAAGAATGACCCCTTGTTCATGCTGAAGAGGTCATTCATTACACTGGGAAAAGCGAGACAAATACAAAGATCTAAAGAGCTTCAACATAGGGACACCTGGGTGGCTCAGTCGGTGAAATGTCTGCCTTCACCTCGGGTCATGATTCCAGGGTGCTGGGATCGAGTCCCGCATTGGGCTCCCTGCTCAACGGGGCATCTGCTTCTCCCTCTCCCTCTGACCCTCCTCCCCACTTGTGCTCTCTCTGTCTCAAATAAATAAATAATAAAAAAAAATAATAAAGAGCTTCCACATATAACCTTAAGGTTAAAAAGAAGAAAAACAAAGAACCCACACACTAGCAGCGCTAGCTTTCCTGACAGAAGGCAGGAGTGGTCATTTCACCCCGTTATCAGCGGGGTCCGCGCCCCCATGGTGGGCCCTGCTTCCTGTGACTGCCGCGTCCAACTCTAAACGATACTTTCTCAAAACAACAAAAGGTCCCGTTATGAGGGAAGATGGTATCATCAATTCTCAATTACAGGTCCTAACGGGCCACAAGGGTGGCACAGGATACATGTGCATAGAAATCCATGGCGCTCCTTTCAGGACCAGCTGCAAACCACTCCACACCTGCGCATTCTGACAGAGCCAGTGAGGACCGACAGCCGGTGAGGACCGACAGCCGGTGAGGACCGACAGACGGTGAGGACCGACAGACGGTGAGGACCGACAGACGGTGAGGCGTGAAGGGCTGAAATGGCCCCACGACTGCGGGCGGCAAAGAAAGGGAAGATGTATGGAGAACAGGATAAACCTCTCAGGCAGAGTTTATGATAATCTCTCAAATCCACAAAATCTTATAACAGAAACAGTGAAATTTCCTAAGTATGAGAGTTAAGAAAAATCCTGGTAATCTCTATATAACATTTAAATATCAAGCACATTTTTCATTCAGGCTAAATAACCAAGAATAAAAAGAATAAAAATAAATTCAAAAATCTAGACGATATCTACAATTCAGATGTTTTTCAATGGTTTCTGTGACAGTCGAGGCATGCAAAAGGATCCAGGCAGATCTCATGACATCTCTACATTTCTAAACACGAAGAGTAAGCAGGGGCGCCAGGGGCGGGGGGGGGGGGGTTCAGTCGGTGAAGCCTCCGACTCTTGATCTCAGCTCAGGGCTTGATCTCAGGGGTGTGAGTTCAAGCCCCGCATTGGGCTCTATGATGGGCGTGGAGGGTACTTAAAAAAAAGAAAAAGGTAAACAAATGCCTTTCCAGATGGTTTTTGATAAAAACTGCTGACAAACTGTCAAACCACACGACCACTAGAAGACCATACTAAACTGCGTCCGTGTGATAGAATTTAAACACTGGGATGAATGTTTTTCAGGCTTCTAACTATCTGCATTTATTTAGTAGGTTTTTATGAACACATGGAAATATTTTAATTCTTAAAAAGCACAAATAATAAGGTGAAAATCCCTCTTAAGTAACAACGAACAGATGACCTCTGCTAGCATTTGGTGTACGTGCATCAGATTTTCCTCTGTCCTATGAGGCTGAACTGTACCAAATTGCAACATCTGATCCCCGCCCCCTTTTTTTTGGTGCCTCTAACATAGTTGTTGTTGAACTTTTCACTTTGAAATAGTCACAAGCTCAAGGGATGTTGTCAAGAACAGGGTGTAGAGGGCAGCCCCACGCACCCCCACCAGGCTCCTCCAACGCTAACATCTTAGACAATTATGGTGTAACATCAAAACCAAAATAAATGACATGGGTACAACCCCCAGCGGTCATTCAGATTTCCTCACTCACTCGAGTGTGTGAGCATGTGCGTGTCGGGGGAGCTCTCTGCAGTCTTGGCCCACGTACAGTCCCGTGCAACAAACCACAATCAGGATACTCAGCGGTACCAGCCCCCCAAGGCCCCCTCATGTTACCCTCTAGTGACCACGCCCTCCCTCCTCAACCAGGAATCCGGTCTCCAAATGTATTATGTTATTTTACAAGCGTTACAGAATGGAATCATGCAGTATATATCCTTTTGGGATTGACTTTTTTTTCACTCAGCATAATTTCCTTGAGGTTCATCCCAGCTGGGGCACGTGTGGATAATTTGTTCCTTTTGATTGCTGGGTAGGATTTCACGGTATGGATGTATGTACCACAGCTTACCTACTCACTAGTGGAAGGACAGCTGAGCTGTTCCCAAATTTGACGATTATAATAAGCTGCTGAGAACATTTGTGCACCAGTTCTTGGATGAAAATAGGTCACTTCTGAGAAGAAAAACTGCCCAAGAATGCAATTGCTGGGTCATAATGAACATAACACACGTGATTGACTGATGTATGTATGTATGTATGTATGTATGAATGAATGAATGAATGAATGGAACCGCCAAACTCTCTCCCGGAGTGGCTGTTCGACATTTTAGCCCCGCACTGTGTACCAGTGACCTCATCCCGCCGCATCCTCGCCAGCGCGGTGAGACCTTCTAACTGTAATGCAGGCAGTTTGACCTTTCCTTCTCCTCTTCCCCAGAGTTAGAAACAACTCTGGACTTCCTCTTATTTTCAGTAATTGCTATTTTTCTAAAGGTACTTTTAGTTTCTCGAGATATTTCTTCTTTCCCTCCCCCTACTTTACTTCTCTTTACATTTGGACTTTAATAAATATTTAATTTTGGAAAAATTCTGTTCAGAAACTCAGGACTTTGATGAGGACAAAATATACAAGATTTCTTTCCAGTTTTAAAACCCACCTAGTTTTTTGGTTTTGTTTTTTTTTAACTAGTTAGCAGTAAATTAGTTTTCAAAATAAGGTATACGTGTACTAGCTTAAATTAGTTTTCAAAATAAGGCCTACTCAGCCGTGTTTAAAGTCTCCCAACCTCCTGCCCCCACCTTTAAAAATGAATATAGATTGTCTTAGACTGGACCGAAAACAGACTTTTAATTAATGGTTTCCTAGAACTGGGGTTTTTACATGTGCCTTTTAAAAATTTCAACTTCTGTACCCCACATTTCTACAGTTTTCAATAGTGTTCTTCTAGCCTTCATCAACAATTAGTTGCCAAGACAGACTTATAAGTACTGTAAACCATACATTATTTCTATGAAAATTCTAAAGTAGTACAGAGCCCTTATTCCTCAGAACTGGTATTTTAAAAAAATTTTCCTGTGCATGGTAAAGTTAACAAAAAATTTTAAAGAAAGTTAAATGACTTTTTAAGAGAACTTTAACTCACCCTTCACACACACACACATATATGCACACACACATACCCTTATACACATTTATCAAGAACCATTATTTTTTTTTACATGCAATTAAGAAAGGATGTTCCTTACCTAAAATACAGTCGTTTTGAATAATGGCAGGTTTTGCAGACAGTCAGAATAAACAACTCAGACAACAAAGCATTCATGGCAAGCCCTGAGGAGGCTCCCCAAAGTTCGGTCCTTCGGGGCAGCTCCTGGAGCAGCTGTTTCCTAAACCCGTATCACAGGAAACAAACACGAGCCCAATATCTGAACTTCTGGAACATTTTACAATTTCTCCCAACTGCCCTGAAGGAAATGACCACTATCCAGAGTATTAGCAAAATACACAGTTTTGTGTGCACAGCGTGTGCACGGTTTGCTGAAACCACGAGGCAGGAACGCTCAGCTGTTCATGGTCTTTCATGGGGGGGCAGGGCGCTCAGAAGACCCCTGTGCAGCTGGGAGCCTCGGGGCCCCACCATTCACCCCTCCAGGCCCAGGGCTTCCCATCAGTGAAAACAGGGGCGGAGGGCAGGGCTGGATGACTTCCATAAGGAGGTTATGTCCAGTTCTAAACACCACGGTTCTATTTTTACTTGCTTTTGATTGGGGAAGGAAGAGGTAATTCTAAATCCTGTGTACTTTTTGGTAAAATTGTATGAAAACCAGATTAGCAGTAAGAAATCTGGAACCTTTTTAATTAGACAGTGACATTTCAAGAAAATTAGCTTCAACTGTTAACAAAAACCTGATGGTATTTTTGTAGTCATTTCCTGCTTAAACAATGATTAGAACCCCACAGCTTCAGATTAATGGACAAGTGAGAAGTGCAGTCGGTCTGCGGCCAAGGCTCTGTGAGTCATTACTCTGTCGGAACTCCACGAGCTCCGTGGGGGAGGCTGCCGGGAGAGCTTCGTGGTCTGAAATGAGGGCAGTGAGCCTCAAGCCTGAGGCTTTTCAGGCAGGGGACTGACACAGGACAAGACGGACAAGATGAGTCACTGTGCAAGGGAGTGGTTCAATGCCATTTGAAAGTGCTATCATTCTGGGATACGCTGACAAAAGATATCTTTTACAGAAACAATACATAAAAATGATAAAATATCAAGCCTATATCATGATATCCTATTCTTCGATGATTTCCAATTTTTTCTCGTAAGACTGAAAAAAAAAAAAAAAACCCCACCCCAGTCTTGAAGCTTTGTGTTACTAATAGTTGGACAATACCCTAATTTCCTAGAATTTTTAAGTCAAATCAGATACTTTGCTGAATTTTACTTAGGGCATAGACCTACTTAATAATAACTACTGGGGCGGGAGGGGGGCATTAGATCTTTAGAAGAATTCTTTCAAACTCCAAAAGTATTTTTTTTTTGTTACTACATGACAGACTCTATAAAGCGAAATATAAACCAGCTGCTTGCGTCTAAATGTGAAAATCAACTATTACAGAGCTCACTCAAATGGGTTATGGAGATCGTAGACCAGGGGTTCTCAACCTCTAGTGGCATCAAAATCAGCCTGAGGGCTGCTGAACACAGAGATTGCTGGGCCCCGTGCCAGAGTTTCTGATTTAGTAACCGGTGGGCCAGAGAATTTGCATTTCTAACCAGTTCCCAGATGCTGCTGCTGCTGGTCCGAGGACCAGGCTTCTGAGAAGCACTGCTCTAGGTGAACGATAACTGTGCGTCCACTTCAGTGGAAAAAGTAAATTTTTACTTTGTACATATATTTATACAATGGACAAGAAAAAACACAAGACGGGGAAGCTGGCACACTTCATGGAAATGACAGAAATGTCATCTCCTTGATCCCTTTCAAACTATCTGGAGTATCATCTAGAAAGGAAAATCTCCAGCAGCAACTGAAATGCAGAATCATAAACAAGCAGGACCTCTGGCCATCTCTACCGGTGAGAGACAAGGGCCTTCAGGCCAGGAGTCCCTCTGTAGCAGCTCGGGCTCACTCTGGGGCATCACTTACCGGCCCCTGCTCAGTGGCTTGGCAGCTTCATACAACAGCAGGAAACAAAAATGCTGCGACCAGATCACACCCGTCTCCTGGATTTCTGCCTACAGAGGCCGGTGCAAGTGAGAAGTCTTTTTTTTTTTTTTTCCCTTCCTTTCCTGAATTTGGATGAGCAGGAGAGAATATTTGTGGAACTGGATCCTTGGGTACAGCTCCAGTAAAGATTCAGTATAAGTACTCTTAGTTTTTATTGATCCTTTCCTCCCAGAGACGGTCACTGTCTGTCTCTATCTGTTGTGCTGCTGGTCCCGAGGAGAAAAAGCACAGGGCCGAATGCAGGCAGAGGCTCTAGGAGCCTGCTGTTCTCGCTGGCCTCACAGACTGCGAGTTACCAGTTCTCACCAGACTGGGTCTGTCCAGACAGACATGGCTGTGGGTTAAGGTGCACACGAGGTAAAGGTTTTCGCTAGGCGACGTCTTAGAAGCTGAGGCTGTATAACGGGTCGAGTACCTAAAAATTATTAGAGTGCTCACCACCTAACTTGAACACGCCCGTGGTGGAATACGTTGGTCACAAAATAGGGTTTTTTTTTTTTTTAAAGATTTTATTTATTTATTAGAGATAGAGACAGCCAGCGAGAGAGGGAACACAAGCAGGGGGAGTGGGAGAGGAAGAAGCAGGCTCATAGCAGAGGAGCCTGATGTGGGGCTCGATCCCACAACGCCGGGATCACGCCCTGAGCCGAAGGCAGACGCTTAACCGCTGTGCCACCCAGGCGCCCCACAAAATAGGGTTTTTTTGACACTAGGTCACCCCCCAACCTAAAGAAAATTTCGATGCAATGAGGTACACACAACCCCCAACCCGCTTCGGAATCGGTATGGCTCCGAGAGACCCAAAGCTTGGCTGAAGCTCTTAATGTGCATCTAAGGAAACCCGGGTGGGGTTTTCCTTTTGTCTTGTTCTGTCTTCAGAGCCTGGCTTCCAGCCAGTGAGAACGTCACTCGGGTCTCTGCCAACCAGAGACGCAGGTACCAGCGTGGTTCGTGAGGTTCCTACGGAACATCCTACGTACCTAACGGTCTATTTTAACTTGGTGGTCGCTTAAGTCTCGGCACAGCCTACAGTCTACGACTACATTCCCTCCCCCTCCCCCGGCTAATGGTTTAAGTTGTGGATATATTTTACATCTTATTTTGTGAATCCCTGGGCTGACTGTTAGATCTAGAGGACTTTATTACTTCTGTCCTTGACCGGTCATACAAGTTATGCAGGTGGGTGATCTATTACCTTCACTGCATGTTTACCGTTACCAGGGAGACTTTTTCTTCCGTAATATTCTTATTTCTAATGATGGCCATTTCTTTTCTATTTAAATAGGCCCATTTCGCACCCACTCTGGAAAATAGTATAGAGGTTCCGCAAAAAGTTAAAAATAGAACTATTTCTATGATCCAGTGACTGCACTACTAGGTATTTACCCAAATAATACAAAAATATTAATTCAAAAGGATACATGCACCCCAGTGTTTTATAGCAGCGTTATCTACAATAGCCAAATTATGGAAACAGCCCAAGTGTCCTAAACTGATGAATGGATGAAGAAGATGTGGTGTGTGTATATGTATGTGTGTATGTGAATATATATGTATGTATATGTGCATATACATAAACATGTATATACACACATATATATGCACATAATGGAATATTGCTCAGCCATCAAAAAGAATGAACTCTTGCCATTTGCAACATGGATGGAGCTAGAGAATATTATGCTAAACAAAATAGTCAGAAAAACACAAAGATCATATGATTTCACTCATATGTGGAATTTAAGAAACAAATGAGCAAAGGGAAAATAGAGAGAGAGAGAGAGGCAAACCAGGAAACAGACTCTGAACTATAAACCAAACTGATGGTGACCAGAAGGGAGGTGGGTGGGGGGATGTGCTAAAAAGGTGGTGGGGATTAAGGAGGGCACTTGTTGGGATGAGCATCGGGTGATGCAGGGAAGTGTTGAATTATACACCTGAAACTAATATTACACTGGATGTTAATTAAGTGGAATTTAAATAAAAACTTTAAAAAAATAGAGAAGTCCCTCTAATTTTCTTGCAGGGCCAGTTCAGTGGTGATGAACTCCTTCGGGTCTTGCTCGTCTGGGAAACCCCCTATCTCTCATTCAATACTGAGTGGTAACCTTGCCATGTGGAGTATCTTGGTTCTATGTTTTTTTCTTTCAGCACTTGGAATACATTATGCCATTCCCTTCAGGCCTGCAAAGCTTCTGCTGGAAATCAGTTGATCATCTTATTGGGGGGCGGGGGGGGAGGGAATTCCCTTTATGCAACCACTTATTTTTCTCTTGTTGCTTTTTTTTTTTTTTTTTTTTAAATAGGCTCCATGCCCAGCATGGGGCTTGAACTCACAACCCTGAGATCAAGATCTGAGCTGAGATCAAGAACTGGAGGCTTAACCAACTGAGCCACCCAGGTGCCCTTCTGTTGCTTTTAAGATTCTCTCTTCACCTTTTACATCTGACATTTTGATTATGTCTTCCTGTGTGTCTCTTTGCGTTCATCGTATTTGGGACTTTCTGTACTTCCTGGACTTGAATGTCTTTGCTTCACCAGGATAGGAAAGATTTCAGCTATTACTTCTTCAAGTAGGTTTTCCGTCCCTTTCTCTCGCTCTTCTCCTTCTGGGACCTCGATAATGTAAATGTTAACATGCCTGATGTTGTCCCAGAGGTCTCTAACCATCCGCATCTTTTTTTGATTCTTCTTTTTGTCTTCCAGTTGGTTGATCTCCGCCACACCTTGTCTTCCAGATCACTGACCTGTTCTTCTGTGTCATCCTCTCTGCTGTTGACTCCCCCAGCGTATTTTTCACTTCAGTCATTGTATTCTTTGGCTCCGATTGGTACTTTTTAAAGCTCTTACCTCTTTGTTGAAGTCTGCACTGTGTTCATCCGTTCTCCTGAGTTTGACGAGCATCTTTATGACCATTACTAACTCTTTACCTGGTAGGTTGTTTATCTCTGTGTCATTTACCTCTATTTCTCAGGTTTCATCGTGTTCTTTCATTTGGAACATATTCCTCTGTCTTCCTCCTTCTGCCTCTCTGTGCTTGTTTCTACATATTAGGTACGTCAGTTACGTCTCTCAGGCTAGGATGGCTTTATGTAGAAGGTGCCCTGTGAAGCCGGGCAGTACAAACCTCCCCCAGTCACCTGCGCCCCCGGGTGCTTCAGGCGTGTCCTCTGTGTGGGCTGCGTGTGCCCAACCACTGTGGCCGGGCTACAGTTGGTGCAGATTTGCTGGTGTGCGTGCTGTCCCCCGGCATCGCAGTCTGCAAGGCCTGGGAGTGCTGGTGTGTGGACTTGGCCCTTGGTGCAGCTCTCTGCAAGGTCAGTTACAACTGCTGCCAACATTCTAGTGTGTGGGGCTGGCCCCGAGGTGGGGGCCGATTGGGGTGGCACCAGTCCTGGACTAGGCTACCTGCTGGGTGTGGTGGTGTAGGGGGCCCACTTGGGAGGGGCGCTGGTGGTGGCTGAAGCCACCCACCAGGTGTGGTGGAGCAGGAATTCCTTGGGAGGGGCACTGGTCAGGGTGGGCAGGTTGGGAAGGGCAAGTCCCCAGGGGAACCCCAGGGCAGGGTAAGCAGTCCTTGCACAGTAGACGGAGGGTGTCAGAAATGGTGCCCACAAGCACCTGGCCAGCCATCTAGAAGGGGAGTGAAAAAAATAATGGCACCTGCCAGTGCTTCCATCCCTGGAGAAAGTTCCAAAGATCCCTGCCCCACTTGCACAGGCCTTAAAACTAGTCGATGAATCTCCATGTGTAACTGAGTCCAATTTTAAAATGCTGCCTCTGTGCTGGGTCTTCGAGCGAGGGAGACTGTATCTGCTCCTTTAGGGGTGACGTCTCAGTTTTCCAAACGTCTCGCTGGTTGTCAAAGCCAGACGTTGTGTGGGCTTGTCTTCCTAGCTGTGTGGGGAAGGTCCCCTGAGCCGGGAAGCCCAGTGCGGGGCTGGGAGCCCTTATTCCTCGGGAGGGGCCTCTGAGGCTGTGACAGCCGTCCTGCCTGCGGATCTCTGGGCTCAAGGTGCTGGGCTTGACAAGACTGCGTGTCTCCGTCCCTCCCGCCTGACTCGATGTGGCTTTTTGTGCATATCGTTAGTCGTGTAAAATCTGTTCTGCTAGTCTTCAGGTCATGCTCAGCCCTACTTGTTCTACACCTAGTTATTTTGGTGTGTCTGAGACAGGTGGTGAGTTGAGGACCTTTCTACGCCACCATCGTGAGTCTGGCCTGCTTCAGACTTTAAATACCACTAAAGAATACTCAGTAATATTTGAAACAATCACCTTTAGAGATGTTTTTACTTATACCACATAATTACAAATTAAGTAGTTGAAAAATTACAATCTAGAACAATGGTTTCAAACCTTCTCAAGTTTAAGAGCGGGTGTACTTTCCCTGACGATTTACTGAGAAAATACATAACAAAAATCTATTACGATTTCAGAAGCATTTTTTTTAAGAGAGCACACACATGTGTGCAGGAGTGGGGGAGGGGCAGAAGGACAGAGAATCTTAAGCAGGCTCTCCGTGATGTGGGCCTCAATCTCATGACACTGAGATCATGACCTGAGCCAAAATCAAGAGTTGGATGCTTAACCCACTGAGCCACCCAGGCACTCCTCAGTAAAGCACTTTTAAAATGACTCTGAATCCTATTTCCCACAACATTTACACACACTAGGAAACAGATTACTGCATATATTTGCAATAAAAAATATTTATTTATCACACAGGACACAAAACTAAATGTGCTTCTGGATGCAAGGGCCTCTCATTATTATAAATGTCCTCAAGCCACAAGTTGGAAATATTGTGCTTCTAAAAGGTTCGGCAACAGTCAAATCTCAGAATGCCTGAAAGCTGATCATATCTGTTGGAAATGTAATTATTTCCAGAAAATATTTTAGAAATGCGGATTTATCACTTTCCACTGCAAGCTGTTGAAAACTTATGAGCGAGTAACTTATGAATAAATTAGTATTATAAACGGCTGCCATAACCCTCACTGCCAGCTAGTGAGACGGCGACGAGAGATGGATCGCACGCTTCCCAGAAAGGCTGGTGGTGCAGCCGGCGGGTACAGCAGGACATGGCCCCCGAGTAGATCAGGAGTCCAGAAGCAGGAAGAAGGTGCACGAGGAAGGGACTGGCGGGGGAGCTGCCAACATGTGGGGGCAGCCTGCTGAGTGAACTCACTTCCGGTAGTACTCCTCCCTGAAATTTCCCCAATTCGAGAGTGGGATGGTTTAACATGTTTCGTCTAAATTAAGTAGAATACGGTGTTCGGGAGCTTTGAGAAGATGCTGACATTCAAAAGTGAACATGAATGAGGTTTTCACATGCTTGCTTCCTCCCTAGATGGGGGAGACACGGTCAGGAAGACAGAGGAGTGTGAAGAAAGGAGGAGCGGGAGGGGGAGAGGCCAGCCACCGTGGGGGCCTCGGTAGGGACTTCTGGCCACGAAGGTTTTAATGCCTAATGGAAAGAGGAACCGGAAAGTGAAAGAGACAAATACGAAATGTCAGGGATGCAGTCCTCCTGCCTGGAAACGGGGTTCAGAGATTATTGTAGCCTCTGTCTTCCTGTTTCTTCCTGGCTCTTCGACTACATTGTATGCAGTGAAGACTTTTGTTAAGAACAGCTCAGAAACGAAAGCATCATTCAGGAAGTATCCCTAAGAAACTGCTCTCCCGGTTACGAATCCCATGTAACAAATCACGCTCCCTTCTCGTAGCGCTGCTCGGCGACTACGCTTGCCCTTTGCTCAGAGGCAGCAAAGCTCTGCCCAACCTGTGGGGCTCTGCCCACCTGCCCCAACCCCCAACAGGCCCAGCAAGTTGTAGGCTCTCTTTCCTCCGGGTAACTGATACATCTTTACTCACGCCGTACGTGTGCCCTTGTCACTCGGCCAGACGCTAAGTTCCTTAAGGGCAGACACGATGTCTTTTAAGGGGATCAGGATATACCACCCTGAAATATGCCACTTTGGCATCGAGATTACTTTGAGCTGAAGGCAACTGAGAAACAGCAGATGTAAAGGGAAAGCTCTTTAACCTTCTCCTTTCTGTCTAAATGCGGGGTATAAACTTTCCACTGTAAAGCGTTTCCCGCTCTCATAACCGGAAGAGGAGGAGGAGTCTTAATCCCTGGGGAAGACTCGTCATCAGAGAAGGCACCAACCTATGTCTGTGTGGCAAACCTTACTAAGTAACCTTCGCCTTCCATTAGGTCCCCCCATCTATGGACGTTCCTGTAATTCACCACCCCCGGGTGCCCAAATTCTTTGGGTCTTTACTATTTATCCCCTCTGTTAAAACGGTATATAAGCCCGCAGGTCTGATTGCGGCCGTGGGTCTTCACTTCTTTTCTAGGAGGGCCTCTGTGTGCATGTAAAAATTAAAAATTAATGTCAAATAAAATGTGTATGCCTGTCTTATGTCAGGGCCCTAAGCGCTAAACCTAAGAGGTAGAGAAGAAAGTTTTTCCTCTGTTACACTTTCAGCCTGGCAGCTTAAGTGCCTAGGACGTATCAGCAAAAGTCGGATGAATGACTGGTCACAATCACAAAGTGCCACATGTCCAGGGGCAGGGGAACACCGGATGCAGAGGCCGATCTAGGTAGCAGGCTTTCAACTGGTGGCTTGACTGCAAAGCCGCCTGAGGCAGGCACAGCAGGCCAGATATTCGAGACACAGGGATGCAGAAGAGAGACAGCCACAGCAGCTCAGGAAACAAAGCGTGGCCACCAGGAAACGCGGGCCTGCATTCCCAGGGCTGAGAACAAACATGCGTCATCTCCAAGGCTAAATGTGGGAGTAGGGAGTGGCTACCCCAAGCTCTCGGGGGGGCAATGGACAATGACGTCCAACTGGTCCATATAATCAGGGCATATTCAGAAACACCTGAGCTTACCAAGATTCACTGTGACCCAAAAATGCCATTACCCTGGGACTAGGGAAGGGTTGGCTGAGAAATCTGGGAAGCATTAAAAAGAGCATTCTGAAAAATAAAAAATCACCGCCAAATGATCAACAAAATACAGCCTCTGAATCACTCCCCAAAATTCCTACTTACAAAATGAAGCAATCAACCTTCCCTTTCCTTTAGGGTGACGACAAGTGAAAGTACGCAGAGAGACGGAAGGAGCTTTGAGAGTTTATTCAGAACAGTATTTAACCTGTAGGATATTTACCCATTCGGTGAAAAGTTCAACACATGCAAGAGATTATGGGAACTCCCTTGTGTTTACTCAACTAAAATGACAGCAATTCATATACAAGATTATTTTGTTGTACCAAGAATATAAGACAAGCTGAGCTAACAATCCTAAAATAAGATTCACAGTGTTTTGAAAACTGTGACGAGACAATGTCCTTTTCACGAATGCTCCAGAAAATGTCAACACTCCCTAGAATGAAGGCCTGCCCCCACCAATCCAATGGTGTAGTTCTGGAATGTTGGTGAGGTCCGGAGCTGACGGCCAAGAAAGAATTCTTGAGAGGTCTTTGGTGCAAAAAAGTGGTTTTCTAAAAGCACAGGAACAGGACCCGTGGGCAGAAAGAGCTGCCCTGGGGTTGTGAGGGGTGGCGATTATATACCTTCAAGTTGGGAGGGGGTTCGGGAGAGCGTAAGTCTCTAAGGAATTTTGGAAGCGAGGTTTCCAGGATCCTGAGGAGTTAGCTATTGTTGGGAAAGGTCATTTATCGCTGTTTAGTAAAAACGCAGTCATGAGACCCTCAGATGTATATCGGTGGGTCATGTGCTTGGGGGAGGACTGCTAATACGTATCTGGGGGGGAGGGGATAGAGATAAAGGGAGCTTCCAAAGGAATTTCTAGATGTTTAAAGTAGACTCACAGGATCCTGGGGGGTCAGGCTAAGGTTGCCTTTTGCCCTTAGCAAAGTATCAACACGGAGGCAGCTGAGTTCCCAGAGGAAGGTCACTCTGCCTGTCTCAAGGACTTGTCAGTGGGCTGTCAGTAGTAAGGAAATGTCATAATTGTTCTTCTGCCTTTGTTTCCCACATCACCAATCCACAGGAATAAGTTGTTTTTGTGGGGTATTCCATGGCCTTCCACTGTTCTAGGCACAAAGCAGGAACTCAACACTGATTGTGAAATGAAAGAAGGGGCGGCCTTCAGGAAACACCCACTCGAGAGAATGGTGTCGTCTAAGCCCAAACACAAGTATTTTCATTTTATCACTGTCTCTGTTTGTATATCCTCATAAGGAGAGAAAAACAAAACACACAAACAGAAAAGGTCCCCACTCTTGTCATTTTATGAAAAAGTCTGCCTAAGAATCCAGTAAAGCAAGTAACGTTTACTCTAGGAGACTAACACATCAGGAGCACCACCCTTAATTTTACATGTCCTTTAAGGATGTTATTGTATAAACTAAGGCCCTGGATAAAGAGACAAGATTTTAAAGCACTTAAAAACACAAACTCCGTATCATGTGAGGATGATACAACATACACACTGTTTTAATCTCAGGGGAGCTGAACGCGCACAGTATTGCAGAGAGAAGTGATCTGATCAGCATTTGGGGTAAACAGTTTCAGGACTTTCAATGTCCTTTATCCACCTTCCCCTGTCTGCACACGAACAACTCTGTTTATTCTTCGTGCACGAGGCAATTAATAACAAGGATCCTGACAGCAGATGAGCTTTCCCTTTTTGGCTCAGAAAGCTTTACTATTTCTTACATTTACTTATAAAAACCCATGTGGGTTCCTTAGAAAAAGGCCCACAGGTCTGATAGTTAATTTCTTATGTCTTTTTCATTCCCCTCACTTCCTGTCCTAAACCTAATTTCTTCCATTTATGATCATGGGTACGCCACAAGAGATGAAGTATTTTCCAATTTACTAGAATCTCCTGACACTCAAAATTTACCTGCATTTACCATTTAGACATTACAAAGTAAAATGACCCAGCAAAGGGATTTCAACATCCTATTCTATTTTCCTTTCTTTACAGCAGCATTTCGTTACCTGTTTTTCTCTGTAACTTCAACCAGGAGAAACCTTTCTCTTTGTATACTTCAGAAAACTATAAGAAGGGCCCTATGTTCTCTGGTATCCATCTCACACACAGAATGAAAAGCACTTAGTAAAAATAATACATTTTAGTTTTCTGAGTAAGACACTTCTCACCCTTGGCCTAGAAATCCCAGTGCTCTCTGTTGTATTCTGGAAGATAAAATGAATTAGATTTACTGTAATCCCCTTGAGAAATAGTAATTTGCTTCTATTAATTCACTGAGCCAATCAGAGGACACTCAGAGAAAATCACAGAAAAGATTCTTCCACATTTTGTGCTTCAAAACTAAAATAAAAGCTCAGCATTTGAACTGGATACTGTGGTCCTTGAAAACGTCTCACAATCATCTTTTGTTGCATGAGTGGATTAAAAGCTCACAGTCTGTGTTGCTTTCATTGTTCTCTTGTATTCACCAGACTCAGTTACATTTCCCCCATGACTTCCTGAATTAACAGAACAGGTGGGTCAATCCTGTGCTACCAGGACTCCAGATTATGAGCCATGCTTACCCAAAGATGTTCTTCCCACAACAAAGGGACTTGCCGTTCTTTGTTATGTAGCAGAGTGCTTAGCATATAGTATATACTTTTTTTTTTCCTAAATGAACGGATGTATGAATGAATAAGTAACTTGCTTTCAATTTTCCCCAAAGTTTTATGAAGAAGGAAAGCAGTAAAGGTGTTTAAATGAAATTGCTGGCAACAAACTCTACCTCCTGCTGGAAAAAGAAAACCCAATAAGCACAACCAAAAGTACGTGTGTGCTAGGGAAGGGCGTGCAGCCCAGGCACTGGCTCACTTCCCCTTATTAGAACCTCCTGGCTGGGAAGCATGAGGGACCATGTAGAATTCAAGGCAGCCTCCCGAACACCAGGGGGCGCTCTCTCGTTTCACAAGCCCACGTGGCCCAAGCTGCCACTCTCTCTCACTAACCGGGCAACAACAGCCCTCTAGCTGGTCAATCCAAATCCACACTGGCTGCTTTCCTAAACCGTTTCTGCACAGCAGCCAGAGCGTCCCACAAAGCAAATCTGATCATGTCATTCCCTCTCTGACCCAATGGCTCCTGGGAGTGAAACCACTTAAAAGCCTAAAGCTGAACAAAAATCAAAATGGCTGCACTACCGCTTCAGCAAAATTCCATTTTAAAGGAAACTTTTCCCTCTTGTCCACAAACCTCCCTCCCCCCTTCTTAGCCTTTTGTTTCAGGAACCTGGTATCACCCTACAGACATGACAAAGGAGGCTGGCAGAATGAACGCAATTTCTATCAAACCCAGCTAGATCTATATTTCTCTAGAAAACCCCGCCGTGCCTTCCTTCGGAAAGGCTCGCAGTTTTTGAAGGCCTTGGCCTGCTGCAGCCTCCTCTGCCCGGCAAAGTCATAAAGCTACTGTTCCTCTTCATTCCAGGCTCTGTCTTCGAGCTCTATTTTGGCGCTGAAGCAGGGAGGTCGGTTTTCTACAATAGGAGGACTGCCTCCGGGCCTACATCATCTGATCAGCTCTCCAGTCAGGTACCACTCAGGCACTCACTGCACCCAGCGCTCAGGGCCTTGTTCTACCTCCCTGAACTCGGCACAATCCTGCCAGCCTGGAGCTGTGCACATGCTGTTCCCTCCAGTGGGAATCTCTTCCCGCTCCTCTTGCCTCCTACTCAGCTTTTAGATCACAGCTTAAGTACCACTTCCTCACACAAGAACTCTCTGGCCTCCATGTCACTTAATAGTGACACCAAACCTATTACAAAACCTCGTAGGAAACGGCTGGGAGAAAAGCCTCGCAGCCTTGGGTTAGGCAAAAGGTGCTTGGACACGGCAACAAAAGCAGAATTCATTAAATTTTTTTTTGTTCAAAGGGACATTAAAATTAAAGTTTTGTGTTTCAAAATAGACAAGAAAATGAAAAACTAAAAGCTGAAAGAAAATACTGGCAAATCGTCCTTCCGATAAAGAACCTGCATCCGAAATATATAAAGAACTCTTTTAACTCAGTAAGACAGCCCAATTAAGAAACGGGCAAGATATTTCAATAGTCATTTAACCAAAGAAGATACCCGGATGGCTCACAAACACATGAAAAGATGCTTAACACCATGGGTCAGTGGAGAGGTCCAAACCGAAATCACAGGAGAGACCACTCCACCCCCCGCAACAGCTCTGTCCGAAAAGACGCTCGGTCAGCAGTGCTGGCAAGGATGAGGGAAAACTGGGGGGCTGGGGGGAGTGCAGAAGGAGAAAACCACTATGGAAAACAGCGCAACAGTTTCTTTAAAAAGTGAAACGGAAACTTATCCCACCGCTCGGCCATTCCACTCTGAGGACTCATCCTTCCCAAGAGCAAGGAAAACCTACGTCCACATGAACACTCGCGCCTGAATGTTTACAGCACTAGTGTTCAGAACAGCCGCAAACCGAGAACAATCCAACTGTCCTTCAACTGGGGAATGGATAAGCAAAAGGCGGCATATGCCTATAATAGAATACCGTTCAGCAACGAAAGGAACCAAGCACGGATACGAGCGACCGCACGGATGAGACGCAAAGACATTCTGCTAAGTGAAAGAAGCTCATTCCATTGTATGGAATGGCCATGAACAGACAGAAAGCTGGCTCGTGGTCATCTGGGGCTGGGAGCAGGCACTGACTGCACACGGGCAGGAAGGGATCTTTTCTTCTGGGGCTGATGGAAATGTCCTAAAACTGGATGTGGTGATGGAAGTGGGGAACACAGGCAGAAGGAAGTGTAGATCAAATTAAATGTCCTTATGCAGCCCACTGACAAAATACTTGAGGCGGGCAGACTACGACATTCTCCGTGGAAACTTCCAACTGTCTTAAGGTTAATGCTTTGCCAGAGGGAAAAACAACCTTAGCTTGTCAATAGCTAGGCCTCTAGGATCCTGTCAGTCTTCTTTAACGACTGAAAGCCCTTTTGGAAACTTCCCTTTGTCTTTACCTCCCCCAACTCCAAAGTATACAATCAGCCACCTCTCACAATCCCAGTGCAGCTCTTTCTCCCCAGGAAGCCTGTCCCTGTGCTCTAATAAAACTTCCTTTCTGCACCGAAATCATCTCAAGAATTCTTTCTTTGCTGTCGGCTCCAGACCCCACATTCCCTCCATCAGTGAAGACTGCACAACTCTGTAAATTTACTAAAAATCGAACTATACACTTAAAATGGGCAAATCTTATGGTATACAAATTTCCCCTCACCATAGCTGTTAAAAAAACAGAAACAAGACCTCATGTGACTGTGTGGCTCTCCACAACACCTACTCCAGCGTCTGGCGTCCTGGGCACTCGGGGGGGTGGGGGGGGGAAAACACAGTCCTCTCAAGCACTGTGCTTCTTTTACAAGAGGCGGCCTTACACGGTAGAAAGAGCACAGGCTCAGAAGTCAAGACCATGTTCAAACACTGCTTCCCCACCTCCTTGCTGGGTAATTTTGAGAAGTTCCTTAAAATCTCTCAAATTCAGTACAATAGGGACAAGGATACTGTGGTTGTTGGGAGGACTAACAACGACGTAGGTACGATATGGCTTCCGTCCCCTTCATTCCACTGAAGACGCTCTTCTCAAGGTCATCAACAGTTTACATGTTCTTTGCCAGTTCCTAAGGACATAGATGAGTCTCCATATTTCTGTAAAGATGACAAAGCTCAGCACTTTCTCCAACATCTAATCATTCCCGACTCCAATCAACTCTGCTTCCAGAGTATCTCCTGAGTCCATGTTTACCTCTCCCATCACTGCTGCCTCCATCCGAAGTCCCACTCCCTATAGTACCTTCTATGCCTAACCTTTCCCCCATCTGTTTTCCACACAGCTAACGAGAACCAACAACAGTCCTTTCCCTACATACCCAACTACAGTGATTTCTTCAAGTTACAAATCAGATGTTACCCCCTCCCATACACTACTTAAAATCTTTTGTTGCCTTCCATTTGTTAAAAGAAAAAAAAAAAAAAAAAAGGAAAACCACAGGCCCAAAATGGTGTCACTTAGACTGAGTTCCCAAATGGGGGCTTCATACCCAATCTAATTGCAGTTTCGACCTCTGCTAGAAATGTGGCCTTAGCTGGTCACTCAGGCATTTTCTGGTCAGCACCAATGAAGTCATCTGTAAGTGAGCCCTCTCTAACCACCAAAGGAAGATGAGGTCATCTGTGTAAGATCTCCTGCCCTTTTCCCTGAAGGAAAGTGACCTTGCCTGGAACAATCCTTTCTTTTCTTTTGCTAACTTCTCTGCCCTCTTGTAAAAACCTTCCAATTCGTACAACTCTTCAGTTCCTCCCCTACTTGCTAGATGGGATGCTGCCCAATTCACAAGCCCAATTCCCAAATCGCTTGACACCAATTAGATCCTCAAATGTAGCTGAATTTTTGTTCTTTAACAATGACCTACTCATCGGTAGAATGCCTGGCACGTAGTGGGCAATCAACAACGAACCTTACTCCTTTAAGGTTTACAAAATAAAATGACTGTTCACCCAGTGTCTTCCAAGCTCCTTTCCTAACAGCCCCAAGATGATATGGAGACTCCCTCCTGTTCCAAATACGTCCAGATGTGCTCTTACTAAAGTGACTACCTCATTATATATTCTCTAATCTCTTCCCTTGAAGGTAAGAATCTTTTCAACTCTGAATTCCTAACGCTTAAAGACAAGCACAAATCTTTGTTGAATCAACAAACACTGATTATGGCAGAAATTCATTTTTAAAAACTTTGGGTTTTCCCTGGGCCACCTTTACAGATCCCAGTATGCAAATGGCCTGGTTTCATGCTGAGGCTTTAAATAAACAGTTAGTTAGAAACAGAAAGCCAAATCACCTACGTCATCTCCAAAGACCCTGCTTTTATTTTCCATCAAATACACTTACAACATATATATAATCCAAATCCGGATAAGCCCTTAATTTAGAAAAATCTGAAAATAAAACCCACAGGGCTATATTCTATATACCCGCGGTTTCATCAAACCACACGTTTTCGCACTGTGATCTACTCAGGCTGAGAGACCGACTGAATCAATTCCTTATTTACTAACAATAATTTTTTGGAATACTAAAAATCTGAAATTGATACAGAAGGAGCTAAAAAGAAACAAAGTACCCCCCCCCACACACACTCACACCCTGCCAGAAGACTGCCATGAAAACAGACTTCATATTTTCAAATAAAGACCTAATGAACGATCTAGGATTTCAATCGCTGGTCTGCAAAAACGGGCTGTATTCAAAAACACTGCGATGTGCAGGCTGTGCTCCTGGGGCGGTTTCATGCTTTTATCCGACGTACTGCATACACAATTAGCCAGAATGCCCTTTCCTCTCAAATGCCCCCACGTCCTACTGACATTAGGAAAGGACGCCTCAGCAGTTCCGCGCCCTGACCACAAGCACACGGACCAGAAGGCCGCAGTGCTGCGGAGACGCACGTGCTGAACTAATCCTGCAAAACGTTCTGCACTGATGACAACAGCCACCCAATTCCTCCCCCATTTTAAGTGTGAGCTCACATTTGGGGCTGTTTGTCCCCTCCTGCGAACTTCGTCAGGCTGTCTCAGTCTGAGAAGCCCGGCTGATGATGCTGTTCTGTTTCCATCCTGGACTCGCCCAGGAGGACTCCGTGCAACGCACAGGTCAGAATAAAATCATACTGTTAGCAGAAGCACATTCCACTAAAATGCATTAATTAAAAAATCAAGGCAACCTGTTTGTGGCAACAGAGGCTTATGAAGCGAAGGTGGGCAAGAGATGCTGTTACGACCTGTCTGCTGTGCAAAGACAAACGTGTGTTTGGCTGTACGTCACAGTGGAATGCATTACAGCAGCCTGAAACGACAAATGGGATTCTACCAGAATTTTTATGGGATGTATAGGGCCTACTTTTGAAAAGCTGTTATAGAAATAGCAGAAAACAGTTCTGCTCAGTGAGCCTCACCTCAGCACCCGAGAGAAGGAGGAAAAAGGAACAGGAACCTGGAAACGCATCGTCCTTTTGTCAGCTTGTGTGTGAGGACAATGAACGGACTACTAGAACAACGCCCTATTTTTATACCTGCTTACTTGGGACTTTCTGAGTGAGGCCCAGAAGCACCATCCTCGATGCCAGGGAATTCACGCACAGATCAAAAGTTAAATTCTTTTCTTGCAAAGTTAAAGTCTTGCAGACCCATAAGACATCCTGGCTCTGTGGAGTAAACACTTCATTTTTTTTTTTTTTTAATTACTCAGAAAAGCTTCATTATTTTAATTTGGCTTTCTGACTCCCCTCTTGTGCCTACAACCCTTGCACAACAATTTTCTGCTCCATGAGGCAGGCAGGCTTGATCCTGTCACGTGCGCGTTCGGCCCACGTGGAGCCACCGCAGGCCCTGCTGACATGCCTTCTTCAGTGCAGACATCCTCGGAAGCACCTCGGGCTCGCGGCACGAACCCCTCAAAGCTGGTGCCGGCCCATACCACGCGCCGATTCTGGTGTCTTCCCCACCTTCTCAGTAGGAAGGTGAGCGAGGCTATCAGCAGAGGCTGGGGCCGCCCGGATCTGCTAGGGGCGGTGCCGCAGCAGGGCCCGGACGACAGCGCGACACGTGCCGGACACCTCTGGACACCGTCCTGGGAAGCGCAACCCTTTACTTCCTGAAGTTACGGCTTTGCTCTTCCGGGCAGTGCTTTCAGGAAGCCAGCTAGACACATGACTTTTTGTAGATTTCCGCTTTAAGAAGGTCAAAGTTTCTGATAAAATAATAACACTGGAACATGAACTAAGGCAGTTTGCTAACTGCTTGCTAGATGATATTGAAGGGGAGCAGAATAAGCCACCCCAAAACGTGCCTCCCCTTTGGCCTGAGGATCGTTTTGAGCCAAAGGCAAGCAAGAACCAGCGGACTCAGGAAAAACTTTCACCTGTTCCTTAACTGCCTAAGAGAATTTAGACAGGGGCCTGCCCTAGCGAAGAGCTATCATCAGAGCTAATGTTTTTACTTGAAAGATCCACCTGCATCTGGTTATTAAACATCTGTTCTTGTTATCTTCCTGTGAGTCCTCCTCCCCTTTGAAGCCTCAGTCCCCAGTCCCATTCCTTAGCTCAGGATCACCCCTGAGCCCCAACTGCCTGGCTGCCTTTGGGTCTCGTATTTTTACAGGGCTCCCATGTGTACAAGACCAAATTTATTTTTCTCCTGTTATGTCTTATCTCAATTTAATTATTAGATCCGCCAAAAAACCTAGGAGAGGAAGGGCAAAGTTTTCCACCAGTATAAGATGAAATAAAGAGCAATTCAAAACCATACATTTAGTAAAATAGAAATTAATAAACTAGGTATTACAGAAATACAACTTATGGCTTAACGTCTGAGTCACCCAATCCAAGAAACCTAACATTACAATCTCTGTCTTAATGGTATTAAGGAATTATATTATTTTAGGTATAATAATGGCATTGTGGGTATGTTTAAAAACTCTAAATTTTTAGAGGTATACACTGAGCTATTTTATAGAAGACATGATATTTCCTGGAATTTGCCTTTAAAAATGGAGTGAGGAGGGAACAGGCAGGGGTAAGTGATGGGCCAAGACCAGCCATACGTTGGTTGTTGAAACTGGGTAATGGGGACACAACATACTCAGAGAGCAGATAAGCCAAGGTTTCAGCACCTCTAGTCTGGCCCAGATTCCATGCTCTCACTCACCTGCTACCCTGCTGAACAGGCACACATATACCTGGGTTAACCCGAAAGGCATGGTCTAAGGATTAAGTCCCCTAAATAGGAGGAAAGTTACTATTTCCACCTACCCTGTTTTTCCCAGCTCTATTTTGTAGTCTGGTCTTTAATATCATACTTAGGAAAATTAAAATGGTCAACATTAATTTACAAAAGTAGACACTGTCCTCTTCCATCTTTATCATCATACAGGAAACTTTTGATGCATGCTATATATTAACAAAACTAAACCAAAGGCCATTTTATAAACTCAGGAATATGATTTATCCAATCAATATAATTTCTGACCTAGTCAACTCTAATGAGCTTATTATATAAACCATAGTAAAGAGTCAACTCTGGAATTTTTTTTTTTTTTTTTTTAAGATTTTATTATTTGTTTGAGAGAGAGAGAGAACAAGCTGGGAGAGGGAGAACCAGGCTCCCTGTTGAGCAGGGAGCCCAACGCAGGGCTCAATCTCAGGACCCTGAGACCATGACCTGAGTCAAAGACAGATGCTTAACCAACTGAGCCACCCAGGTGCCCCATACTCTGGAAAATTCTTAAAAATGAAGAAACAGGGGCGCCTGGGTGGCACAGCGGTTAAGCGTCTGCCTTTGGCTCAGGGCGTGATCCCGGCGTTCTGGGATTGAGCCCCACATCAGGCTCTTCCTCTATGAGCCTGCTTCTTCCTCTCCCACTCCCCCTGCTTGTGTTCCCTCTCTCGCTGGCTGTCTCTATCTCTGTCGAATAAATAAAAATTAAAAAAAAAAAAATGAAGAAACAGAAAGGTCGCTCTATAAACGTTTCTTCCTGCTGCATGCAGTTAATATAAATTCTCAGCATGATGTTAACACATAAAGGAGAGTCTCTGCACCTGTTGCTGAAGGTCTTTGTCAGAACGACAATAAATCCAGATGGTGAAGTGTTTCAAAGGTACAAAGACACCTTGTTTCTGACACTTACGTCTCCAGAACCTGAGCACATACACAAAACAAGAATCCCATGCCGATTCTCAGCATCGTCACAAATCTTAAAGGGCGTTCAAGGAGAAAATGCAGACGGTGCATAAATGGGTGACTCCCTCCCTTGACACCGGCTGAGGGTCTCTGTGTGCCAGACGCTGTGGCAGCTGCTGGGGCTGCAGGCACTGGTGCCTCTTCCATAGCGGCCTTTGCTCCCTCAGCACTGCAGAGAGTGGATGTAGCAGCAGCAAACACAGGCGTTTCGTAAATGGATCAAGAGCATGTCAGCCATGGGGCGGGGGGCTGGAGAAAATGAGCTCCCTTAGAGAAGGTTAAGTTACTGAAGCTGAGCCCAAGGCACAGGCACGCGGGAGCTGTCAAGGTTGTGAGACCCTCAGGCAAGACCCAGAGTACATCACCTGGACAATGTGGGATGTCGTGTATACATTCATTTCAGTCCGCTCTGAGCATATGGTTTTCACCAAAAATGTTTAGAAGTGAATCTACCGTCACTCTCCAATGCACGTGGAAATAAACACCCTCCAGCCCCCAGGGCACCACCCAAATGCTCAAACATTTGCGGGGAAGGAGAAGGGTAATGAAGTGTCTAACCATTCAAAGGAAGAGTTTCCTTGGAGTTACCTGGGCACGATGAAACACAAACCTATTTATTAGTTTGCAGTGAGGTCCTCTGATGTTTCTCTCGAGCAAAATGCGAGTGTCACCAAGTTTCCTAATATTATTCAGTACAACCTTAAAAGAAGAGCGAGAGGGCTCTGATCTGAATGGAATGCTTTCCACCACGGCATGATATGTACTAATTTTTCTGAACAGAGAACTGAAAACAGATTTATTCTGTAAACATAATCACAATTTTCTGCGATATGTTCTCTGAATACAATGCACGTCATATTGCCAGGCAAGCACAACGGTCTGATTCCAGAAAACAGCAATGTTTTCACTGTTTATTCTATACACACCAAATGTGCCATTTAAAGGCATATCTTCTGGTTTTCACGGAGACTTTTTCTTTTTTAAATACTTTTTGGTGCTATTCAGTGTTAAGTTTAAATAAAGATACACAGTAATATAAACCTTCTTACCACAGTTCTGGATAAAACAAAACACACGTGTTCTTCAGAGCACACTACAATACAGACTCCTCTGAAGGCAACAGGAGAAAAGGCTACATAGGAAGCAAACGAAAAAGGAAGGAAAGAAAAACGAAATAACCCTCTCGCCCCCTACATATTTGCCACTACTCCCCACAATCACTCATATGGGCAAGAGACCCCACGTTGCTTTGGTTTTATGGTAATATTTCATGCTGTAATTGGCATTGTGGTATTCAGTCTCACTCAGGCACAAAGAACGGAATCGGCAAAACTGGCAGCAAAAATGCCCCCGCTGACAAAGCGCCCCCACAAGGAAGGAGAGGGAAAAGTCGCCACCAAGGCTGTGCGGGCGGGGCCTGCAGGCTAAACAGCTTTCAGTGTGACTTAAGTTTTCTTTTCGAACTTTATTATAGATTTAGGAGAAAAACACTTCTCAAAAAACTGTCTGGTTCAAGAGAAACTCCGCAGGTGGTATGCCTTCACAATCTTCAGTATGGAAAACACTCCTGGCAACCCCAGCGTCTTCGGCAAGCCCTGTGTATTAGCCAGGCTTCATGTTTCCTAGGAGAGTCGTTTTTTAAAAAAAAACTTTTGCCCTCAAGTCCTGTACATAGCAGATAACTTGGGAAACTTACACCCAAAAACTTCAATGCAAAAAACAAGTCCTTTTCAACTTGGCCGCGTAACTAACACATACATAGGAGGCTTGCTTCACCACACCCCTGCCCTCACTCTCCAAATTCTCCCCCTGTCCTCTCCCATCTCCCCAGCTCCCTGCAGACACAAATCCAGTGTTTCCCAATCTCTTCCTTTCCTGACACTCAGAAGACCGTGTGCTCGTTCTCCCCCACCTCTTTCTCTATTTAACAAAACCTCCCGTTTCCATAATTTTAATACTCCCACCTGGGACAACATCCTTCTCCGAGCCCAGACTTTGCTCTCTCTACCTGCTTGGACACAACATCTGCAGAAGTCAAGTCAGCGGCTGCATCAGACCGAGGCAGACCCAACCTGCCGTGTGCCCACCTTGCTGGGTACTTCCCTCCAGCAGCTACGCCACAGGCGGCCTCTCCACCCCCTGCCTCCTTTCCTGGCCCACATCCACTGGGCAAAACGTCTCGCCATCTTCTGAAACAGGCCAGTCTTACTTCTGTACCTGTGAACCAAAAGCCTGACCATTCTGTCCTATTTGTACGTATGGCTCACCCCCCAGGGCCGGGTTCATCCATCTGCCGTTTATTCACAGACAGGCGCTGGCTCAGTGTGAGACCTACACAGATGGGTGTGATGGGATCCTTGTGCTTAAGCAGCTCACGATCTACTCCTGCAGGAAAAAGCACTGCAGAAAACCACAGTTTAATATAAATTAGATGAGGGGCAACTAACGGTGCCCTGGGAGCAGAAAGGGTGCCATGGAAGGGCACCTACCTAACCTGCTTTCAAGGAGGCCTTCCCAGAGGAGGTGGCAACTGAGCAGCCCTCAGAGATGAAGGTGTAACAGGCAGACGAGGGCACGAGGGGGAAGAGATGGAGCCGAGAAGAGCCGACCAAAGGCTGAAGCAGGTGATGAAGTGTGTCTGGACTGTGACGTACAAGACAGAGGAATATGTGAAGAAGCCAGAGAGGTGAGCACAGCTTTCGAGAAGAATTTTATCCATCATGTTAAAGAGCTGTGATCCAGAGGCTCAGTGTTTTTAATTGTTGTAGGCAAGGTCCTCTGGGGCTGGGACAGTGTTAATAGTTACATGTTCACTTTTGCAATTAGTTTCTATTCATGTCAAGGGACACTAATTTTCCATGTATATCAATAACTGTACTTTAAAAATACAACTTCTAAATGATGTGCAGAAAATCAGTTAACAACAGTATGAACTGTGCACGGGCAGGGCAAATGCTGTGGAAGCGACGCTCACGTGACTGACGTGTGGGAGACACAGCTGCGGGAATCAGAGAGCCACCCGAGGCTTAGCGACAGGGGCAGATGTGAAGTGTCAGGAGGGGGGTTCTGGCAACGTCTGGAAACAGAGCTGAAAGGAGTCCCAGCCAGAAAGCAAGGACGTAAGATGCTGTCATAGTTTTCTACTCAGCCCATGAACATGGGGTCAGTGCCGCACCCATCACTGTCACAGACACTCTAACAGAGAAAAGCCAGATAAATGTAGGTCGGGTTTGCACTTTGACCAAAAATACTACTACCACTACAACAAGTAATAATAAGTCCTAAATAAAATGAAGCCAGGTAAAGGGAGAGAGAGAAGGCTGCACAATTTAAGAGAAGGAGACCCTTGAGGAGGCCCCGGAGGCAGGAAGCCAGGAGGCCAGAAGGGAGGAGCGGGAAAAGAATGGGAGGAGAGGTCAGAGAGGGAGCCTGGGGCTGTGTGGGGAGGGCCTCGCGAACCCCGGGAAGGGCTCAGATGGTACTGTCGGTGTGACAGGAAGCCAGGTGCACGGCTGGGGCAAGGAGGTGACCCCCAGGATGGCGAGTGGGAGTGGAAGCAGGGACTGGGAGAGGAACCGGGGCAGGGGCAGGCAGCCTGGACCAAGGTTGCAGTGGAGACAGGAAAAGGGGGTCAGGTGCGGGGTCTGGTGCAGAGGCAGAGCTGCCTGGACGGACAAGGAACCGGGTGTGAGATGTGACAGCAAGAGAGGAATCCAGCAGCGCTTTCTGGCCATGTCTGGCCTGGGTCCTGCGACGAATGGCAGTATGGTTCCCCAACACAGGGGAGACTGAGGGAGGTGGGAGGACGAGCTGCTGTGGGTAAGACGCCTGCGAGCACCGACCTAGCGATCCCCAGCTGGGAGCTGCACGTACCCTTCGAGAATTTGGTGGGGAGGCCAGGACGGGAGCTGTTTACTCGGAGAGTCATTAGCATCGGAGGGCATTTCAAGCCTTGGGACCCCAGGGGGCAAGAGAAAAGGCCCAAGGACGGAGCCCAGGGGGCCCTTCGCCATTTCGCAGGGGTGAGCAGAAAGCACACGGAAGCAAAGGAGACAGAACGAGACAGCGAACTATGGGGAAATGAGAATACACCCTGGGAATGATTCAGCAGGAGGTTAAAACTAATGATGCAGGAAGAGGGGGAAAAACAGCCAAAGCCTCGAAGGAGGAGAGAACAGACAGGATGCAGTGCACAAATGGAGACGGTGGCTCTGGGAGCAGGGACAGTCCCCAGGCGTGGGGGGTGGGGTGGGTAGCACAGACAGCAAGCAGACACAGGCGGCCGGGAGCATCAGGGGAGGGAACAAGCACAAGTGCCCTTCTGATGGCTTCTGTTTCCTCAGTGAAACCAGAAGAAACGGAGCAGGTAGGAGGAGAAGAGATGGGAGGTCAGCAGCCCGAGAGAAGAGGAGCCAAGAAGGCTGGCCAGTCTGTGCTCAAGGCGCTCCAGGGAGCCGCGGACACGATGTAACCCGTGCGGCCTCGGGGAAAGGGGGCTGGGTTTGCGGTTTGTTTTTTCCAGCTACATTCAGCTGCTCAGTTTAATTTAACCAATTAAAATCTGCCAACAGCAGAGGTAGGGAACAGCACAGGATTATTCCCTAGGACTAGAAAGAGTAATGACCTAAATGGCAAAACACTGAGGACTCACTTCATGCTGTACATCCAAATAAGTTCCAGGGTAGCTAGAAAAGTCAGCAAATAAAACTTAGCTAGCTAGAAAGTAGAAGAAAAAAAATTAAAAAATAAACTAGAAGTAATTACAATTTAAAATTAATTTTTTTGGATTAGGAGAAAAAATTTTTTAGGCATAAATGCAATGGAGAACATAATTTTAAAATACTCATTTGAATATACCAAAATATGAAAATTCTGCATGTAATTAATGAAGTTAAACAAATTAAAGGGCAAATAACCAGCCGGGAAAGAGATCTGCAATCAACAGGACAACAACGTGATACCCTTAATATGTAACAGTCTTGTTCACATCAATAATTCCTCACAGGAAAGTGGCAAAAAGCATGAACAGAACAGTTCACAATGAAAGGCCAATAAATCAAATTTCATCTCACCACTGCACCTCAATCAATAATCACATTTTACTTTTACTGTATTAAAAGGAAAATATTCTCACGTGAGGGTATGTGAGGCAGTCCAGTCACACTGTCAGTGAAGGTGCAAACTGGCATAACCCTTCTAAAAAGCTAATGGTCAACAGACACCAAGAACTGAAAAAATAGAATACCCTTAGACTTTAAAAAAATGTGACCCTATGAAAATATGCATGCACAGCAGTGCTAATTACAGCATAAAACCAGTAACGACCTAAATTCCCAACGGGAAAACAGTATTTTTAAAAAACTCATTATAATGACATGAGGCAATACTCATAATGTGAAAATGCAAGGAACAAAGCTGTTTATATGCTATCTCAACTTTGGATCTATCTGTGTATACATATGTGTGTGTACATAGTTCCCGACTTACGATGGTTTGACTCACAATTTTTCAACTTTATGATGGTGCAGAAGTGATATGCGCTCTGTAGAAGCCATACTTTGAGTTCTGAATGTTGACCTTTTCCCAGGCTAGTCATATATGAAATAGGCTTTGTTCTAGATGCTTCTGCCCAATGGTAGGCTAATATAAGCACTCTGAGCATGATTAAGGCAGGCTAGACTGAGCTATGATGTCCAAAAGGTTAGCAATATTCATGCATTTTTAACTTTCAATGAACGGGTTTATCAGGACATAATCCCCATCATAAATCGAGGAAAGGGTGTGTGTGTGTGTGTGTGTGTGTGTGTGTGTATGTGTGTGTGTGTGTGTGTATGCGCATCAAAACTTTAGAGAGTGCTTCTGACTAGTGGTTCAGTTTTTTTCTTGGTGGCTTTTTGTAAATTGTCCACAATAGAGACATTTTGTTTTTATAGTCATTAAAAAAAAATTAAAATATGGGGGCACTTTCCTACTAAAAAAGACATGGGCATTGTGGTTAAACATGAACTAAACAGGTAAAAAAGTGAATGCTACGTTACTAGTCCCCACTTCTGGAAGACGGCAGTTTCACACACCCATTTTCCTAAGCGGTACTGGAATACCACGGTGTGTCCAGAAAAGGGTGACCAGGAGAACAAAGCATCTCTAACCAGGTACTGGGGATAAAAAGGTGAGGGAACTAAGACTCTGAAACTCAGGAAAGTCAGTGGAGTATAAGGATGTTCAACCAACTCTAAACATACATCCTCAGAACTGCCCACAAAGGGATTCTACAAAGGATAGGATGCTGGATTGATTATAGGACTGAGAAGGTTTTCCTAAGATAGGATTCCAGAGGTAGAGACAGGGGACGCTGTCTGAAAGTCCTTTAAAACTATTAGGTAGAAATCAGTATCTGAAGGAAAAAGACTATATCTTAAGAAGAGTTCAATTTCTTACATCAGACCCAGGTATGGTATGAGGAAAGGATCGGGAGGCCTTTATAAGTCTTTCAGTCCTGATTTCAACCTCAATCCACATCCCAAATTGAGAGGAATCTTTCCAGGGTTCTGTAGCATCCAACAGCTTGCCCCCCATGCCCTTTCTTACACTGGGTTTCTGTTTGTATTTGTCCTTAAAACAGTCAGGTATAAACCATGGAGAGAGCCCAGATGTCCATCCATTGATGAATGGATAAAAGATGTGGTATATATGTACAATGGAATATTACTCAGCCATCAAAAAGAATGAACTCTTGCCATTTGCAACAACATGGATGGAGCTAGAGTGTATTATGCTAAGTGAAACAAGTCAGAGAAAGAAAAATACCACATGATCTCACTCATATGTGGAATTTAAGAAGGAAAACAGATGAACATAATGGGAAGGGGGGGGAGAAGGAGAGAGGTAAAACAAACCATAGGAAACTCTTAATGATAGAGAACAAACTGAGGGTTGATGGAGGATGGTGTGGGGGTCGGGGCTGGGCTAGCTGGAGGACACTTGTGATGAGCACTGGGTGTTGTCCACGTAACTGACGAATCATTGAATTCTACTCCAGAAACCAATATTGCACTGTATGTTAACTAAGCAAAACTTAAATAAATAGAACTGTCAGGCATCACCAAAGGAGAGCAACTCAGCAAGACCAGTAAGCAGGTAAAATGAACTTAAAGATGAAATCTCAGTAAGCTACTTAGCTATTGAAGCACGTGAATTTAAGTTGATCTGGTACAGAAAGAGAGTGGGACATACAATAAATAGCTATAAATACAATACATAAAGGAAAAAACTACAGGAACAGAAAATTGGTCTCATTTGTACTGTCCGTTTTTCCTCACTTCCCATGAACTGTCGTGGTGAAGTGAGAAAGGCACAAGTTCTGAGGGCAGACATTCCGGGGTTTAAGTCCCTGCAGAGATGCTCGCTGGTCGGGTGACTGGCTGAACTTCTGAGTCTCAATTTTCTCATCTTATGGGTTGGTAACTATCGTACTAACTGAGCTACGGTGGTGCTAGGATAAGCCAGCATACTACAGATACATAATTGTTTCCTTCTCTTTAATATAATTTTAATAGAAATAACAAGATTAAACGCTGGTAGCTATCCTTCTGTGTCACATTAATTTTACAAAGTGAAAAAGGAACAACTCCTGGTGTCAAGTTTGTATATTCAAATACTGTTTACTTTTTATTCCATTTACTGAGATAGCTTTCATTACAAGTACTTTTACTTTCAATTAAAACTAAATGTAAACAGAACTATGAGTGATCCTCACCTAGTACGTTTCTGACTATTCACTATCATCGTATCGACAACTACAGTACTTCCTTCACATATTTTCCAGACGATAATTAGAGACTTGGAAGTGAACAGCCTGCCAGTCAGTACCTTAAGCTCCTCTTCGTTACCTTATACTAACGCTTCCTTCCTTCAGAACAAGAGAAACGTGAGGGAAACACCTTGGTACGGTTCCAGCGTTTCTGTAGTGACTTCCTTTATCTTAGGGTAAACAGTGTTTTATTCCTCAGCTGTGGTCAAACTGACCAAATTTCATAGAATGGGCACAGATCCACAAGGAAAGTCAGACGAATATTTAACGGGAGAGCGCGTGTAGGGCTCAGAGGGTCCCTTGAGTTCTCCCCTGTCCCGAAGTCTCTAAAAATCACCAGGCAGCTACCAGTCTTCTGAGAAGGTGCCCGAAACAGTTTCCACTATACGAGCCTACACATTATTTTCCGGCACAACCCTCCAAAAACCTGACACGAAATCACGCGGCTCCATATAAAATCTCTTTTTGAGTCTGACAGGTAACATTTTCATAGAACTCTCCTTTTTGTGGTACTGGAATCGACTTTTCTGAAAGGTGTAATTTTTGCTGTCAAGTTTATACTGTGTTCTAGCAGAAAGGTAATGAAACACAACAGCTGTATTCATTCATGATACCAAGCATATATGGTACACAACACAAAGTTGTCCTCATGCGACGCTACAATACACTATTGCTATAATTACTGGTTACACAACAGTGGTATATAATCAGTATAAGGAATCACAGAAAGGTAACATTTAAGCATCACAACCTAAACCCAAGGCTCTACTTTTGTGTAGTTTAATACCCAAACAAGCTGTTAGAATTCCAGTTCCCCTTGAATATAAACATCACCTTTGAGAGTCCTAGGTCATGCCACAGTACGCCATCTTCTGATAGGGGATTAGAACAAAGAATCAACTGGGTCTTAAAAATAAACTAAGAACCCAAATTAGCAGACAGGATATAAATATTTCTGTGCTACAGGACACAGTCACTTTATTTAAATATTAAGTTAAAGGATATAAAGCTGGTTTTTAAAAACAAATATACACTTACACATATTGACATGTTGAAGGAAAAAAAAAAGACAAGCAGATACTTAAAAATCTTGCAGGGATTCATCAACAAGTCAAGATTTTCATAGAGTAATTTCTTAAATGAATAATATGAAATTTTAAAATTGAATACCACATTATATCTATGTTCAAAGCTTTACTCAAAACAACTATGTTAAGATAGTATGACTGACGGAAGAAGATGCTATTTATTACAGATTGCCTATAAATAAATACTTTAAAAATAAATACTAAAGTTCTCACTTCCTCCACTCTTACCAGTTTATTTCTGAACAATTAAAATAATGAACAAGAACATGGTAATACCTCAAGTTAAAATTTCATTGCATTAATGCTCTAATTTTATAATGAATTCGTGAGCTCCGTTTTGCTCCAGTGAATACTGCTATCTAAGCTGAAGAAGCCTGACCGCTTTGCTATACTATACACAAGATGGACAGGAGAGAGGGAGAACACGAAGGAACCTTCCATGCACTCAGGTCTGATGTACCTTATTCTTATTTGTGATCTAAAAAACAGAATAATCATGAGAGGGTAATATATTGGGACAACATGTACTTCTTTTGTTTTCTCCCCCCGAAAACAAGTGGGCTTCTCTCTGACAGGGCAGGATATACTAACATGGCATGACACCTAAAAAATGCAATAATATGGAGTTTTTAAAAATGTAATAATTATTAAAAATTATTCGGTTTTCTCCATGGATAAATAGATTTCTCAACAACAACAAAGCCACCAATTAATTTTAAGGTATAATTTTTTGCAGTCAATTCCACAAGTTTAGTGTCCTTGTATATGTATTTATAAAAATACCACAGATAGACATCACTAAAACCAGGGCCTCTAGCCAACAAGTGATACAAGGTGTGAAATTCTGCAGAATCAGGAAAAGAATACGTATTTTTTTTAATCTGTAAGAAGCATATGACATTTTCAACATCCATTAGGAAAATCAGCCATTTTAGATAGACCCACAGAGTAGCATGGGATGAATCTTAACTTTCCACAGTTGGCTAGGGCTCACATATTTAACTGTATTAACTGCTTGCTGGAAAATGAACACACTAGCAGCAAGGGATGCTGAACTGGTTTTATGGAGCTGTCCCGTAAGAACTGGAGTCACTATTCTAATAGCTGGCGTGACTTTCCTGGTATTTTACATTTATCTTTTAATATAAACGCTGCCTCATATGAATGACTGTCTGGTGTACTTCACCTGATGGACGATCAGACACAATATTATAAAATCCAAAGTCCTAGATTTCCCTGAAACATTTTTTAATTTATTTGTTTCAGGTATTAGTTTGGTAATTACTACTTGGCAATATAAAGAAACGAGCCATGCTTTCGTTAGCATGTACTGCTTGAAGATTCAAATCAAACTGCAATTGAATTTCTGCTTTTTAGTCATATATCATCTGCATACCATGCGAACACTGCCATGTACTCAAGCATGGAGGTAAAAATGATAAAGAAAAGCAGTGAAGGAAAAACATAAAATAAAGTTCCACCTACAGGGAGTCCTCTGACTCTCTTCGGTGAGTCCTGGAGATGACATGGATGTGGGAAGTGCACAAGTAAACCGAAGCTCAGTGCCGGTCAAGTGAAAGCTCCAGTCACCAGGCAGCTCCCCTGGTGCGCATCTTCTGAGACGGAGAACAAAGGGAGCCAGGCTGAAGCCAGGAGCAGGTTTTTCCAGAAAGACTGTGGGAAGCCTGCTAGTTTTCTGCGGATGGCTTAAGCAGACATGTATCGGAATCTACTGCCTCTATAAAAGCCAACTGCAAGCTCTCAGGGCTCTGGTGTGCAAAGATGTATGCACAGATCTTGGGGCCGTACCAAATGCTGCTCCACCACGGGGGGGTGGGGGCTGAAAATACACTCAGTTCGTGTGCATTTGTCCTTTAGACACACAGACGTACCCATGACATGCCAAAAGTGAGAAGAAACCCCACTATCGGAAGTAATAAGATGAAGATTAAGAATACAGGTCATTTCATAACACATAAGGTATCTTTAAATTCCCCCCACTTCATTTTTAACATAAATTCAGCCTAAAGCTTGCTTCAAATTCAGCAACACTAACCAGTGGCTTAGAGTGTGCTATGTGTTTTTAATAAGTATCTTAAATCATCACAATTCCAATGGTTACAAACACTTGTCAGCTGTCTCTTCCAGTTTCAGAACAGTATGCTCGAAACCCCACTCCCTCTGGACTACTCTGAGTGATGGCTCTGCCAGCCCCTCGCCCTCATATTCGGCCTCTACCGTCTCTACGGCCTCTTTTCCCTTTTCACACAAATAGATTCAAGTTTCTCACAAATTAAAAAAAAATTCCTCCTGTGACCCTAACCCTCTCCTCTACCCTCTCTGTCCTCCCCTGAGCCTTCGCTTTTGAAAGCACTGTATCTACTTCTCATTCGGACACTTAGGAACCACCAATGTGCCAAGCACCCAGGCGCCAGTGGTGAGCAAGCCAGAACATTCCCCCCGTGCCCTGGTCCTCCACCGTCCGGCCTCCACTCCCCCTCACATGCGAACACCCACGCTGCTGAAACCGTTCCAGCGACATCCCCGATCAGCTTCCGACTGCCAGATTAAGCGACCCTTTTCTTTGCCCTCTCCACAACGGTACGCTGCTGCTTCTTGACATTTCCTGGAAATGTTCTGTTTGGTTTTCAAACCCTCATCTCTGTGGCTGACTGTCCTCAGCCTCTGCTACAAGCAACTACAGCTGGCCCTTGAACAACACGGGTTTGAAATGGCACAGATCCACTTACATGTGAATTTGTTTCAATAACTGCAGGACAGCACTGTAAATGTATTTTTCTCTTCATGAGTTGCTTAATGACATTTTCTTTTCCCTAGCTTACTTTGAGGATTCAGTAGATAATACATATACCACACAAAATCTGTGTGCATCGACTGTTTAACGCTATCGGTAAGGCTTCCAGTCAACAGAAGGTTACAGTAGTTACGTTTTTGGGGGAGTCGAAAGTTCTACACAGTGCCCCTATCACCCATGTTGTCCAAGGGTCAAATGGAGTTCTTTTTTTTTTTTTTTAAGATTTTATTTATTTATTCGACAGAGATAAAGACAGCCAGCGAGAGAGGGAACACAAGCAGGGGGAGTGGGGGAGGAAGAAGCAGGCTCATAGCGGAGGAGCCTGATGTGGGGGCTCAATCCCACAACGCTGGGATCACGCCCTGAGCCGAAGGCAGACGCCCAACCGCTGTGCCACCCAGGCGCCCCAAATGGAGTTCTTTTCTGATGTCTGTCTGGTGAATGGTAGCGCTTCCTAGATTTCTATCCATGGTCATCCTCTTGTGGATTCTGCCTGCTCACGGTGGGCAATTTCATCCGAACCCAAGCCTTTCTCTTCCGTCTGTATGCTGACCACTCCCAAATATAGCTCAGATCCTTCTCCTAAGGTCCACGGGCCCATTAGACACGTCTACTAGTAATGTCTCACCGACACCTCACATTTAATGAGCAAGACAGAATTCACTCAACAAGAATAACACAGTTAGGTCTAAATTTAACAAAAGCCCAAGACTTACATATGGCAAATAAAACACTGCTGAGAAAAATCAAAGAAGATTTAAAGAAATGGAAACACAGTTCTTGTTCATGGATTGGAAGACTCAATATTAAGACAGCAATTCTTGCCAAATTGATCTATAAATTCAACACAACCCCTATCCAAACCCCAGCATTCTTTCTTTTTTAAAGGATTGACACAATGATCCTAACATTTATATGGAACTTCTAAGGACCTAAAATAAAATAGCCAAACCAATTTTTAAAAAGATCAAAGTTGGAGGACTCATACTTCCCAATTTCAAAACTTATTACAAAGCTACAGTAATCAAGGCAGTGTGGTGCTGGCAAAAAGGGACGAAACTGAGAATCCAGAAGTAAACTCTTCTATTTATGGCCACTGTTTTCCTGCAAAGGTATCAAAGCAATTCAATGGGGGAAAAGACAGTCCAACCGAAAAATAGTTCTGGGCCAACTAGGTATCGATACGTGAAACAAAACAAAACAATAAAAAAACAACTCAGACTCTTACACCCCACAAACAGAAAAAATATCTCAAAAGGGATCATGGGAGAGAATGGATCACAGACCTACTTGTAAGAGTTAACGATAACAAGTGTTGGCAAGGAGGAGAAAAACAAGCCCTCATGCGTGGCTGGTGGGGACGTTGCGGGCCCTTTGGAAAACAGTCACATAGCTTCTTAGAAAGTTCAATTTAAACTTATGCCATGACCCAGAAACTCCAGCCTTAGCTATACGCCCAAGAGAAATGAAAACACATGTCCACACACAGACTTGCAATGAACGCTCCTAGCAGCATTTTCCATAATAGCTCCAAACTGGAAGCCATCCAAATGTCCGTCAGCTGGTGAACGCACGAACAAAATGTAATGTATTCATACGTGTAATATCAACTCGCCCATAAAAAAAGAACACTGTTACAACATGGATGAAGCTCAAACATTTAAAACTAAGTGAAAGAATCCAGATGCAAAAAGACTACAAATTATATGATGGCATTTATATGAAATGCCCAGAAAAGGCAAACTGATAGAGACACACTTATTACTGGACGGCCTGGGACCGGGGAGGCAAGCGGGTGGTAAAGCGCAAACAGGCAGAAAGGAACCACTGTGTGGATGGAAATGCTGTAACACTCGATTGTGGTGATGGCTGCACAACTCTGTGAATTTAGTACAGATCACTGGAGCGTACACTTAAAGATGGAGGAATCTTGCCGTACACAAATCAAACCTCAATAAAATCGTTTTCAAAACCCATTTCTCGGGGCTCCTGGGTGGCTCAGTTGGTGAAGTGTCTGCCCTTGGCTCAGATCATGGTCCCAGGGTCCCAGGATCGAGCCCCATGTCGGGCTCCCTGCTTCTCCCTCTCCCTCTGCCTACTTGTGCTCTCTCTCTAATAAATAAATAAAATCTTAAAAAAAAATAATTTCTCAATCTACTGGATACCAAAAAGTTTTGTGAGGTTATGGGGAACTTGCCTGCAAAGTGATACTTTGATCACCCCTCCCCCCAAAAAACAGCCAATATCACTACCACTCCCTCCCAAATCTGCTCTGACCTGTATCACTTTCCTTGCTGCATGAAAAAAACCTATGCAAATGTCCTAGCCAGAAGTCTAAGAGGAACCCCACGCAGTTAATAGAAATCTTTTTACTCCACCCAGTGTCTTTCTCTCCAATCCACCACTGCCTTCAATTAAAATCTTTTTAAGTTTCCCAACAAATCTCTTCCTCTAGATTTGCTCTTTCCAACCGGATCTTCTACATGATACCAGAACACCTGCTCTATAATGCAAATCTGATTCTATGACCCTAATGAAACCCGTCCGTTCGCACCCCCCCCACCGCCTACCCTGTATCTAGCAGCTGCAGCAGAACGCTCCTCTAAGCTCCCTTACCATGGACCTCCACCATGAGTTAAAAACCTTGAACATGTAACGCAGACTTGTATATTTATAAATCATATACATGAAGTCCTGTACCAGTTGATTATATAACATACACAAAAATTGCAATTTACAAGGGAGGCATAAAAAGAAACAAGTGAAGCTCCAGTCTTCTTCTCCACTCCTATTATTCTGCAGAGTCACACCCCTCCTTGGAGACCACTGGCCCAAAGGAAAAAGCCTAACTCCTTGGTGTGACATGTGAGGCTGTGTATCATTTGTTCCCTGCCTACATCTCAACTGCTTCCCTATTTCAGCCCCACACACCATATGCTTTCACTGTAACAAATTATTTGTAGTTCCCTCATTGAACAAGAAGTTAAATCTTCACTTGTGTTCTCAAAATAAACATTTCTGCATCTTTGCAATTGTTCTTTCCTCTTTCTGGAATGTCCTTATTACCCTTTTCGACCTCGCATGCACTCCTCATTCAGATCCAGCTCAAGGGCTGTGGCCTCTCTCTGACTAGTCCATTACTCCTGTGTTAGTGTGCTTATTTATAATATTTTTTTACGTTATATTAAACATATATATTTGCCTTTTGTCCTACAAGCTTTAGCCCAAGGCTTTAGCTCCTTGAGGACAGGGCAATTATATGATCCAACCTGAGTCTCCATCACTTAAATATTGCCACATGGCAGCTGGACAGTTGTACCTTACATGTTAAGGTAACTCTTGAATGGAGTCAACACGCTCCACCCAGGTTTACCATCTATCATACATACAGATTTACAGCATGCTAAGGCCTGCCAAGCCAGAAATATCTATAGTTCATATCCCAGAGTCATCCAAACAAGTGAGACTCCCAGTGGTGTCAGAACTCTCTGAATCAGATAACCTCTACAATGTTATGACTTCTATTTTCACTCAAATTTAGTGATTGTCATCACTGTGATGACACCTCTAAGATCTCAAACTTCCGTCCTTGACCACAAGATCTTCCTCAACCATTGATGTGTTCTCCATCTTTATGGTCCACACCATCCCCCGTGCCTCCTATCTTGCTTATTTTCCTGGTCTAGTCAGGCCTCTCCCTGCCAGCCTGAATTCCATGGCCCGGCATTTTAACCATGCTCTCATTAGCTTCCAAGATTATCGAACTGCTGACCCACTGTACGTGTCCTCCCAATTCCCAACTCTGTGTTAACTAAAGCATATTTGTTTCAGTTTTTATTTCTACTTCTGGTCCTAGCCCTGCAAAATTCAGACCATCTTACCCTAAATGGATTCTCAAAAAATTGTTTCTTCCCTCTGTGTCTTTTCCCCATATTACCAGGCATCTTTCCTTCTCTAAGGTTTCGGGGAAAGAGATGTCCCTGGATCCTTTCCAAGGATAATCCATCCGGATATCATTGCTTTCCATCTTCTCCAGGATCTTACTCAACTCCTTAATAACCTCAATTTCACCCTCTCCCCCGATCTAGACCCTGATTCTAGCTCAAGTTACTTTTTCATTTCTTTCCTCTCATTCTAGAAAGAATACTGAGTTCACATCACCTTTGTATGCTAACTTCTCATATACTTCTGATTTGCAATCTGGATTCTCCCTTTACAAACAGCTCTTTCCGATCACCGATTACCAATATGACAATCTGTTCATTGTCAAATCCAATGGGATTTCCCCATTCCGCATTACTTATATCACGGATAACCACTTCTCCTTTAAACTTTCTCCTCTCTGTCCTTCCTTATCACTAAATTGTCTTGGTCTTCCTCCCATTTCTCGGACCACGCTGCCCTATGTCCTTCATTGGCTTTGCTTTCCATAGCTAAGCCATAACTGTGATCACACTGTACCAGGCTGGCCTTAGCTGCTTTTGCCCACATACTCTCATGATGATCCACTTACTCTGATAGTGTAACTCCTAAATCCTGACATGTCTTCACACTGTCAGTCACATCTATTACATGGCTGGGTAATTTTATGTTAAGGAGATTACAATGGACATCCTCTTATATGATACAACTGGATTCCCTGTTGGTCATTTAATTTTTTAAGATTTATTTATTTATTTATTTTAGAGAGAGAGAGAGAGAGAGTGTTCGAGTGGGAGGGACAGAAGGAGAGGGAGAGAGCATCTCAAGCACACTCCACTTTGAGTGCGGAGCCCGACATGGGGCTCGATCTCACGACCCTGACATCAAGACCTAAGCCGAAATCAAGAGGCGGGACGCTCAACCATCTGCACCGCTCAGGTGCCCCAGTCATTTAATTTTTTAAAAAGCAGTTAATATAGGAATCCATTAAAAACACATATACAAACACTTTAATATAAAATATAACCATACTTTTGTGAATTTTTTGAGCATAGGTCCCTTGATTGCAAGTTCTTGCACAAGCCACCTGTACTACCATGAATAAAATTTCCAGTCTGTTTTAAAAAGCAGAGCAGGAATCTAAGATGTGTGAAACAATCCATGTACAGAACCTTCCAGGATTTTTATTATTTTTTTCCCAATTCTTTTCTAATTCTGAATTTTACCTTTTGCAGCAATTTTAAAATCTATTTCCCTATACCAAGTCTTCCAAAGCTGTCGACTTAGTTTTCTTACAAACGGTTCTCCTGAACACTGAGGTTTCATCATTTTCTCTGATATTTAACTGAACTGCAGATTATCATAACAAGTATACATGAGTTGGAGAGCAAACAACTCACCCTGGGTGAGCATTCAATGCAAGCAGTGGAAATAAAAGCACTTGGGTGTACCGGTGAGGAGCCTATCAGCCTTCAGTATTCAGCATGCTCTGTGCATCAGTCGGTACATCTTACAGAGAACGACGGTTAATTTGATGGGGCGCTTAAGTGAAGACAGGAGTCTGCATAGTAAAGCCACTTTAAGTTAGGAACGATGGAGGTATGAGCCATACCCAATCCAGTGACGCAGTATTTCTAGACTTAGACTATATAAATCTTAAGAGTGAATCTTAGATATATACATGGAATGACAACCTATTTTTAAAATTAAAATGGAAAAATGATAAATAACACCTAGTGAACAGACTGGTCTATTCATGGCCAATTTCCTATGTTCTTAAGGACTGTGAAAACCTTATTTACTCTACATATGCTTACAGTAATGGAATTCCTTCCCCACTGAAAATTAAAAATTATGATTTCTGAAATCCTACGCTCCTTTTTCTATTCTTTAATATTCAAGGGACTATCATTTAAAAGTTTTTTTAAAATGCAATATTCAGGGGAGCCTACATGGCTCAGTCGGTTAGGCATCTGACTCTTGATTTCAGCTCAGATCATGATCTCAAGGTCGTGAGACGGAGCCCCGCATCGGGCTCCGTGCTGAGCAGGGAATCTGCTTAAGATTCTCTCTCTCCCTCTGTCTCCCCGCCCCCACCCCCACCCCCAGCAACCCGGCTACCTCTCTCTTAATAAAACAAACAAAAAACAAAGCAATATTCAGGGAACACAGAAAACTTTTCCTGTTGCCAATAATTTAAAAAACAAACAATAAATAGCCAGTTTCAGTAAAATTATAGAGCGGCACCTGGGAATGGGATTCTTTTCTCGCTAACATCCATGGAGTACAGAAGGAAAAAATCCAGAACGTGGATAATACTGATCTGTACCACTAATTTTGAGGGTTACTAATTTTGTTTTTGTTCCCCAAAGTTAGCTTTTCATTGACTTGGAAAAAAAAGCTTCCAAATACAACTACGAGAGTTGAATAAAACAATTAGACTAAGTAACATCTTTTGCCTTCTTGCGACCTATAATGCAAAGCCAAACACAACACTCAAACAGTAAGAAACTGTTACAATTCGTATGATTTTTTTTTTCTTTTTTCCTCCATGTGTTTTCTTCCATGAATGCCTTGGAAGAAGTCCTTTTTATTATGTGCTACTCATGCTTTTGAAATATTAGCAAAACACTCAGGAGGAAATAATCTTCAATGAATACTGGTACTAAAAAATTTTGATATGATGCAATAACCAATTTACAGCTTGTTCAAATATGAGAGCTTTACTCGGCGTATGGGCGTATGCGCCGTTACATGTCATACCATAATTAGGCACGTGTGTATAAATGAGATACGTCGGCATAAACTGAATTATTCTCTTGGGTAATATGTAACACTACCTAACCTTTTGCAAATGGCTGGTTTCTTCTTCTACTGTGAATATTGTCATACCAAAAAAGAAAAAAAAAAAAAGGCCCCGGTACTGAGATGGAAGTGAGGTTGACATTTTGCATCATCTGTGTCCCTGCCTGTCTTTCAATATTAACTTGATTGCTTTTCTTCTTCTCCTAATGTTACATAAGATGCTAGCCAACAAAAAGAAAGAATGAGGAAAAACAAAAGAAACATTTTATGAGGACTTCAAATCTTATTTTCAACCACTGATGGAAAATAACGTAGATGAGTCCTGGTGCACAAATTGATTAGGAATAATGATAACCATAAGAACACATTCTATCACATGATCACTTAGCATTACCCTCAACAAACTGGCCATGAACTCAATCATTTTACTCTAACTGTAGTCAGTCAAACAGAAATCCAGCCAAAACAAGTCTGTTCAATTAGAGTCACAGTAGGAATAGCCTTTCTAACTTTAATCTTGAAGGTTATTCATTTTCCCAAAACATCTAAACAGACCATACACATAAATAATTCAACGGTAAATGATAAACTGGAAAATCTTTACTCATTCGGTAAATCTTAGTCAATACTAGCTTCTATGTGAAATACAATAAGCATAAAACTAGTTTAATGTGTACTATAAAAGGCAATAATTCAAAGCCTTCCTAGTTACTGGGATGAGTCTGTCGGAGAACAGTGACTTCTCTGTGCAATTGCTCATCAGTAATTGAAAAACAGCGCGCTGGAAGGGCTTGGGGCTGCTGGAGAGTTTGTGGTTTTCTCTATTTTGCACTAGTGCTGTTCCATGACCAGTAAGGGTCAACGTGACCTGGAGTTATTTTTCCAGTGTCCCACTTTCAAAAGTTCCCTAAAATGAAAAGGCAATGTGGGGTGCTTTTGGTATCTCAGGATATAGTTCATACAGCTTCTCATTTTACAGATGGAGAAACCGAGCTGAATAAGACGAGAGACTTATCCAAAGTTACAAGACAGGTGGCAGGGCAGGACCCAGCACTGAACACCTTTTGGAAGTTCAGGTGACTGATGGATGGATCGCAGGGGCACATCTCCATCTTTACCACCATGCCCTCTCCACATGGCCCAGACTATGCACATGAGAAACCAGAATCTTCTCAAACTAGGATTCCCAACAACGTCAAAGTTAGGACTATGCCATCCTAACATATTACTTGCAATGGTCATCAGCAGAAACTCTCACTTAGTATGTGTGTTATAGCTCAGAGGGTATCAAAACCACTTGTGGTTAAATAAAACTTACAAAAACAGGATTAAGTAAACTTTTTTTGATGTAAATTGATTTAAAGAAAAAGGAATGAGTTCATCATCCAGAGAGAACATCTGACATCGATTAACTCTCATTTACTTTAAAGTGAAGAATTAAACACAAAATTACCTTTGAAGGTTTCGAGTTCCTTCCTGTAGGAAAAAAAAAAAATGTAAATTTTATTTGTTTATTTGAAGTATAATTACATACAGTGTTATATTAGTTTCAGGTGTGCAACATAAATGATTCAACAATTCTATACATTGCTCAATGCTCACCACAATAAATGTCATCACCATCTGTCACCAAACAACATTACTCCAATATTACTGACTATATTCCCGATGCTGTACTTTCCATCTCTGTGACTTATTTCTTTTATAACTAGAAATCTGTATCTCTTCATGCTCCTTATCTATTTCCCCCATCCCTCCACCCTCCCGCCCCTCTGGCAACCACCCGTTTATTGTTCTCTGTATTAAGAGTCTGGCTTTTTTTTTTTTGGTCTGTTAAGAAAATGTAAATTTTAAAATAATCCATTCCCAGTGGAAACTGCTCTTAGATTATATAAAAATGCATATACTTTAAAAGTCCAGAGTGGTGTTTCTGAATGTTCCCATATGCTTTACTGAAATTACCAATACAATTAGTCTAAAGCAACTATTTTCAGTTTTTCTGCTATTACTTTATTAATGGCTTAAAAAAATTCTACTAGAATTTAAACAATAAAACACTTATAAAAAAACAAAAAGCATTTTAATACCAGCTATGACCCATACATAAGAATCAGTTTATAAAAGCACTTAACAATCTGCACATTAAATCAGAGATTTTTAAGATGTTTCGTTAAAAATCATCCAGAACAGGAACAGTTATCTCCCCTTTTAAGTGAAAGAGGAAAGCGCGTATCAAAGGACTGAGGTCCACGGCTCATCCTGACACAAAAGGGCAAAGCCTCCAGGACACGCTGTGGTCTGTCACTGCGTCAGTGTCAATTAAGGATCCTGGGAGACCAAGTCTCCTGGGGAAATGCACGGCAGCAGAAAATAGATGAACAATCATAGAACAAAACATTTTTGACAAAGAAGTCAAAGTAAGTTGTTTTCTGGTTTTCCTTCACGATTTTGTAACTCGATTTTCCCTCCTTAGCGGTCCTGATGAGAAGTACTGTCGAGGAGGTGAGTTTATTTAGTAAAAGCTTGTTATCCCACTCAAAATAGGAGACATTCATCTCTTATTTGCACTCTAGGTTTTTCTAAACATCGAGGGCTATTTTGAACGCGCGAGTCAGTATTCCACACTACTAATTACAACACCCCTCGTGTCCCAAAATAGTTGACTACAATTACCCGCTGGTGGAGGGGACGGGCAATCTGCCTGCTGGAAGGCTAGACACGGAATCTTCCCGTCACAGCCAAGGGAAGGCTCTGAAATCAGACGGTCACCTCACTCCTCGTTTCTGGAAACACTGACTCCTCATAACTGCGCTCCAGCAACATAGTTCTTTAACTGAGACAACGTCATTTTCAATCTCATCCTTAAAAAAGAAAACGCAATTGCTTCCCTTCAGCCAACAGTTCCACTTCATTCTTGAAAGATTAATTCGGTACAAGTTAAACGTGCCTAAACCTTACTTCACCCTCCAATAATGGGGTGAAACTGGAAGCGCCTCACTGAGAGGCAACACGGATCGTCAGAGAACACCGTGCAGGGACACACCTTCGATGTGCTTCCCGCTGCTGCCCTCCTCACAGGCGCAGCTCCCCCAGCCCCCCAACGGGTGGAAGAGCAGACAGACCCCTCAGCTCCATACTGTAACGAGTAATTCTTTTCTGATTAGAAGCGTGAGACCGTGCGGGCTTTCCGCCTTTTAGAATGTGGAACACTGAGCAAAACCCCCAAAAGGCACCTTCTGTTTTAAAAAGCCAGAACTCGAGTAATTTCAGAGACGTCTCCCCCTGCTCCCACCCCCAGTCCCCAGACCCTAACAACTCAAAGCCAGGCAAACCATCCAGTGTCTACTTGGCTGACGGCTGGCTGCCCGATGCAGGAAAGCCGCCGCTTACCAGGAGGTGCGTGCTCACCTCAACCCTCTGGCCGCCCCGTCTCCTCCGCGGGAAGGTGCTGACCCAGAAACGGGGAGAAGCCCGGCGGCGCGCCCTGTGTACGCGTCCTCTATTTAAAGAATATCATGACCCACGCTGTTAGTAAAATTCTCCGAGAAACTTCCTTCCAGACAGGAAATCATTCCTGTGCCCACTTCCTAAAAAGGAACACTGGCTGAGGGAGCGAAGGGAAGGATAACTGTGGTGTAAAGGAGAAATCGGTGTTAGGGAACTTTGAAGGGACTGATACAGTGACACAGTGGCACTGAAAGCCTTGAAATTTCCTGGTTTTTTGGGAGGACCGCACATTTATGAGAGGTCATAAGCATCTGGAGGTACAGACGATGGAAGAGGAGGGAGGGCCAGGCTTGCCAAGCAGACGTGACAGTGAGACTGAGGCACGAAGGTCAGATGATGCAGGTTACAGATTAGGCAAGAACAAACACTTGAGAACAGTGGGCTGAACGAAGAGAAAGGTGTGGGAGACAAGGTTAAAAGGTAGAGGGTTCTGAGTGCCAGGCTAAAAGGATCTGGTTTTATTTTTAGCAGAGTAGCAGGAGCAAAGCTATGCTTTAGGAAGAACATTCTAGCTGTGATGGATAGCTCTACTGACAAGGGGGAGAATAAAAGCAGGGAGTACTCAGGAAACTACAGAGGAGTTTGAAGAAGAGCTAATTAGTGCCTGGGAAGAGCAACTGAAGTGGCAAGGGCAATAAACAGGAGGAGTCAGGTTTGCAAAGTGCCATGGAGAAAGCTCGACAGTCCCGGCAACTGATCCCACGGAGATAAGCGGAGGAAGGAGAGGAGGACACTCTCCATTGAGGGTTCCTGTCTGGACCCCTGGAGGAAGGCAAGTCTATTAGTAATGGAACATTCAGGAAGAGAAACACTGCGTGAGCTCAGTTTGGAATGTGATGAAATAATCTAGTGATGCTGAAACACATGATGCCCACCCCCTGAGCAGGCTACTCAAAAATCTACCTCCTACAGATTGCCACTCCCTGATTTCCCAGTCACTCTTGGATGGATTCCAACTTGGCTTCCAGACCCCACCCCTGCAGAGTCAAGGTCACCGACAATCATGTATGTTGCCAAATGCAATGATCACTTCTCACTTTTCATCTGAATCGCTCAGCAGCATTTGACCCAACTGGCAATCCCTTGAGGAAATTTCCTCTAGTTTTTCCTGCTGTCTTGGATTCTTTTGCTAGCCACTTCTCCCAAACCACGATGACACTGGAGCGCTCGCAGCAAGACTCGTTTTGGGCTCTCTCTTTCGTCTACAGTCTCTCACAAGGCGATTTCATCCAGCTATGCAGCCCTAAATATCACCTATATGCTGACTTCTCGATTTATATTTCCTACCCTGATCTCTCTCTGAGCTCCAGACTCACAGGCGACTGCCTGTCTGATAGCTCTACTCAAGCAGAGTAGGCTTCTCAAACTGCATTTGCAAGACGGCCTGCTCTTCTCCAGTCTCCTGTATACCCAAGTTCCTCCAGTTTGCTTTATCCGTTCCTTCATTCTTCACACCCAGTCCATCAAGAAAGCCTGTCACTTGTGTCTCAGAACAGATCCTGAATTCATCCATTTCTCTCGATCATCACTGTTAACAACCTCGTACACGTTTTCTTATACTGACTGTAATCTTTGTTGTGTTCAATCATTCATTCAACAGAAGTTTATTGAGCCTTAGACACTAGGAATAATGCCAGGTTTGGAATATGCATGTCTCATAACCTCAAGGACTCCCGTACGAGAAACAGAGAAGTAAAGCGACAATTAGAAACGCACCTCACTGATGAGTGCTCTGGTAACGACAGGCGGAGGCTTCTCTAGGAATAAAGAGGAGGAAGCAACCTGTACACGTTGGTTTGTAGCAAAGGCTTTCAGGGGCAGCAAGGACCGGACTGAGTGTTGAAGGATGATGGGTAACACTTACTGAAGACATGGCAGAGATTTTACTCTTAACCATTATGTTACTCTCTCAGTTAACCAAATGAAAGGCATAGATTAAGCAGGTGTTTTAAGTTCTGGTCACTCTCCAAACTCTATTAGAAGTGGACATGACAGTGATCAGTGTGAAATGGTTTTCAAGTTCATCTCTGACACCCACTTGGTGATCTTCCCTTATCTAAATTCTTACTGTGCTTAACCCTACCGGGGTTACAAAGCCTCATGTGCTGCCTCGTGACACCGTTGGTTCCGTCCAGACATCATCGCTACACTTCCACTGCCGAGCTCCTGACATGCAGAGATCCCTCTTACCCACCGTGATCAAACATGTGCAGAGTCAGACCCAACCGACACTCCAAAAATCAAGGAATGACTAAGATCTGCTTCCTCAAGGAAGCCCTTGCTGAAACTATAGAGAATTTTCTTTTTTTTTTTTTTTTTTAAGATTTTATTTATCCATTTGAGAGAGGGAGCCAGAGAGAGCACGAGCAGTGGGAGGGCAGAGGGAGAAGGAGAGAGCCTGAGCAAGGAGCCCAACGTGGGGCTCAACCCCAGGACCCTGAGATCATGACCTGAGCCAAAGGCAGAGGCCCAACTGACTGAGCCACCCAGGCGCCCCAAGAATTTTATTCTGTATAAAAAAGGCTGATCACATAGTATCTCATTTGATAACAACGTGTTTGCCACTTTCATTTTCTAAAAATTCGAGTCTCTTATTTTTCGCAGTTTAATAGTATTTTCAGAAATTCAAATAAGTAGAAAGAACTGAAATACTCGCTCTTACGTTTTATCATATTTTAAAATTTACTCGGTTCAGCAATGCCTTGACAAAATTCAGCATAACGAACCCTGAGACTAAAACATTCAACAAATAACACTCGACTCAAAATCTAATAATATTTCCAAAGGGTGAAAGTGCTATTTAATCATTTTCTCTACAGGGGCTGAGTTACAAGGGCAGAATAAAAAGAACAAAAACATCATTCCAATAAATAAGTCTGTGGAATGTTCCAGGAAATGTATTAAATCTGTGTATGTATAGAAATCAACTGAATCAGACTCACAGATGCAAACTTAACAGATTGGAACCACTGGATAAATACCTCCATAAATACAATCATCTCACAGATGGAAGCACACTCCAAATACTAAACGGCTTCCCCGAGGACAAACGCATGACAGAAAGCTAACGCAACGATTCTGTGTGGCAAGCTACCACTTTCAAAAAGCCAACTGCAACATCAGCTCTAACATTTTTCTTCACATCTGAAAATATTTAGGGGAATTTTTTTTTTAAGCAGTACTTTTTGTATAGAACAGACTTGAAGGGCGACCCTTTGTTGTGGCTGATGGACAGAATCGATCACCATGACTAACTGTTCACAGGAAAGATCTCATAAGACCTCCTGCAAAAAGGCCCACCTACCACTCATCGTCATCAAGTCTGCTGTTCCCTGCATCCCACAGTCATGAAAATGTGCATCCCTACAGGCTTGGTGGGTTTGGGGTGACAGGGCAGAAGGTGGCGGGGGGAGGGGTTGGGGGAAAGAGAGGTGGCCTTTTAGCTTGAGGTGAATTTTCTCAAAACCATCTGTATCTTTGAAATCCCTATTGGTATTTATTCCTTCCATAGATCCTGCCCAGGGGATGTGCTGCAGAACAAGACGTTTTTAACATTATCTGTAAAATGAAGCCTCTTAAAAAGCAGCTAGCTCATTGTAAAAACAGCACTAAGTCTTTATTTATCATGCTATTAACATAATTTCATATATGTATCTACTTCGGGAAAGCACAGCCTAAAAAATAATAAAATGATAGGGTACTAGAATACTGGCATTTAAAATTGGAAAGAATCTGAACGATATGGTAACAAAGATTTGGAATTTTTAAAAATGCCCCCCGCCAAAAGATACTGAAGGTCTAGGAAATCAGCTGGTTGGTAGCAGCACTAAATTATGTATGGATTAAATTCCCCCCAAACTTGCAAGAAGATTACTTTCCTAGGACTGTTTTCCATGCAAATCTCTTTGAGTTGGAGGGAGATGCAGGTGGTTGAAGGAAGCAGGATAAAGAAAGATAAGACAGGAACCAGAAATATTTACTGAGTTTTTACTATATGACACATATACAATGAAAAAAACGAGGCTTGAGGATCAAAGGCTACACAGTTAATAAGAGACAGGACTGGGAATAAAATCCGTGGCTCTCTGGGACTCCAAGCGTGTGTGACCTGTGGCACCCAGAATGTCATTCAACGGCACACAACCTCCATAAATGCAAACTGTGACCGACCTGAGACACTTCAGCCCAGCCAGAAAGTGCCGAAGTAAACCACCACATCTCCTGGACACACGTCACGTATGTAAAACCCACAGATACCCCCACATCGTGGGGCAACATCTAGGTCCACTCAGCTCTATGAAAGCAGATTCCTTTTGAGGAAACCGATGAAACTAAAATTGAATGCTGTCATCACTGATGTGAACATAAAGTGAAAACCCAGCATGCCCTTGAAGGCATCTCGTGAGTTTCAAAAAGTCTGTTAAACACCTTTTTGCTCACTGATGTACTGAGAAGTGTCCAGTGACTAACCCACGGTAACTAATGGATTAATTTTTAAATTATAAAATAAGTCAGAGAATTGTAATACCTTTGCGTTACTGATTTTTGTTAATTCAAAATTTTTACTTGGCCTTCCAGTTTCCTAAAAACGCACTCTATCACTCAGTATTACCAAGGCAGTGTTCTATTGTTTCTCGGCGTTGTACAGCCATGGGACATCGCCTGAAACTGTATGTCCCCATGGGCATGGTGAATGTGTGGCTGATGGGGCAGAAGGTAGATTACAGGAAAAAATCATGCATCCCATGTCCAGACATGCTCATGATCCAGTGGTACCACTATAGAAAAACCCTGCTTGCTCATTTTTATAATGAGCAGTCACGAGAGCTGAAGTGATCAAAGCTCTGGGAGAAGCAAGACTGTGTTCACCCTCTACGGCATCCAGTCCCAGAGTGTGGACAGCTTTGCACGGAGCTGATATAATATAAAGGGTATGAACAGACTTTGAATTAAGAGAGACACTGGTCTGGTGTAGCGTTGCCACTTCCTGGCTCTGCAACTCCTGGTAAATTATTTAATCTCCCTAGTCTGATTCTCCTTGCTAGTAAAAAGGACAGTACGCCTCCTCAGACAGTCATGATGAGAATTCTGAGTTAATGTAGACTACAGTTTCTAAGCACAGTACCTGGTACACAGTAAATGCTAAATAAATGTTACCATTACCTAAGTAACACAATCTTTGTAACTTAGCTTTTATCTTGAAGATGGTGAGAAGTCTTAATCATATCTGTATTTTAGAAGAAAAAAGAATGACAGTAATATAAATGGTCCAAGGGACACAATTATAGACGGGAAGACTAATGAGGAAGCTGTCACTGTAACTGAGGCTGCATAGATGGGGGCCGGAAAGGACCAGTGAAGACAGAAAGGCAGGAACAGATTCAAGAAACACAGGACTGGCCGGGACTGGGAACTGAGCGGAGATGGGAGCAGAGGGGGAAAGAGATTATGACGACTCCCATGTTTGTGGGATAGGCAGCTCTGCAGATGGTGATGCCTTACTGAGACAAGAAAAGGTCAAATGTTGCTGAGGAATACAATTTGGGGCAGGCTGCTCTTGAGACGTCTGCTGAGATGTCCAAGTAAGGAAGTCCAGATGGCGACTGATTCTGCGGGTGAGAAGAGACCCGAGCCGAAGACAGTGATTTGACTGTGGTCACCACGTGGGTGGTAGATGAGCCAAGGAGATGGAAGGACTGACTACCTGGGGGGGGGGGGGGGTAATGCAGAACGGGAGGAGGCAATAACCCAGAACAGAAACCAAGGAAATACCAACATTAAAGCCCCTACGAAGGAAACTGAACACTAACCTCGGGTGGAGAAGCCAACTTAGGGGTGTTAGTGTTGTATTAGTCAAGAATGAACAGCTTCAAGATGTCAGGTGAATCAGGATTTGTCAATGGACTTGGCTCCCAAAAAAACTAAGGGAAAAAAATACAGATTAAATATTCAAAGTACATCATGGACTGTGTCTCTATTAATGTCTTCATGTCACACAGTCTTTATTCAATTTTCTTTCTCTATCAGTATTTTAACTCTAGTGTGCCAAGCATCTTGTCCATTCATTTGAATGAATGAATAAATCTTTTTAGAAGTTCGCTTATAAGGTACAATAGTGTTTTAACTCTCCTTGAGTCAGTCCAATGTTTATTTTATTATTTTACGGGATACTTTGTTTTTAAATCCATGTGAAAGCACGGAATATTGCTATCAAGTGATAAATTCTCATCTGAGCTCATCCTTGAGAGCTGTATGTCAGCTTCTATTTCCTGCTCCTCAAAGAAGTAACGTGCTGTTTTATATGACCGTAATGCACTTCTCTGATATCAGTGTAAGGAGAAGAATTTGTCATAAACAAAGCATGGCAGGAACTTCCAGAGAGAAAGGAAGATGTTGCTCACTTTGGGGGAGAATGTCCCTCTTTGAAATCCAGGATCAAACCTCTCCAGTAGCTAATGACCGAATGCCCTTTGAAACAATGGCAGCGCCAATTTTTTGAGACAGAACGAAGACTTGAAATGGTAGAAGGCCGGTAGGAAGAGAGATCGCAGAGAAATTGAGCCAATATAACCACGCGAGAGCACGCAGCCCAAGAGGACCAGGTGTGGGAGAGAGGAGGCGCACCCCCTTTCTTGTTGTCGCCTCTGCCCTGATTTTTCGGCCACTGACCACAGAGCCAGCAGGTAGGGCAGGCTGCTAAGGATGTCTCTGCCTGTCCCATCCCTACAATCCACCAAGAACGCCAGAGGAGCAAAGCAAAGGGTCACACCATGTTTCAGCCATGCTCACCTGAAGACTAAAATAACGGGCTTCTTACTTTTGAAAGCATCTCTGAGAAAAAGAGTAACCAATGAGGAGATACAACCAGCTCCAAAACAGTACTGGGCCATGTCAGATATAAATTATTACTCCAAATTTAACAAACTGATTCCTAGAACACTGCAAGTTATTACAGACTCTGTAAATTATAAAGCACAAGCTATAACCAATCTATCTTCAGAAAAAGGATGACCTTTTTGTTTTTTTGTAAACCCAGGCTAATCATAATTATGTTTGCCTGAATTTCAGTAAACCTCTCTCAACGTTGCTACATTTTTAGTCTTGACCACTTTCAACTGCAAATATGTATTTAAGTTTTTATTGTCTCTGTTAAAACAAACATCTTGATGAGCCCCAAAATACAGAACTGCATTTACACAACTGGGAGAAAAAGTTCAGGAAAAGAGTACTGTAAATCAATTAGAGAAATATTATTTTTAAGGAATCAAGACAGAACATGAGTTTTTAATGTTGACAGCAAACAGATACTTGTTGTTCAAAATAAAGCCTGAAGAACTTAAATATCAGTCCTGAACTATATCTACTGTCAACCCGAGGATCTAATAACCTGTTAAGATATTCTAGCTACATCTGTTCTTGTGACTATGTATAAAGTCTGAAACTGTCAAGATTTATTCTCTGACGCTTCAGAATAAGAATTTGTTGAATTCTTTACCAACTCATAAGCTTAGGTTTCATTTTGAAAGAAAATGTGAGATTTGATTACAAATTCATGAACCCCATAAATTCATAGCTTCCTACCAAGAGGTCACTGGCTTAGCAGGTGTGATTACTATAGTGTAATAAATACGATAATTTACTATCAGTTAACCTCCTGGGAACCACGTAAAACTAGCATCTAATGGGGAAGGAGGAAGTAAAAGTAGAAAAATGGAGAGACAGGTTTGGGCCTTTTTTCATCTTCCATGTCTCTACCTAATATTTTGTACTCACAGAATAGTTACAATAATTGGTTTTATTGTCCTTGTCGGCTAATTCTAACATCTGTATCAGTTCTGAATTGCTTCCGATTGATTGGTTATCTCCATGTTGGCTGAGTAATCTTTAATTAGATGCTACACATCGTGATTTACCTTTTGGAGGCTAGATATTTGTGTCTTCCTACAAATATTCTTGAACTTTGTTTTGGGATAGGTAATTTCCTTGGAAACAATCTGGTCCTTTTGATGCTTGCTTTCATGATTTGTTAAACAGGTCTGGAGCAGGACTCATTTGGGGGCTAATTATACCCCCTACTGAGAGAAGACTTTCCCGAGTGCTCTTCCCAACGTCCCATGAATTACAAGCTTTCCAGTCGGGCTGTTGAGAACCGGCATTACGTAAGCAACAGCAACTCTTAGCTAGTCCTTTGCCTCTTTTCCCCTCCTGCCTCTGGGACTGTCCTCACGTGCATTATGAGTACGCTGCTGGATATTCAAGGGGAACCCCTGGCGGATTTCTGGGATTCTCTCTGTGCAGCCCTCTCCTCTCTGGTACTGTGAACTATAAACACTGGCTGCCTCGGTCTCCCAGACTCCCAGCTCTGTTCCTTCGACTCAGAATGTGCCAGGCTCTTCCTGACACGCCCCCCACCCCGCCCCGCCCTGTAGCCTGGGAACTCTCTCAAGGCAGAATGCGGGGGCAAGCAGAGGTCTCACTGCACCATTTCCTGTGCATCAAGGGTCACTTTTCTTCTTTGCCTGAGGTCCAGGATCTTAAAAAACATTGTTTTGTCTGGTTTTTCGTTGTATCGGGTGGGAAAGTAAATCTGGTCCCTGATACTCCATTTTGGGTAGACAGAGTCCACTTCTTTTTTGTCAAAGCACTGTCCGAGGGAAAGTTCTCCTGATGCGCTTTCCATTCAGCACCCAAACCAGACTCCATTGCAAACCCTCAGAAGCTGGCTGTTGACTTTCTGCCCGTCTCCTTTGGCTGAGGTACTCTGGACCTTCTCTTCTGGTTCCAGAACCATCTTCAGCCTGTAGAATGCCACTGGTTTCCTCTGCTCCACTCTGAGCCAAGCCAGGTCTGTGGGGTACACGCCTGCCAGGCTCCCACCACCACCATTCCCAACTTTCAGAAGTGGGAAGTACAGGTCAGACCTAGTGCCCACGACTTTTCCAGGTTAGTTTGGACAGTCATTTCTGGAAGCTCACGAGCTTGGCAGATTATTCTCTGGAACATAAACTGGTAGACTACTACGAAAGGTTATGTCATAACATCTCAAATAAATCTCTTATACTTAGCTTGAAAGATTTTTGAAACTTAGTCTATGGTCTACAGGTTACCAAAAAAGACAAACAAAGAGCATCGTTCCTCAGCATTAGCTGTAATACAGAAAGTAAAAGGAGTCACTTTCTCGAACTACACATGATCACTAAACCTCCACAGAAGCAGTGACCTGCCCCACACACACCTGCAAGTTTCTGAGAGATAACAACCAAGTTTCAGAGTCTGAATCAGTGAAAAATGTTTCTAGAGTTTAGTATGCTGCTGAGCAGATTTCAAGTCCAACAGAAGACTGTTAAAATTATGAGTCATTTATAATTAAGTGGAATTACTAAAATCACTGTCTTCTTCAAGATGTAGCTATTTTCGGAGAAATTCTGACAGTATGCTGCATGCTGAAGAAAACAAAGGATCCAGAAATTTGGAAATAAGAAATATTGTAATAAAGTTACACACTTATGTATGATTTTAAGGATAATTATTGTGAAAGGATCTCAATAAGCATTCTAAGGAACACAATGGTGGCCCTGGAAAGATTAAAAATTCAGAAGGCTGGGATCCTACATTTCTTTTTAGCTCCATTTCTTTGTCCTTGTACAGTGCTCATGATACAATTTTTTGGGTTTTTTTTTTTTTTTAAGATTTTATCTATTTGACAGAGAGAGAGAGCATAAGCAGAAGCAGGGGGAGAAGCACAGGCAGACAGAGAGCCAGGCTCCCCACGGAGGCCAATGTGGGGCTCGATCCCAGGACCCTCAGATCATGACCTGAGCCGAAGGCAGACATTTAACCGACTGAGCCACCCAGGAGCCCCATGATTCAGGTTTTTTGTCCCTATTGTTCTTTCTGTGTGGAACTGTGCAATCCTAGGTCCTTACATGGCTGCCCTCCCATTCAGGTCCTGCTTCTCGTGTGCCTTCTCAGAAGGCCGTTCCCTGCTCACCCTGGCTACAGCAGCTCCCCCTTGCCTTACTACCAGAACATCATCCTGTTTTATTTTCTTCAAATCCTACATAATCACCAGAAATTATAATACTTTACTACAGGGGTGTCCGGGTGGTGCAGTCAGTTAAGCATCTGACTCTTGGTTTTGGTTCAGGTCATGATCTCAGGGTCGTGAGGTCGGGCTCCACACCCAGTGTGGACTCTGCTTGAGATCTTCTCTCCCTCTGCCCCTCCTACTCGTTCTAAAATAAATAAATAAATCTTAAAAAAAAAAAAAAAAAAGGAATACTTCGTTACACATTTGTCACGCCCCAAACACCATGACTAAAGCTGTACTCCCCAATCTCAAGTCCATTTTTCTAACTGCTGGCTAGACAAACGTGTGTTTGTCTTTATTTTGGCTCATGTACAAAATACTAACTCTTGTCAACTATACTCAAATAAAAAAAGAAAACAAAAATAAAATATTAACTCTTCTTACCGGATGAAAAGTGTTTATTTCCTATCGCAAGGAATCCATGCATCAGGCGTGTGTGGCTAACACATCTTCTGAATAATCTGCCAACTCAGCCACTGGTACAGCACCTGTCTTCTGCCTGGGACCACATTCTGTCCACTATACAGTGTTTTACTATTTATCAAGCCAGTGTCTACTCCTGTCTATAAAAGGTATCAGTAATAGTAACATCACTCTATATACAGATGTTATTAGAAAAACTATTTATGGGTATTTTCCCTCTATGACTGTACAGCTCCTCGTATGTCACTTTCATCAGATAACCATTAGATGTCCTTCTTCACTGCAGAAACGCCTGGGCTGAACCATCATTCAAATGTTTTTCAAGGGTACAGAAGAGCTATTGGGATCTTCCCTAGGAGTGTTCTAAAGTGGTATGTTTCCCTCTGCCCACGGTTGAGAGTCACTGCCCCTGTAAGCCATCATTACTGCTGGGAACAGACCCTGTCCTCCTTTTACAGAGAGCTGGAAGCTATTCTCTGTACTGGGAATGCACGTCAAATGTAGGACAGAATAGCATACACCCATGCTGAACTACAGATGCACTGGTATCAACGGCTGGGACTGATTCGGTGTGTTGCAACTTAGAAGAAAAAAAAAAGACAAGTTCGAGGTAACTGGAGACCTTGGCTCTGATGCTGATCCTGATTTCCTGGACTTCAGTTTCCTCCTTAACTCCAATAATTGGTGCCCTGCCCACCCACAGGCTCTGATGGAAGCTAAGCGAGAAAATGCCTATTGTAGAGACTCTTAGCCCTAGAGGTATGTAAGAAATTATCCTTTACGCCCCTATACTCCCCATCCCGTCCAGCTGTCTACACCAGATTTTCTGGAAATCTGCAGAGTATGCAGACATTTTATTTATAATTAAAGAAATTGTGTTACACAGCACACTTATTTTTTATAGTTTTTTTGAGAGAGAAAGAGAGAGAGAGCATGCATGTGTGCACAGTGGGGGAGGGGCGGAGGAGAGGGAGAGAGAGAACCCCAAGCCGGCTCCATACTCAGGCTAGAGCCTGATACAGGGCTCAATCTCACGACCCTAAGAGCCTGACCTTAGCCAAAATCAAGAATCGGATGCTTGGGGCGCCTGGATGCCTCAGTTGGTTAAGTATCCGCCTTCAGCTCCTGGGATGGAGCCCCGTGTCAGACTTCCTGCTCAGTGGGGAGTCTGCTTCTCCCTCTGCCCCTCCTCCCTGCTCATTCTCTCTCTCCCTGCCTCCCTCTCTCTCTCTCTCAAATAATAAATAATAAATAAATCTTAAAAAAAAAAAAGTTAGACACTTAACCAACTGAGCCACCCAGGCGCCCCAGCATGTAGATGTTTTAAATACACACCCACCCCCCACCCACCCACACACCCACCCACCATTTAGCCAATCTTTTGTTACCAACCACACATTATCTTTAGAGCTAGAAAAGTCATCAGTTTAGATTGTAGGGCATCTTGTTAAAAAGGAAGGTGGTTTATTTTTAAGAAGCTCTTCCCCATGGAATCAGATAAGTTTAGTTTGGGGAACCACTATTTAAAAATTTTTCAGATGGTGTATATAACACAGAAAATACCAAGTCAAGGAATTTTAATGTGTATTATGCACAGATTGGTTTGTGAGCAAGCAAGCTGTGACACGCGGAGTTAAACAAATTTCTTTACTATAGGAATTCCCAGAATTCCGAATGCACGGACATGTACTACAAAGCTCCACGAGGCAAACACAGGACGGAGTGTTTCTGGATCTTATTTGATCATGGAAGGCTTTGTCAGTGGCAATCTTCTCAGTCTAGAGTGTTTAATTCAATTTTTGTATTTACTAAAATAACACCATGTACATTCCTTAAGTCAACTAGTGCCCACAGGGTTTATTTATGAGAGACCAGAGTTCCCTGCCCCAGCTCTGTCCAGCCTCCTGTCCCACTTTTCACAAGAAACCACATTCCATTCTTTTGGCTACTTTCTGGTATTTACATCCATTATTTCTAAATAATACGCCAACACTGATAATTACTCATTTTTTTCTATTTTAAATATTACATATTGATCTCCTGATGTGGAAGCCGAGGATGAGCTTTCTTCAGTCCCTCCCTCGTAGCCTGCAATACAGCAAGCTTCTCCACCGTCTTTCCAGTAAGTTCTATCACAATTCCCGCCTAACTCCACGTTAGCTATTACAGAGTTCTACAAATACTGTTTACAACGGAGTCCTACGGTGTTTTATTTCTCTTCTTGAAAAGCTGTGTTTTCCCCTAGTGTTAATAGTTGCCTTGTTTGGCCTGTTTTTAAAACATCACCCCTATCACTAATTCATCATCAGACTTGCCATCAGAGCTTATAAAACTCTCAATATGATCAAGCTTATCAGACAACCTATTAGTTTCATTTTTTTTCCCTTGGAAATATTGCTTTTGGAATCCTCCAGAAGGTCTTCCTTCTTCAGTGGATTGCTCGCCAGGCCTGTTCAAACTTCTCTTTGCCATCCCCCTGAGCATTCCCAATGTTTCTCTTCTGAACTGGATGAATCCTCACTGCAATTCATGTCTCTCTCTGCCCATTCTTCCTCTCCTTGGTTTATTCCCTTTCGGTGGAGCATATCCTCCCGCAGTTTCCTGATACAGTGTGCGCATGAGCAAAATCTAAGCCCCCGTACGCCTGGAAATGACCATTTCCTCCCACTGGAGGAAAATTTTGCTATGTAAATGTAAAGTGAAAATCATTCTCCAGTTCCAGCAGTGCTGCTGAAAAGCTCAAGTTCCTTTTGATTCCTGATCCTTAATGTTATGATTTTTCTGAAGACTTTTATGACCTCTATTCCCAGCACAGTGAAATTTATAAAACTATGCATTGAAATGGATCTTTTTCTACTCAATTTGTCAGGTACTTGGTGGGCCCTTTCAAACTCGTTCCTATATTCATATCTGAACAGTTACCTTGTATTAGTTCTTTAATAAATTGCCTTTTCCCCCCCTCTATCTTTCTGAAGCTTCTAGTAGTCAGAGCTTGGACAGAGCAATGAATTCTCTAATTTTCTCAACATTCTTCGCTTTTCTTATCTTTTCGCTGTTTTATGTAGAGGCCAAACACGATCCCCCAATGCTTCAGGAAGTTTACTACTTCCGCTATTGTATGTTTTATTTCTAAGAGCTCTTTCTTGTCTCTCGTTATTCCTTTCCTGTAGCATCCTGTTCAAGTCTCATAAATTCAAAATGGTCTCCAACATGGCGGCCTTGAATATCTGAGGCTATTCATTACGGTTTCTGTGTATAAGTTTCCTTATGCTCCCCTCATAGTCTCTCATTCCTCTGTGTGTGTGTGTTTTTTTAAATTATTATTAGTTTATTTTCTGTTTATTTTGGTCCCTTTCACTTTAGAAGCTTTCCTCCATTAGGTATCCCTCCTCAGCTGTCCATTCATATTTAAGAGTGAGGCACCACAAAGCTGACTGGAAGTCACGAACACAGTGTGGAGCTCAGCATGGGAGGGTGCTTAGACGCAGACCTGCTCTTTCATCAGAGCACTCCCCCCAAATGTCCACACAGGCAGGTCTTTTCTCGCGGGCTGGACAATTTCTCAGATGAACCCTCCAATAATTTGCACAGGGGATTTAAGTGTAGTTGCCAGATTTCTGGAAGCCAGTGAGGAAAGAGGCTGAAACAGCCCTGTCTGATATGCAGACTTTCACTGAACCCATCTGTTTTCAATATTCAGTTAACCATTAAACAACACAGGTTCGAATGGCATGGGCCCACTTATATGCAGATTTTTCTTTGATAAACACAGTATAGTAGTGTAAATCTATTTTCCCTTACAATTTTCTTAGTAACATTTTTTCTGTGGCTTACTTTATTCTAAGAGTACAGCATACAATACATATGACATACAAAGTATGTGTTAATCAACTGTTTATGTTATCGGTAAGACTTAACACCCAAGTTCGTAACCAACGGAGCCAGGACTTGGGTCTTCTGACTCTAAGGACACACTCTTTCTACTACATAATTCTACTTCTTAGAAGACAAATATTCTGCATTTCAATTACGTGACACATATTAAGACCCATTCAGTACATTTTGGCTTTCAAAGTATGGGTAATGCTGCTCTCCAAACACTAAAATTAACTTTCACTTTATAACATATAAATTATAATGCATTAATTAAAATACAGGTAAGTCACTGGGTGAAAGTGAAGAAAAGAATGATATAAAACCTCATCGTTCCAAATCTTATTATTTTTTTCTATCTAATCATCTTAGCTTATGAAAACCTGAAATTTAATTTTACATACTGAAGTATCAGATACCCTGTTTAAAACAATCAATATTAACGCATATGGATAGAAAACCCACAATATTCATATAATTCTTGCATTCAACTAGCTAAAAAGCATAATTGGCACAAATACGGAAAACCCATCGATTCAGCTGTACAAGTAATCACACAAGTCAGCCCATGCTTATCACCTGACGCAGCATTCACCATGCGCTGAGCGTTATTCTGAGCGCTTTACCAACTGAATCCTTAACATAACCCTGTAAGGTCCTATATTATCTCCAGTTTACAGATGAGGAAATCATGTAACTTCTAGGTTTCACATGACCTGTACCCAATTTCCTGCAAAAATTTCCATTCAAGATTCTAAGCCTTCCTACTACGCTCCTTGAAACTTCCTGTATCATAAATAAACTTACACGATTAACACCTTTGCAACAAACTATTTCCCTACTTTTTCATTTAAAATTGCAGACCAGCCGAACCATCTCTAACTCTGCTACCTTGTGTTGTTCTCTTCTAGAGAGAAAGTTCTTCATCTCTCATGTGCCGTGATTCAGTCTGAAAGCCGCGGGGTCCCAGCATTCACCCACTCATTCAAAAGTCCTATCTTTGACAAGGACTACCTTCTTAATGCTGCCACACACCCTCCTGTAATCTCCGTAGGCAAGCGCAATCTACAGAAAGCACCTCCAGAAAAATTCACAGACTTACAAACTTCTGGCAACAGTTTTATCCACGGCTCCCTGGGGCCCCTTTTGAAGCTCTTCCACGTAGAAGCCTGCATACCACCCAACCCCAGGCCCACCTGGCCGTCTCTTCAAAGGTCTCTCCCTGAACTGCCCACGTCAGAATCACCTGGAATGCTTGTCTACAGCAAAACCATTGACATTAACTTGGGAACCGGGGCTGTCCAACGGTGAAGCCCAGGAGTTTGCATCTGAAGCACACCCAGGTGACTCCTTCGGCTCATTAACACTTAAGACCCAGCCCTAGGAACACATGGACCTGACCAAAAATTTCAGAACACTCCACTTCAACTCTGCCCCATCCCTTGGCATTATTCTAGAAAACTATGACATCAGTGTGATAACCTACGATACCTACATATTAGCTTCACTTTTTTCTACCTCCTGTATGTCAGTGATCGGCACTTCCCGTCCATGTCGACAACCCACTCCTCTATTGCCACACCCTAGATCCAGAACGACTCAGTTTACCAATAACCTTAAAATCAATAGGGTACTCTGTCCACCCGATCTTTCTTCCTCTCCTTCCAAATCTGCTCTTAGCCCTCAGCCCGACTCCCGTCCCATGACTTCTGTTTTCTTGCACCTATCACAAACCCCCCCACAGCTCCACTCCCTGCTCCGCGCGGGGCAGACGACGGACCATCTCAGGCACTCTCAGCAGCTACCGTGGACTCCCTGCCCCCCACCCCGCCCGTGGACCTTCCCAGCCTGCCCCAGGTGGCACTGCAAGAGCTGGGATGCTGCAGCTCGTTCCACAAGCTGTCACCCTTGGGCTTCTCTTCTGCGTCCAGTTCCTCTCAGCCCCATGACAACAGTTATGATCATAACTAATACAGAGCACTTACTGTACCTGGTAGCTCTTACCTCATTTAAGCCTCACGACAACTCTACAAAGTGGGTATAGTATCATCCTCACTATCAGCTAGAGACACTGAGGCTGAGAGAGATCAAGTACCTTGCTTAAGGCCTCCCAGCCGTATGTGACACAAGCTGAGATTCAAACCCCACGAGCCCCTTTCCCAGCCTGGGTGCAGGTTCCTTTTCTTCCTGCTCTAATATTAAAGGAGGAGAAAAGAAAGAAAAGGAAAAAAGCGGCTCAGGATATGCCACTTGGAGAAAATGAGGTCAGGGCTCCTGCTTTCTGGGAAAGCTTTGCCTGTTGCTCTGCTCCTTCCACCTTTCATCTCAGCCTCAGCTTTACAGAGCTCATCTCCACAAAACGCCAACACACAGTGGTACCAAAATGTATCTGTCTATAAAGGTCATGCTCTGGAAAGCTAATGGAGGAGCTTCACGTGTCGCAAGCTTTTGTCTTTTATCGGCCCAAACTTACAAAGACCAGCATGTAAAACGAATACTGTTGATCAGTTTTTCAAACTCACCTCTTATTTTTCTTGTAATTTTCCAATTGTTGGGACTGCATATGCTTGTATCTTTCTAATTCACACTGTCCACATAAATCCTCCAGATTCAGCAGGTGGTTTTCGACTTCCTCAAAGCTTGCCTCTAAATGAGCTGTAAGTACATAAGGTCCAAAAAAAAAAAAAAAAGAAACAAATGTAAAAAATTAGAATCGTCGATCATGGAGAAAAGGAAAAGTGTCCAAAAGTTAAAAGTTTAAACTGTTAAGACTGTTCTGCCTTTATATAATACTCTTTATTAAGCTTTCTTGAAGCAAAATAAAATACACTGACCAACTTTAAAATGTACTTCAAATTCTCTTGAGTTTATTTTTATACTTCAAACATTTGCAACGTGTAATTTTCCAAAATACTTTAAATATTCTATTAACCAGGATGATGAGGAAACAGAGCATCGTGATTAATCTAAGGTGATATTCTAATGATCCCATATACCACATGTGAGTAACCAATTTTCAAATGAGAATATAGCAAATTATAATTAACACAAATTATACCAGACATAATTTAAAATTTGAGATTCCAAGTTACTTGAGCAGAGCATTTGTTTTGCCCTGGTGAATGACAGACATCAATCTTCACAAGTCACTGCAGAGCTGTACAGACACACTCAGTAAGCCCAGGTCACCGGGTGGTGGGGAAGAGACTCAGCTCTGCCCACCAGACCGCTGTGGTCTCTACTGTGCCTCTAGGCCACAGAGCTTGGCAGCTTTACCGGAACATGGAGAGCATGTTCCAGTAAAAGCCTTCATTTAAAAGATCCAAGACCAAAGCCTGCAGAAATTAATTCAGTGCTTTGCCTAAGGTCACCTAGCGACTGAAGGAGAGTCGGGAGTCAAAACTGAGTCCCTCCTGCACTACAATAATTTTGAATTGATAGGGTACTAGGTGAACCAAGACTTCGTAGTCGTAGAAGTGAGCGCTGGTTGTTTCCTCCAACAACAGAGAAGTTTTAGAGGTCAAAGATTTTAAAGAATTCCAACAGCACTGTGGCCATTTACCAAACTCCACATGTGCCACATACTGGGACACAAAGATGAAAAAGACAGTCCTTGTGCCAAAGAGCTTAAAGTAGGAGGAGAGACGTATTTCAATGACACCACGTCCTGGCAGAGTGAGGCATGCAGTGCTCAGGAAACTCAAGAGTGGCGTCTAACACAGATGAGGGAGGTGAGGAGAAGGCCCAGCAACAGACTGACCCCCAAATCTGGAAGTCACAGCCACCCAGTGGGGAAGGGAAGGGGCAGGAGAGAAGGAGCAAGCTAGCGGTGCAGCCTTCCAGTCCTGGTTTCACATAAATAGCTAAACACAATTAGGGAGCATCTAACTCCTTCGTGTGCCCACTCGACCTCCACGGGACTTTCCAAATTAGCTTTTGGACCATCTGCATTAGAAGCAACTCCTCAAATTTCAACTTGTAGTTTTAGGTTTATTAAGATGCAAAATTTGGCCTGTTTGTAATCTTTGATCCAAAGATCTGACTAAATATCTGTGCTATCCATAAAACCTCCCTCTTCTGTTTGGTAGGGCCTAGGGCTTAAAGATATGGTTTTGGCGGGGAAATAAAATTCTGAAACGTGAAAATGTGAGGACAGTTTAGCACTCCTTTTCAAAGACAGTTCAGGTACTGACAGATATTGACAGGTCACTGTAAACCCGTGGGAGGGCTGCAAAGGGCTGATGACCATGCAGTTCATAACAGTTTTGAATGTATCTTCAGGCGCCACAAAAGACTGTTAATATATGTGATATGTGATGATGGAAAGCCTCACCTGAAACAATATGCAGCATCTAAATTAAATCCAAGATTTTTAATAATGACATGAATGGTACAGAGAGAGTTTATGTGGGGAGAAAACCGGCAAAATGATGTTACTGTATTCATTGCTGTTTATGTTATTGTTTTTTGTTGTTGTTGTTATTAAATTAAATGGAAAAACGAGTAGGAGTCTCAGTCTCGGAGCTAAGACTACTGGCCCTGAAGAAGCAATATTCAGCTCCTTCTGTTATAACTAGCTTGATGGGGTCTTAAAAGGCGATCATAGCTAATAGGATTATTTAAAAGGCTATTTCACTTTGATTAGTGATAAGAACTAGAATAATTAAATTTAATATGGAATCCATTTAACTCTAAGCTACTTGGTTCCTGAAGTATCATGCATGTTACACTGGTACCCTTAGCATAAGGGGGACTGGTTAGGAGGAAGGCTTTGAAGCACCAACTTGGAAACCCAGCTCTGCCCCTTACAATGAGGTGAGACATCTCGTCAGTGAAAAAAGGGCTAACAATTCACATCTTGCAAAGCTGTCAAAAAGGTCCAATGGGGCAAAGTATATAAACGCTACACGCTTACATATAAACATGCATACAAAGTATACGTAACTTAGCACTTGACAGTAATTGACTTTAAAAATGCAGAGAAAAAACTGTATAAAAATTATCTAAGTTCCGGGGCGCCTGGGTAGCGCAGTCGTTAAGCGTCTGCCTTCGGCTCAGGGCGTGATCCCGGCGTTCCGGGATCGAGTCCCACATCAGGCTCCTAGGCTAGGAGCCTGCTTCTTCCTCTCCCTCTCCCCTGCTGTGTTCCCTCTCTCGCTGGCTGTCACATAAATAAATAAAATCTTAAAAAAAAATTATCTAAGTTCCATAAAAGTCATTTATTTTTTAAAAGATTTTAAACATGGACACTCAGGCCAGTGGGGGTAGGGGGAGATCAGGCAGACAGACAGGTAGAGGGAGAGACTCTCAAGCAGACTTCGCGCTGAACATGGAGCCTGACGCAGGGCTCAATCACACAACCCTGACACCATGACCTGAGCCAAGACCAAGAGCTGGACGCTCAACTGACTGACCCACCCTGGTGCCCCATTTAAAAGTCATCTAAGAATTTTGTAGACCAGAAATGGTCATGTTGTAAACACCTAAGGATCTAACATACGAAAATATCAATAAAATTTTCATTTTTTTTCTAGCAAACTCACATGCCTATAAATTATGCTCAAAACTATGTTGTTAGACCTAAGATCCCTTATAAGTGTGGCGGACTAAATCTGAAATGGTTTTGCTAAAAAGAAAATAAATAATGGAATCAATAACTGTTCTATATTTGAATACATTTACATATACATATAATTTTTCCCTTTTTAATTTTTATTTGGACAGATGGCAATTTCTATTTAGAGTCTAGCTCTGTTGGTAGACGAGAGAGCTAATGAGGCCAGGAGCTTGAACGAAATGACTTGATACCTAGGCAGACCAATTAATTTCTTATGGAGAGAAATTCTCTTCTAGATACATACTAAACTTGCCACCCTAGTTCATTCTTGTGTTGATAAAATGGTGACCAAGTAAAACATGTGACTGGTTTAGTACCAACCTGGAACTACTACTAAGAAACAAACCGTACGCACTTCTGAACTGGCCGACAACATCGTGTTCTTGTGTTTCTGAATGGCAAATCTAGATCTGAAATGCTTGGGAGACTCAGTGGCCATTTTATTGCTATCACCAAATTAGTATTTATGTTTTCTCCTTTTAGAAACTTAAAGGTTCCGAGTACTTCAAGAATCCAGTTTAGGGGCACCTGGGTGGCTCAGTCAGTTAAGCGTCTGCCTTCAGTTCAGGTCATGATCTCAGGGTCCTGGGATTGAGCCGCACATCGGGCTCCCTGCTCAGTGGGAAGTCTGCTTTAGATTCTCTCTCCCTCTGTTCCTTCCCCCTGCTCGTGCCCTCCCTCAAATAAATAAATAAAATCTTAAAAAAAAAAAAAAAAAAAAGAATCCAGTTTAACACCTTAACTTAGTATTCAGAAACCTATCACCCCCCAGGGCCCACCACCTACTTTTCCAATCTCACTCCCACTTTCCTTCAGGACCACTCACCACTCTAAGACAACTCGGGCACCTTCCTGCCTCTCTGACCCTGTCTAGGCCTGAGGTGCCTCTGCTTGCCTGCCTTCCCTCTTCTGCGCTTCCGTGCACCTTTGAACCTCACACAGAGCTTATACTCTGATATTATACAACTATTTGCATATTCTGGAATATTCTCTCTCAGGAATCAGTAAGGGTCTTTTTTTTTTTTTTTTAAAGATTTTATTTATTTATTCGACAGGACAGAGACAGCCAGTGAGAGAGGGAACACAAGCAGGGGGAGTGGGAGAGGAAGAAGCAGGCTCCTAGCGGAGGAGCCTGATGTGGGGCTCGATCCCAGAACGCCGGGATCACGCCCTGAGCCGAAGGCAGACGCTCAACCGCTGTGCCACCCAGGCGCCCCAGGAATCAGTAAGGGTCTTAAGGGTAATAACTGTATGTTTGCATCTTTGTATCCCCTAATACATAGTCTACTGAATTTAACTAAGAATGACTATCCCACTAAAACATCAAATAATAACCAAAAAAGCAAACTTAAGTATTAGGCGGTTATGCTAAATTTTGTAAAAGGATAAATTAAACATGGGAAGGGAAGTTAGAAAACATTAGGCAACATGATGGTACTTTGTTCTTAGTATGTCAGACCAGGCTCCTTTATCAGTAAGTTACAGTAGCAGAAGCAATGGAAATTTTCCATCTTCATGCTTAACTAGCTCGAAATCGGTAATCAAATATAGAAGAACTATATTGACAAAAATAAAGTTTCTTCCATTTTTACATTAAAAACTTTTTAAAAATCCCTTTAAATAATTATAAGCAGATGGATGATGTGTACTCTGAATATTTTAAATTGCATTTAAATGGCAGAAATTGAATGCCCCTGTCACATCCTGCTCATTTCCCATTACAAACTGAATCGCATGTATGAGTAAAGTTGCTAACCAAACTCAGAACACATGTACATAAACACTAGCAGGGCTCCACAGACACCTTCACAAGAAGCTCAAACTTGACCATTCTGCTCTCTATAACAACAGCATACGTCTCATTTAGGGATCAGTGGAAAAGATGGGTGGAATTTTATTGTGAAAAGCCATTTGGGAATGCCTGACAGCTGTGCAGCGAAGAGCTTCACAAATCTTTATGAGAAGACCATCCCAGAGGAAGAGCGATTCTGCTTGGAATTTTTCTTTGTGCCATTTGTTTGAAATCCGTATTATCTGTAGTGTAACCGCTCATATATGAAGAATGGGTGGCGCACTAAAATTATTTCATACTTAATGAGTACTTTTCTAACAAAACAATGAGCCTCGAGGGAGAAAGAAATCTTTGGTTTCGAACCCAGAGGTCACAGAGGCCAGGTACTAAAAGGCTTGAAAGATTCTTCAAATGCTTACATTACCCTTTTATGTAATAAGATAATACAGCAATGATGGTGTGGTAACAAGGAACCTGAAGAAATGCATTAACTTGCAGGCGCCGTTATGGAACAAACGAGATCTGTGTGGCACGTGAAAAGGTGTCTAAAGAGAGTTAATGTGCCTCTTGAAGAGTCTAATCCCAGAAAGTAACCTGAACAATAAAATACTCTAGTTCACGAAACACCTGTGGCTGTGGCAGTCTCCCTGCTAGACGCTCTCAAATTCCATAACGACAGCAAAACAACGATGTATCAGGTTAGGTCAGATCAAAAGAAAGATCCGAACTCAGTCTATGGCTTTCACCCTTACAGTACTCTGTTATCTAAGAATTCACAGATTCTTCTGTTCTGGGAGAAGAGAACAGTCTTTTCAAAGTAGGTCACTTAAAATAAACTAAGCAAGAGCAAAAACTCCGAAGAGCCCTTGATAGGCTAAACTTCAATAAAGGAACAGGGTTAGGCTACCCTCTAGTGGAAGTTCAAGAGAATTCAATACTTTTCACACATTTTACCAGTTTTACGATAAAATGCACACTGTGGTTTTTTCGGAAGAAGGACGTGTATAGAAATTGGTTGACAACCTTCCTTTTTTTTTTTCTTATCCCCGCTCTAGCAATGTTCAGAATACAACACTGTTCATCTACCACATTTCATGCTGCGGCTTTGCATTCTACCTAATCTTACAGGACAAGCTCAACTGTGTAACATCCATCCAAACCCTTCTGTCAAAGAACAGTGGTTTTGTAAATTTGCAAAGGCTACAGAGACTTCCACTAGAATGCCGCCATCTTGATGGCAGGTACCCGGTCCTGCTCGGCGTTGTAGTCCCCAAGCCTACAGAGGGCCCATGACACACAGTAGATATCTCATTAGGTACTAAGCACTGAGCTGAGTGCTCTATGCACATCTGCCATCTCATTCAACCCTCCAACTACCCTCTGAGGCAGGAACTCTCATCCTCTTTGTGCAAAGACACAAGCTTGGAGCAGTCAAGAAGCCTGCATGGAGTCTCACAGGAAGTTGTGGAACTGGGATCCAAACTCAGGTGTGAGAGGAATCCACAGCCCTTATTCTCTAGTTTCCATAGTATCTTCATCATTTTTTTTAAATGTCAAACTACCAGTAATTATCTATTACACAGGCTTATGTAAGATGAATGGATCACACTCCATTTGAAGAAAAAAAAATGAAGGGATTATCCAGTATTACTTCACAATTCCTGGGGGATTATGTAATCAGGAGTCATATTTATTAAGCCATAGGATAAGGCAGCTAAAAGCATCATCAAAGGTTCAGACTGCTCACATCATGTAAGTCCTTGACTGTGTAATAAGGGCAGACAGTCTAAAGGGCAGAGCAAGACTAAAAAGGACGCGTAGCCCGGGAGATGGCGGGACTGACTGGATATGGTATTAGATCTGACAGGGAAAGAGCACAAAGTTCAAAGAAGTTAGGGGAATCCTGTGACTTCATACACATCAGTACTACTTCTAGTTTTTAAAATTTTTTAAATTATTGCTTGACTATTTAAGCCTTATAATATTACATCAAAGTATTCAGGAGATAAGAGATATTCCTAGGCTGCCAAAAAATAAAAGAATCTGGTAGTATATGAGCAAATATTTAAAACACTGGTTCCACTACCTAGGAATGAGACATAAACTCCTTAAAATGAATTCATAAACTATACCAATGATACAGATATATGTTTATATGACCTACCCCACCAAATCTGGCTTTATAGTATTTTCCTATTGTAAAGAATATCAGCACCGGTCCAAGATGTTTAAGTTGCTTACCTAAAATCTCAACTCAAAACACCTCTCTATGGGGCTTACTCTAAGTCACCAGATATGAGGTCTTCAGACTTCCAGTTCTGACTATCTGTCCTACAGTGAGTCATTCATTACTAAGTATAAATATCAGACAAATAACAGCAATACAATGAAACCAAAGGTAGCATGCGTTTCAAATGCTAATGGTAACTCAGACTGGCAATACATATGAGAACCACCTAGATTTTAGAGGTATCTTTTAAGGCAACAGAATTAGCTCTTCAAAAAGAGCTCCATACGAGCATACCTCGTTTAATTGTGCTTCACAGATACTGTGTTTTTTTACAGATTCAAAGGTTGTGGCCACCCTGTACTGAGCAAGTTTATTGGTGCCGATTTTCCAACAGCATTTGTTCACTGCATGTCTCTATGTCACATTTTGGTAATTCTCACGATATTTCAAACTTTATTATTACTGTGGTGATGTGTGATCAGTAATCTTTGATGTTACTACTGTCATTGTTCTGGGATGCCATGAACCACACCCGTAAAAGACAGCTAACTTAACTGATAAATATTGTGTGTATGTTCTGACGCCCTACCAACGGGCTGTTCCCCCATCTCTCTCCCTCTCCTGGAGCCTCCCTAGTCCCTGAGACACAACAATACTGAAATGAGGCCAGTTAATAACTGTACATTGGCCTTTAAGTGTTTAGGTGAAAGGCAGAGTCACACGTCTCTCATTTTAAATCAAAAGCTAGGAATGATTAAGCTCAGGGAGGAAGGCATGTTGAGAGCTGAGATAGGTTGAAAGCCAGGCCTTTTGCACCAAGCAGTTAGCCAAGCTGTGAATGCAAAGAGAAAGTTCTTAAAGGAAATAAAAAGTACTACTCTAATGAACCCAAGAATGACAAGAAAGCAAAACAGTCATATTGCCAACATGGAGAAAGTTTGAGTGGTCCGGACAGAAGATCAAACCAGTCACAGCATCCCTTAAGCCAAAGTCTAATCCAGAGCCAAGCCCTGATTCTCTTCAGTTCTGTGAAGGCTGAGAGAGGTGAGGAGGCTGCAGAAGGAAAGTCTGAAGCTGGCAGAGGTTGGTTCATGAGGTTTAAGGAAAGAAAGCATCTCTAGAACACCAAGTGCAAGGTGAGGCAGCAAGTGCTGATGGAGAAGCTGCAGCAAGTTCTCCAGAAGATCGAGCTGAGAGAGTTAGTGAAGGTAGCTGCACAAAACAACAGATTTTCAACGTAGATGACGCAGCCTTCTACTGGAAGAAGACGCCAACGAGGACTTCCGTAGCTGGAGAGGAGACGTCAATGCCTGACTTTCAAAGGACAGGCTGACTCTCTTGTTAGGGCCTAACGCAGCTGCTGACTTGAAGTTGAAGCCAGTGCTCATTCACTATTCCGAAAATCCTCAGGCCCTTAAGAACGATGCTAGATCTACCCTGCCTGTGCTCTGTAAATGGAACAACAAAGCTGATGACAGCACATCTGTTTACCACATGGTTGACTCTTTTAAGCCCACTGTTGAGACCTACTGCTCAGGAAAAAAGATTCCTTTCAAAATATGACTGCTCATCCACAATGCACCTGGTCACCCAAGAGCTGGTGGAGAAGGACTACGAGATATATGTTGTTCTCATGCCTGCTGACACAACATCCATTCTGGGGCTCATGGATCAAGGAGTCATTTCAACCTTCAAGTCTTATTATTTAAGAAATACATTTTGTAAGACTAGAGTTGCCATAAATAGTAATTCCAGGACAAAGCAAATTGGAAATCTTCCAGAAAGAACTCATCATTCTAGATTCCACTAAGAACATTCATGATTCATGGGAAGAGGTCAAAATATCAACACGAACAGGAGTTTGGAAGAAGTTGATTCCCACCCTCAGGGATGACTCTGAGGGGTTCAAGATATCAATGGAGGAAGTGGAAACAGCAAGAGAACTAGAGTCAGAAGTGGAGCCTGGAGATGGGACTGAGCTGCTGCCCTCTCATGATCAAACCTCACGAGAAAAGGCTTGTTATGGATGAGCAAAGAAAGTGGTTTCCTGAGATGGGAGCTTCTCATCCCATCTGATGGTGATGATGCCATGAAGACTGTTGGAATGACAATGAAGGATTCAGAATATGACATAAACTTAGGATTGAGCAGCGGCAGGGTTTGAGAGGATTGACTCCAATTCTGAAAGAAGCTCGACTGTCGGTAAAATGCTATCAAACAGCATCACAAGCTACAGAGAAATCATTCATGAAAGTCTGAGTCAATCGATGAGGCAAACTTCATTACTGTCTTATTCTAAGAACTTGCCACAGCCACCCCACCTTCAGCAACCAGCACCCTGACCGGTCAGCCGCCAGCAACATGGACGCAAGACCTTCCACCAGCAGAAAGATTACAACTCACTGGAAGTTCAGGTGACGGTTAGCACTGTTTAGCAATGAAGTATTTTTAAGATCTTTTTTTTTAAAGGGAAGGGCAGAGGGAGAGGGAGAGAAAATGTCAAGAAGACTCCATACTGACCACAGAGCCTGATGCAGGGCTCGATCCCAGGACCCTGAGATCATGACCTGAGCTGAAAGCAAGAGTCAGGCACCCAACTGACTGCGCCACCCAGGCACCCCAGCAATAAAGTGTTTTCTAATTAAGGTACATACATTTTTTTAGACATATGCTATTACACACTTAACAGACTACAGTATAGTATAAACTAATTTTTATATGCGCTGGGAAACCAAAAAATTCATTTGACTCACTTGATTGCAATATCTGCTTTGCTGCAGTGGTCTGGAACCAAACCCACAACATCTGAGGGAGGCCTGCATGTTCTATTTTAAGAAAGACTTATATAAACTGCATTTCCCAAGCAGAATTAACTAGGAGAATAATTAGAATTGCAGCAAAAATGCATTTAATCAGTAAACTGATATCCAACAAAGAACATCTATCAACACAGTTTACTCCCAACTAGGAAAAAAAGAAGGGAGGCTTTCCTATCTGCAAAGAAATACACAACCAATTTAAAGCAAATGACTCAGACAGATGCAGGAAGAGAAGCCAAAATAAAGTGGCTACAAAGAAAATCCCAAATGTCTCGGGGGCTGTTTCTCTAGTTAGCTATCAAAGGCCTGACAAGGTCATTACTATACCCGCAAGGGGGAAGTGAGGCAGAGGGCAACCACAGCTATTTTACATTTCTCTTAAGAGCCAGAATCTCTTGTTCCAGCCGCGCTTTCAGAAGTAACAGAACAGTGACACCAGGAGATACTTGTAACAGCCAGGGCTTTCAGAATACAGTTCACGAGGGGCCCCTGGGTGGCGCAGTCAGTTAAGTGTCCCACTCTTGATTTTGGCTCAGGTGGTGATCTCAGGTCCCGCACTGGGCTCCGCACTCAGCTTGACGTTCTTTCTCCCTCTCCTTCTGCCCCTCCTGCTCATGCTCTCTCAAATAAATAATAAAATAAATCTTAAAAAAAAAAAAAAGAACATACAGTTCATGAGGCTATTGATAGCTGCCATCCTGTCTCATCCCCCACTGAGGACATGATCCCTGGGACTGGGATCCTGGATCCACATCTTATTAACAGTCTCTCTGAGCCTTACTTTCCTTAGCTGAAAAATGGGATAATAATAGTTACTTTTAAAGAGTTCATGTGAGGATTAAAGATAATGTTTGCAAAGCACCTCATGGTCTCTGACCTATGACAGGTGCTATGAATGTTAGCTACTGTTATCAGCAACAGCATTCCAAATACCATCCAGGTGCATTTTATCCAGACACACAAAAAAAACTGTTTTACGTACTAATTACTGGCTCTGTCAATCATTTTTGCTTTGCTTAAGAAGGGTAATACTGAAAAACAGAAAGAGATGATAGGTATCCGTACCTTCGTACCTGTAAGACCGAATCAGGTTACTGGCCAGGGGAAGTTTATCTCCCATGTAGGTACTCCTACCTCTTACACTTCACTAAGATCTTAAGCTTGGTCAGAAAAGAGTGAGCCACGGTATTATCCTATCATGTGGCACCATCAAACATAAAAGGGAATTTTTTACTATAAACCCAAGAAACAAAGAATATCAGCATAATTCATTCCAATGAAGAAAACAAAAGAATATGAACTTCCATAGATATAAATTTAGCCAAACAGGCACCCTCATTTACCTGGATTTGTTTTCTCTCTCAAGTGTTCAAAGAGGGAAAAAAAACACATTTCAAGATACAAAGCTCTAAGCAGACCTAATTTTTAAAGCAATAACTTCCAGAGTACATTCTACAACCAGGACAAAGTCACTATAACCCCTTTTATTTTATATATTTGTACTTTTTAAAGTAGGCTCCATGCAGAGCATGGAGCCTAATGTGGGACTCAAACTCACAACCCTTAGATCAAGACCTGAGCTGAGATCAACAGTCGGACACTTAACTAACTGAGCCACCCAGGCGCCCCTATATATTTATGCTTTTAAACTGAGATCTAATGTCACACACACAACCCTGAGTCACCCTAAGAACCAACAAATTATAATTGTGTTTCCGGAGCTGAACTGAGGCAGTAAAGGTTAGTGGTGTATTTTACAAATAATTTCTATACTTTAAAACTATTTCCTGCCCAATCCTCTGCTAGTCAGACATGAAATTAACTATAAGTCACCCTTTTACAAAAAATCATTTAACCAGGAATTTCACGCATTCTTAGAGGGCTCTGAATTTCTATCCAGTTCAGTCCAAATTATTCTCATTCCTAAAAGTGACACGCCGATAACAAACATCAAACTCACTCAGATTTGCTGTCATGGATTCCAAATCTGCTAATAAGCCAGGAAGCTGCTGGAGCTGCTCCTGTAACGCGACCAGGCTCGTCCTCTTCCTCTCCCAGTGCGCTGACAGCATAACCACCTCGCTGTCCACCAGCTGCAAGAGAGGAGCAAAGTAAAGGCAGAGTTCAGGCACAAGGAAATGACAGCAGAATGGGAGTTACTCAATGTTCTCTTTTAAACCCTCTCCTGAGGATCCCCAACAGGACACCCCAGAGAAAACTCGAGTTGTTTTCTTTCTTAGAAAAGCACCAACTTAACATTCAGTGCAGAAAACCTCAAATTACCACTTGTCTCACTGCATTTTAACCCGGAGAAGAGAAAGTTCAGAAATGACCTTAGAAATCACTTCTAAGTATACCCTGTTTTTAAGTAAACCATGTATTTGAAAACCCAAATCTAGAAAAAATAAATCAAAAACCCGACACTAACAACCGAAAAGAAAACAAAAACAACCCAAACCACAATTACCAGGTAATTATTTGCTTTACAAAAGGACTTTTTTGAACAGAAAAGTTACTGAATGCATTTAGAATATATATGGTTCAATCTATATTTAAACAGGAACACACTGCATAAAGTAAGGTAAGCTTGTATGTGAAGGAATTGAGGCAAGTGATCGATTCCAGAAAAAAGGAGAAAAGCACTTATGTTAACAAAGACGGAATTCAGATGTAAAGGGCTCCTAATAGCAGGGCTGTGACATACTAGACTGGCCCGAAAGATTGCTAACTTCTTTTAGTGAAGACTGTACAGAAAATGACAGACATCAGTTTCTCCCAGACAATTTTGTTTTGGTCTTAACACGGTAGGAGGGAAAGGGCTTAGAATAAGATTGAGAAGGAGCAGGGAGAGGTCATCTTTTGAAAACTCCACCAGTGATAAGCAAGAGCTGTGAAAGATAACCACAGGAGTACAATAAATGCAAAGACTGCAAAACTCATTATATAACAGAAGAAAATGCATTTGAATTCTATCTGTAAATCAGAGTTCACAGTTAAGTTAAAAAAAAAAAAAAAAAGACAATTTACACATCCCAAGAGTAAGATTTTTCAGGAGTTAGAACATGAATACAACAAATTCTTTTTTTTAAGACTTTTTTAAGATTTTATGTATTTGAGAGAGTGAGAGAGCACGTGCACATGTGCGCACACAAGCGGGGGGGGGGGGGGCAGAGGGACAAGCGGGGCTTGATTCCAGGACCCTGAGAGCATGACCTGAGCCGAAATCAAGAGTCAGATGCTTAACTGACTGAGCCACCCAGGCACCCCTGAATACACCAAATTCTTACTGAATCCCACTAAGGTAACAAAAAACTTTAGAGAAATAAAAGTATCAAAATTAGATGCAAAATTATTTGTATGTGGTGCGAGATTGCTTCGGTTTCTACATTTTAATATTCTAGAAATTCCCAACATGGCAACAAAAGAACTATGCTCCGACAGAGAGGTTAAAAGCCTCCTGATTTCCTTACTGTGTTTCCTGGCTCGCACACCTCCCCACTACCCTCCGGCCCACACTAGAGAGAAGACCACATCATCTCTCCCAGACAAGCCTCCACTGAGCTTTACTCAAGCCGCACTGCTCGTTAATTCTGTATACTTAAAAATGCCTATCGCCAACCAGGTTTATAAAGATGTCTAAGAGTAGTTTAAGAAATGCTGAGCAATGCTAACATATCTAGCTGTGCAATAGTAAGGAAACTAAGGCTTGACACAAGGATCTGCATTCATAAAATTCATCTGTACAAACTTCTACTGACCGACCACTCCCTGTCTGCCCGGCACTGTTCAGGCTATGGAGATGTAATGGTGAATGAAACAAAACAGATCCTGCCCACTTGCTTATACCCTCGCAGCAGGCCTCCCAACTCCTCTTAGCTTCAGTTTTTAAACTCAAAAGAAGAAAAAAATAATTCCTATATCACAGCGTTGATGTGAGGATAAATACAATATATTTTTCCTGGTACATGGTGTGTTTTTTTGTAAAGTCAGTTAAATCTTAACTATCCTGGTTAATTTGGAAAATCGAGAACAATTTTTGATATTAACCATCTCTCACTGAAAACTGAAGTACAACATAAACATTAAAACAACTATGATCTAGTTCATAACTTCCACAAAACTGAAAATTATATTCTCAATACGGGATAGAAGCAGCACATATATAGAAAAAGATGTAAGAATACAGTAAAATGCCATTTTTATTTAAAAGAATGAGAGATTGAATGGATTCTCAGAAATCATTATCAATAATTATGCAATAATACTAAAAACACTTTGAGCATTTTCTGTGTGCCAAGCCCTATGCTAAGCAATTTATGTACATTATCTTGTTTAGACCACACAGCAACCTTATAAACTAAGCACTTTTATCACCTCCATTTTACAGGTGAAGACCCGCAGGTGTAATGAAGTTATGCCTCTTTCCCAAAGGCCACAACGGACTGAGATCAATCCCACAGAATCTGACACTAAAGTCCAGGCCCTCAATCAATATTGTAGGGACTGCGCTATAGGGTTGTATGAAAGGAAGACGTGAGAAGCTAGCAGAAGAAAATAGTCTAAAAAACTATTCTTAAACTTTACTTAATGATAAGAAATGATCCATCACAAGAAGGCCAATTTTTCCATAATTATGAATATATAGATCAAACACCAGGAAACCAAATTTAAGCAGTAAGACAAACCCACGGTGCTTTATTCCAAAATTCCTTCTGGTGGACACTGAAGCAGGAGCATGAAAACAAAAGGAGGAGACTACCGAACTCAACAGTTCAGTGTTTGGGGGTACAGAATTCCATGTGATTTCCAAACAACTTCGTATGATAAGCAGGGTAAATGGTGTTATGCATTTTAAAGATGAGAAACTAACAACAGAGAAACTAAGTTAGGTGCCCAAGTTCAAACGGACTAGTGCAGAAACTAGGATTTCTAACACCCGGTTCAGTGAACTTTCTACCACAGCCAGAGGAGAACCACGCTGGAGCATGTCTTGTATGACCAGTTTCACTTCAAACTGCTCAACCATGAATCTTAAGAGTTCAATCCGAAGGCAAGCAAGTGTTTCACAATAATGGTAATTAGAAGCAAATAACGCACTGGAAGTCTGACTTTTACAAACTGCCCTCAGAGTCTAGCCCCTAAAGTCACTATTAACTATTCATTTATATATTGCTAGGTAGGAAAAAAAAAGTCAAAGAACTTGTAAACAAACAAACAAAAACCAATGTAGAAAAAGCCTAAAGTTACACTCACCACAAATGTTCATTTCTAAGATACCATCTGAATTTTAAGACTAGATAGTAAGAATTAGCTTTAAAGTAGATGAGTATAAAATAATTTGTCAAAAACAAATGAATGGTTCTTAGTATATTTGCCCCGGCAAGTTGTCTGGTTAAAGGGCACCAAAGACACATGAGAACAGTCTGACAAAATCAATTCATCATAGGTTTAACACTATGCATATTAAAGATTTGCATTTTAAATATTTACGTATGTCTCAACAATACATCAGAAAATAAATTTTCACTTTTTTTTTTAAGATTTATTTGTAAAAATCTGGAAGAAATGGATGCATTTCTAGAAACTATAAACTACCAAGACTGAAGCAGGAAGAAATAGAAAACCTGAACAAACCCAAAACCAGCAAAGAAATTGAAGCAGTAATCAAAAATCTCCAACAAGAGTCCAGGGCCAGATGGCTTCCCAGGGGAATTCTACCAAACGTTTAAAGAAGAATTAACACCTGTTTCAAAAAATAGAAAACTTCCAAACTTGTTCTATGAGGCCAGGATTACCTTAATCCCAAAACCAGATAAAGATCCCACCAAAAAGGAAAATTACAGACCAATATCCCTGAGGAACATGGATGCCAAAATTCTCACCAACATGCTACCCAACAGGATCCAACAGTACATTAAAAAGATTATTCACCACGACCACGCAGGATTTATTCCTGGGCTGCAAGGGTGGTTCAACATCTGTAAATCAATCAATGTGATGCACGACATTAATAAAAGGACAGAACCATATGATCCTCTCAACAGATGCAGAAAAAGCCTGTGACAAAGTACAGCACCCTTTCTTGATTAAAACTTTCCACAGTGTAGGGTGGCGCAGTCATTAAGCGTCTGCCTTCGGCTCAGGGCGTGATCCCCGCGTTATGGGATTGAGCCCCACATCAGGCTCCTCTGCTATGAGCCTGCTTCTTCCTCTCCCACTCCCCCTGCTTGTGTTCCCTCTCTTGCTGGCTGTCTCTCTCTCTGTCAAATAAATAAATAAAATCTTAAAAAAAAAAAAAAACTTTCCACAGTGTAGGGATAGAGGGAACATACCTTAATACCATAACAGCCATATATGAAAAGCCCACAGCAAATATCACTTTCAACGGGGAAAGACAAAGCTTCTACCCTTAAGGTCAGGAACATGACAGGGATGTCCGCTATCACTACTGCTGTTCAACATAGTACTAGAATGCCTAGCCTCAGCAATCAGACAACAAAAAGAAATAAAAGGCATCCAAATTGGCAAAGATGTTGTCAAACTCTCACTCTTTGCAGATGACATGATACTCCATGTGGAGAACACAAAAGACTCCACCCCAAAATTGCCAGAACTCATACAGGAATTCAGCAAAGTTGCAGGATATAAAATCAATGCACAGAAATCAGCTGCATTTCTATACACTAACAATGAGACAGAAGAAAGAGAAATTAAGGAATCGATCCCATTTACAATAGCACCAAAACCCATAAGATATCTAGGAATAAAAGTAACCAAAGAGGCAAAGGATCTGTACTCAGAAAACTACAGAACATTCATGAAAGAAATTGAGGAAGACACAAAGAAATGGAAAAACGTTCCATGTTCATGGATTGGAAGAACAAATATTGTTAAAATGTCTGTGCTACCTAGAGCAATCTACACATTCAATGCAATCTCTATCAAAATACCATCGACATTTTTCACAAAGCTAGAACAAATAATCCTAAAATTTGTATGGAACCAGAAAAGACCCGAATAGCCAAAGGAATGTTGAAAAAGAAAACCAAAGCTGGTGGCATCACAATGCCAGACTTCAAGCTATATTACAAAGCTGTAACCATCAAGATAGTATGGTACTGGCACAAAAACAGACACATAGATCAATGGAACAGAATACAGAGCCCAGAAATGGACCCTCAACTCTATGGTCAACTAATCTTTGACAAAACAGGAAAGAATATCCAATGCAAAAAAGACAGTCTCTTCAACAAATGCTGTTGGGAAAATTGGACAGCCACATGCGGAAGAATGAAACTGGACCATCTTCTTACACCATACACAAAAATAGACTCAAAATGAATGAAAGATCTAAATGTGAGATGGGAATCCATCAAAATCCTAGAGGAGAACACAGGCAGCAACCACTGTGACTTTGGCCTCAGTAACTTCTTGCTAGACACGTCTCCAAACGCAAGGCAAACAAAGGCAAAAACGAACTACTGGGACTTCATCAAGATAAAAAGCTTTTGCACAGCAAAGGAAACAGTTGACAAAACCAAAAGACAACTGACAGAATGGGAGAAGATACTTGCAAATGATCAGATAAAGGACTAATATCCAAAATCTATAAAGAACTTACCAAACTAACCACCCACAGAACAAATAATCCAATCAAGAAATGGGCAGAAGACATGAACAGACATTTCTCCAAAGAAGACATACAAATGGCCAATGGACACGTGAAAAAAATGCTCCACATCACTCGCCATCAGGGAAATACAAATCAAAACCACAATGAGATACCACCTCACACCAATTAGAATGGCAAAAACTGACAAGGCAAGAAACAACAAATGTTGGAGAGGATGTGGAGAAAGAGGAACCCTCTCACACTGTTGGTGGGAATGCAACCTGGTAAAGCCACTCTGGAAAACAGTATGGAGGTTTCTCAAAAAGTTGAAAATAGAGCTACCCTACAACCCAGCAATTGCACTACTGGGTATTTACCCCAAAAGTACAGATGTAGTGATCTGAAGGGGCACCTGCACCCCAATGTTTATAGCAGCAATGTCCACAACAGCCAAGTATGGAAAGAGCCCAGATGTCCATCGACAGATGAATGAATAAGATACAGTATATACATACACATACACACACAGGAATATTACTCATCCATCCAAAAAAATGATATCTTGCTGTTTGCCATGACGTGGATGGAACTAGAGGGTATTATGCTTAGTGAAATAAGTCAATCAGAGAAAAACAATTATGATATGATTTCACTCGTGTGGAATTTAAGAAACAAAACAGAGGACATAGGAAAGGGAGAAAACAATAAAACAAGATGAAATCAGAGAGGGAGACAAACCATAAGAGACTATTAATCATGGGAAACAAACTGAAGGTTGCTGGAGGGGAGGGGGGTGGGGCCATGGAGTAACCGGGTGATGGGCATTAAGGAGGGCACATGACGTAATAAGTACTCGGTGTTATACACAAGTGATGAATCACTGAACTCTACCTATGAAACAATACACTATATGTTAATTGAATTTAAATAAAAAAACAAAAAATTTTTAAAAAAGACTTATTCCCGTGAGCATGAGAGAGAGAGAGCACGCGTGCGCGCACACAAGCCAGCACATGCACACGTGCATGCTGGGGATAGGGGCCAAAGGAAAGACAGAGGGAGAGTCTTAAGCAGATTCCATGCTGAGCGTGGGCTTGATCTGACAGGCAGCAACCTCAGGACCCTGAGATCACAACCTGAGCTGAAACCAAGAGTTGGACACTTAACCAACTGTGCCACCCAGGCACCCCCAAAATTTTCATTTTTAAAGCTAAGCACTGTATTTCTGGAAAGCAACAGAAGCACTTTTGATCAGATGTGGGTCTTAAAATAACTGCATGAATACATTTAAGGTCCCCAAATAGCATAAATTCACCAACATATCTTACAGGAAATTCTTTCTCCTGTATGTTTTATTATGAAATACTTCTTATAATCAAGGCAATTACTTGTTAAAGCTCTTCGACAGGATCCGGTCTTTGCTGAGCACTGTGGGACTCACCCATGCTGATTCACACAGATGCAGCAGTTCACTAATTTTCACTGCTGTATGGTATTTGATTTTACGATTGACACTGTGATTTATTCTGTAGATGGACTGTGGGACTGTCTAGTTTCAAAAAACCTGCTCAAACATTCCACTACAAATCTCCGGGTGCACACGTCCAAGTCTCACCAGTGAGTTACAGATGCATCCGAGGTACGGCTCTCATCACACAGAGTGGCTCAATAGGCCTTGGGGTCATAAGGCCGCCCTGGCCTCTCTACCTGTGACTTCAAGTAGCCTCATCTGTTTACTATGTAATAATCCATGGCAACGTTATCAGAGGAAATACGTGCCACACCAGTATTATGAGGGGAAAGCGTGAGATGCAATGCTCTGGGGATATCCCCAGGCGCAGAACTGCATTGGAGACGTACCTCCAACTTCAACTCCTGCTTAATGCCAATGCATGTTTTCTTTCTTTTTTTTTTTTTTTTTTAAGGTTTTATTTATTTGACAGAGAGAGAGAGAGCATGAGTAGAGGGAGCAGGAGGGAGAGGGAGAAGTAGGCTCCTCGCTGAGTGGAGAACCCGCTGCGGGGCTCGATTCCAGGACCCTGGGATCATGATCTGAGCCGAAGGCAGACGCTTCACCGACTGACCACCTAGGCAGCACCGCCAAAGCATGTTTTCTAACGCCATCGTGGCAATGGACTTACACTCCCTGGTTCTGGTTGCTCCTCCTCATGTTTCTTCCCAGGGAAGAAACCAAAACTGTCCTCTGAAAATAATGACCATCGGCACAGAAACGTGAAGCTTAAATTTCTAATAATCTAACGAGTATAAATTTGTGGTTTCAACTTGTATTTCTTTGATTACTAATCAGCTTGAAACACATTTTCATGTTTATCGGCCACTCCTATTTTTTCATCTGTAAAATACCTGGTCATATCTTTTGCTCACTTCTATATTTTGCTCCCTCTTTTTATTGGTTTGTATATGTTGTTCATATTTTCTGAACACTTGTGTCCTCTGTTTTATGAACTGCTTAACTTTTTCATGGTGTTGTTTAATGAGTAGAAGCCTCGATAAAAATTATTAATGCCTTCCTTAAGAAATCTTTCTCTACCCTGAGGTCTTAAAGGTCTTCCACTGTTCCCCAAAAGCCATAACTTCCCTTTCACATTCAACTCTGAAGAAGTCAAAATGTGAATGAAGGTCTTCATCTACTCTTACTCAGCATGATGCTGGACGTTCTACCCAGTGTGAAAAGACACGAAGAAATGGAAGTTGTACACATTAGGAGGGAAGAAACAAAACCTACCACTTACACAAAAGAATTCCCATACCCAAATACAAATTAGTGGAAAAGAGGATTTAGGGACTCCTGGGTGGCTCAGTCAGTTAAGTGTCTGCCTTAGGCTCAAGTCATGATCCCAGGGTCCTGGGATTGAGCTCGGTCCTGCTCAGTGGGGAGTCTGCTTCTCCCTCTCCCTCTGTCCCCCCCCCATGCTTGCTCTCTCAAATAAAATCTTAAAAAAAAAAAAAAAGAGGATTTAGCAAGAAGGTTGAACACGGGATCAATGCACTGTAAGTCAAATACTGCAGGCTTTGGTAGATATCAGCCAAAGAGGTTATCTTCCACAAAAAACCTGCTAAATCATTTTACTCTAAGTAGATGCTTAATTTTATCGAATTTCTACATTTGATTGTATTATATTGTACAACCGATTCATTGTATTTTCTGCATCTGACGATCACATATTTTTCTCCTTTAGTATGTTAACACAGTCAATTGCATTTAAAAGACCTCTAAGGTCGGGAAGCATGGGCGGCTCAGTCAGTTAAGTGTCCAACTCTTGATTTCAGCTCAGGTCATTATCGAAGGGTCATGCGATCCAGCCCTGAGCCAGGATCTATGCTAGGCATGGAGCCTAAGATTCTCTCTGTCCCTCTCCCCTCCCCCACTTTTTCTCTTTAAAAAAAAAAAAAAAAAAGGTCTCTAATGTCAACTTTTCAATCCTGAAATAAACCTGGTGTATTTTGTTTTTTATGCACTGCTGGGTTTGCCAACACAACCACACACTGCAGAATGTCTCCCGGTAGAATGCCTTCTGTCTATCATCCTGCACTCACAGGACATACAACAATACAAAGTTCTGGCTAGTATTTATACAGGAAAACTTTACATTTAAGCTTGATACACATTTTAAAACACTGCGCAAGAGTCTCAAGTTATATTTCAAATACAGTTGTTAGCATACACAATCACAAGGCAGTATAAGCAGCACAACCACAAAGGAGACGCAGGCCGTGCGTGTTGCTAGTGTTGAGGGGCCCCATGCTGCACACAAGCAACTGTTTACAAACAAGTACGTTAAAGCTTTGGTAATCAGAAAACTATGCCTTAGCACTTTACACCCTAACAGACTGCTACCCACGTGTAGACATTCTGCTGGTTTTAAATATATTTGGGCAAGTTGGTTGAGGGTTTTGGGTTGACACATAACACATTATAACTTCCCCAATTTAGAATATGGGAAACAGGATCCTCGCTAGAGTTTTTGCATAGAACATCTGATTTTCAGAAACTGAAGTTAGGTGAAAGATGTTTATAATTTTTATATCTATATTCATGACTGAGACTAGATTTCAATGTCATTTTCTCATACTTCCCTTGTTGGGTTTCATTATGAGGTGGGCACAGTTTCCTCTTTCTTCATTTGCTGCAAAAGTTTGTCTAACACTGAAAATGATTCCCTGAAAGTTTGACAGTAATCTCCTATCTAACTCTGCAGACCTGGTGCTTAAGTAGCAGAAAAAAATTTTTAATCATTAATACTAGTTAGGATTTGAATTGCTTCTAGAATTGGTTTTGGTAAGAATTTCTAGGATTTCTGCCCTTTCATCTAACTTTTTGAATTTGTCAGAATTGTTCATAAACTCTTAATCTCTCTCTGTGCGATAACTGGTTACATTCCCTTCAATTCTTAAAATTATTTGTTTCTTGATGAGTATCACCAGAGATTTGTCTACTGTATTAGTCTTCTCAAAGCATTTTTCACTTTGGGGGCACCTGGCTGGCTCAGTTGGTAGAGCGTGTGATCTTGGGATGTGAGTTCAAGCCCCATGGTGGGTGTAGAGATTACTAAAAAAATAAATAAGTAAACCTTAAAAGGAACTTTCCACTTTGTTTAGCTCCTACTGTATTTTTATATTCTACTTCATTTACTTTTGTCATCTTTCATTCTTTCTTCGAGGTTTATTCTATTCTCTTTCCAAATTCTTAAGTTAGATTAGCTCATTCAACAATTCATATGTAAATTTTAAAATTTTTCAATACTTTTCCTTCTTTGAGCCATAAATATTCATAATATTTTTTTTATTTCCAAACATATGGAATTTTCAAAATTGTTTTCCTGAATTGATTCAGCTTCATTTGCAGTGAGATCAGAGAATATTCTGCATGACTTCACTTATATGAAACCTGTTGAGGATTCTTTATGCCTCAGTACATGGTCAATTTTTATGTGTTCCAAATATGCTTCAAGGAACCTGTATTTTATATTTGCTGGGACAGTATTCTATATTTGTCCATCCAGTGAAGTTTGTTAAACATACTATTTAAATCTCCTTTACCCATACTTATGTGTTTTTTTCCCCTCTCAATTAAGAGGAATGCATTAAAATTCTCTCAATTTGGATTATGGATTTATCTGGTTTTTTTCCTTGTAATTCTATTTGTCTTTTGTATACTGATCTTCTCCTACATTGTCTTTCCCTCATTCTTTCTAGAATGTTTATTAATTAGATAGGTTGATCCATATGAAACTCTAACTTTACAGATCAAAAGTAGTCTAATACTGGTCATCTCATTTGGTTCAACCTCCAGATCTTCTAGAACTATTCTCTATTAACTCGTCTTTCGCATTTTCCACTTTCTTATCTCAGAGACCCCTTCTACGTCACCATAGTCTTTCTTCATTTGTATATAATTGCTGCAGAAGCACACTCTGGGGTTTTTAATCTCAGCGAATTTCTAAAGTCATGTTTGATAAAGTCTTATTCCTCATTCATTTCTTACTCTACCTTTTATCTCTACAAAAGCTTTAAATGACTTTTCATTTACCTATTTAATAGTCTGTATCCAACAGTGCAATATCTAACATTCTCTGTAGGCTAAATTTTACTCTTTGCTTCTGGTGCCTCTCAAACTTTGGACAGTATATTCCTTTGTGCGTTTACTAATTTTTTTTTTTAGAGGGGTGGTAGAAAATTAATCTGTAGAAATACTGAGGGGCCTAGGTTTACATAGCTTCATCCATGTAGCATTTGTGTTTGTTTCTGTTGGGTATCAAAAAACATAGTCACCTGTGGTCCTTTCATTCTTAATTCAGCGGTTCCTCAGTTGTGCAGGAAGTATAATTGGAGCCCCATGCTGAAATGAGGCCAAGGCGACAGTAATAAATCTAGAAAGGGGACCGTATTTATTCCAAGTTGTTAAGAAGACGGAGAGGTTTCCATGTTGCCTCTTTTCGTAGACAGGGAGCTCTTGTATCCTATCTTCACCTTTCACTGAGGGATGCAGCCACTTCAAAGATTCAAGAGCTTTGTGCAGAAGACTCAGATCCAGTTCCCCACAGTCTCCTTCCTCCATAAATCTTGAAAGCTTTTACTTTAGTATTTTACTCCAGCTTCCACAGGTTTTTTTTAACCACTCTGATTTCAGTTCTCTGCTCTTTTTTTTGTTTTCTTCTTCTTTTTTGGGGGGGGGGGGCTTCAGGATCTCCCTTAGTTTTTGTGAGCCTAATGCATTAAATAATTTTTTAAAAATCTATCCACTATTTAAGTGTTTTAAAGCTACAGGGCTTTTCAAGGTACCTGGTCTGCCTTACTCCCAGAAACCTCCACTCCCCCTTTTCAGTAATTTCTAAGAGAAACACTAATGTCTAACTTTCATCACATGTATTATTCTACTCTATGTAACTGTTACGGCTTCACTAATTTAGATAAGTGATAAGGAAAGTCAGTTTAAATTAATTAAGTCAGAATCACAGAAGTGTTTTTAGAAAGAAGTAAGTTTGACATCAGTAGCACAGAGTATCTGATCTTGGCTAATAAAGCTTTTAGTACATGTACCAAATACTTTTAATTACAAGTCACTTTTATTCATTATGCACTCTATACATACTGCTAGAAAACAGTTTTTTCTTCTGAGTGAATTGAGGATGACCCCTGCAATGTTTACATTTATTTGTTAAGCAAATTAATGATTTTAGGCATCAGACTCAAATTCAAAACATTATACCTAGCTAGCCAAGTATCTACTTGTGACTTAAGAATTAAAGTTATAAACTCTGTAAGCCTAACTAATCTTAAGCTTAGTTTAGAGAAATCACAAAAATGTAACTGAGGGAATTTCATAATCAAATTAAATTCATTTCAGATTACTAAATTCAATTATTAATTGAATTATTAAATTCAAATTAAATTCAATTATTAAATTCAATTTCAGATAGACTGCAAAACATTTTAACGTATGCCCCAATGTAATTCCTTAACAACTAGCCTTCAACACTGCCAACAGGTATTGTTTCCGCTAGTCTAAGGTTAGCCAGTTCTTTACCTCTCCAGCACTTGCACATTCCTTGGCTCTTCTGTGAAGTGCAGCCCATGTATCTTCATACCTGAAAAAAAGCAAAAAATAATTCAAAATGCAAACCACACATTGAAAAAAATACCATCTACAGATGAGCCTGGAACATCCTTTGGTGCCCTAAGAAAAAAAACAACTCAAAAATAATGGGGACATGTCACAATGACGTAGAAGAAACTTGAAGGGGCTTCCAAAGGCAAAACCTGGGACAATCTGAGCAACAAAATAAATAATGGTAGTGACGGGTTATAACTCAAGCGCTAAAAACAAAATACCATGAGTTCATAGTGATTTAAATAAACAACTGAACAAATGAATGGAGAAGGGGGAAATTCTCCTATAGAATTTCAATGAATAACTGTAGAAATATGATAAAAATAAAATATCACCACTTGGTAGGGGGACGCCTGCGTGGCTCAGTAGGTAATGCGACTGCCTTTAGCTCAGGTCATGATCTTGGGAGTCCCAGGAACAAGTTCCACATTGGGCTCCCTGCTCAGTGGGGAGTCTGCTTCTCCCTCTGACCCTCCCCCCTCTCATGCTCTCTCTCTCTCAACTAAATAAATAAAATCTTATTAAAAGATATATCACCACTTGGTAAATGCAACAATAATTGTTTCAGGCAAGAATTCTAATGCATGCTAAAATTAATGAGAGAAATTATGAAGAGAAACAGCATATTTATTACATAGTCTCAAAGTATCTCCCCCACAGGACACCCGTAAATTAAAAAGGGGGAAATAGCACAACAGTGTAGAAACCAGGCAGACACTTCCCTAACCATGTGATCCACAGTAATGAAACATATAAACATCCTGTGTCTATTAATGTGATGCCCTGAGAAGGACACACCATTGCCCTTCTGGTATTCTTGCAAAAAAAAAAAACAAAAACAAAAACAAAAAACAAAAAAACCCAGACTTTATTTTTTTATTTTTTTTTTTTTTACTAATAATGATTTTTTATTATATTATGTTAGTCACCATACAGTACATCCCCGGTTTTCGATGTAAGGCTCGATGATTCATTAGTTGTGTATAACACCCAGTGCACCATGCAATATGTGCCCTCCTTACTACCCATCACCGAAAACCCAGACTTTAATTTAATCATGAGGGAAAAAAAAAGCATGTAAACCAAAACTGAGGGGCATTCTGCAAAATAATAATTTGCAAAATAACAAAAAGTACTCTTCAAAAGTGTCAAGGTTATGAAAAACAAAGACTCAGGAACTGTTCCAGATTAACGGAGATGAAGGAGGTGCGGTGACTAAATATAACCAATCATTCTGGATTGGATCCTGGTCCCAAAATAAGGACATTAGTAGGATAGCCGATGAAATCTGAATGAGGTCTGTAGGTTATGAAGCAGTGTTAATTTCCTGGTTTTCATAATTGTATGCTTGTACCAAATCTTCAAAATACGCAAAGCAATAATTGACAGAAGAGAGAAATAAACCGTTCTCCAATAACAGAGACTTCAATACCCCACTCTTAATAATGAATGGTTAAAATGACCAGACAAAAGATAAACACAAGAGGACCTGAACACCACAATAAACCAACTAGATATAACCGATACATACAGAACACTCTACCCACAACAGCAGCACACACATTCTTCTCAAGTGTACATGGGAGATTTTCCAGGACAGATCATCTGCTAAGCCACAAATTAACTTGCAACAGATTTTTTTAAAGGGGGTAAATGAGAAATCTCTGAAACTTTTGCTCAATTTTGCTAACCTAAGACTGCTCTAAAAAAGTTTATATATTTTTTAAACAAAAAGAGAGAGAGATCATAGGAAGTATCTTTTCTAATCACAATGGGATGAAGTTTGAAATCAAAGACAAAAGGAAAACTGGGGGGCGCCTGGGTGGCTCAGTCATTAAGCGTCTGCCTTTGGCTCAGGGTGTGATCCTGGAGTTCTGGGATCAAGCCCCACATCAGGCTCCTCCGCTATGAGCCTGCTTCTTCCTCTCCCACTCCTCCTGCCTGTGTTCCCTCTCCCACTGGCTGTCTCTCTCTCTGTCATATAAACAAATAAAATCTTAAAAAAAAAACCAAAACTGGAAAATTCACAAATCTGTGGAAATTAAACACTTTTAAATAATCAATTGATCAAAGAAAAAATCATAAGGGAAATCAGAGAATGTTAAGAGATGAATGAAAATAAAACCACAACATACCAAAACTTATGCGACTCAGGAAAAACAGGGTTTTGAGTGAAATTTATAACTATAAATGCCTTACATTTAAACAGAAGAAAGATCTCAAATCAACAGCCTAACTTCACAACTTAAGGAAGTGGAAAAAGAACAAACTGAACCCAAAGCTAGCAGAAGGCAGAAAAAATAAACATTAGGAGAGATAAACAGGGGCGCCTGGGGGGCTCAGTCATTAAGCGTCTGCCTTCGGCTCAGGTCATGATCTCAGGGTCCTGGGATCGCACTCCACTTTGGGCTCCCTGCTCAGCGGGGAGCCTGCTTCTCCCTCTCCCTCTGTCCCTCCATCCCCACTTGTGCTCATGTGCACGTGCTCTCTCTCAAGTGAATAAATAAAATCTTCAAAAAAAATTAAAATAAAAAAGAGACAAATTCCTATGAAAACAAAACCTACCAAGATTGAATCCCAAAGAAATAGAAAATTTGGTAACTAGTAAAGAGACTGCATCAGTCATTGAAAATCTCACCCCTGACCAATCAATGAATCAAAGAAGAAACTAAACAGGAAATAAAAATGTATCTTGAAACAAATGAAAATGGAAATACAACATACCAAAACTTATGGGATACAGTTTTAAAAGGGAAGTTCATACCAAATGCCTGTTAAGAAGATTGCAAATAAACAACCTAACTCTACACTTTAAGAAACTAGAAAAAAAACAAAAACTGAGGCCAAAGTTAGCAGAAGGAAGGAAATAATAAAGATTAGAGAAGAAATAAATGAAATAGAGAATAGGAAAACAATAGAAAAGATTAACCAAACTAAGAGTTGATTTTCTGAAAAGAGAAACATAATTGACAAAACTTTAGCTAGACTAACCACAGAAAAAAAAAGACAGAGGACCCAAATCAAAATTATAAATGGAAAAGGAGACATTATAATTGACACCACAAAAATACAAAGAATCGTAAGAGGCTACTATGAACAACTATACATCAACAAACTGGAAAACCTAGAGGAAATGGGAAAATTCTTAGAAACGTACAGACTACCAAAACTGAATCAGGAAGAAACAGAAAGTTTGAATAGCAATCACTAGTAAGGAGATTGAATCGGTAATCAAAAATCTCCCAATGAAGGAAAGCCCAGGATGAAATGCCTTCACTGGTGAATTTTACTAAACATTTCAAGAAGAATTAATGCCAATCCTTCTCAAACTCTTTCGGGGCGCCTAGGTGGCTCAGTCGTTACGCGTCTGCCTTCAGCTCAGGGCGTGATCCCAGGGTTCTGGGATCAAGCCCCACACTGGGCTCCCTGCTCAGTGGGAAGCCTGCTTCTTCCCTCTCCCACTCCCCCTGCTTGTATTCCTTCTCTCACTGGCTGTCTCTCCCTCTGTCAAATAAATAAATAAAATCTTAAAAAAAAAAATAAAAAAATAAAAAAACAAAACAAAAAAAACCTCTTCCAAAAAATGAAGAGGAAGGAATACTCCCAAACTCATTTTAGGAGGCCAGCGGACTCTGCCACCAAACCTATAAAGGACAATATCAGAAAAGAAAACTACAGCCCAATATCCCTGATGAATATAGGTGCAAAAACTCTCAATAAAATACTAGCAAGTTGAATTCAGCAGCACATTAAAAGAATCATTCACCATGATCAAGTGGGATTTATATCGGGATGAAAGGATGGTTCAACATCTGCAAATCAATGTGATGCACCACAGTAATAGAAAGACACAAAAAATCACGTGATCATCTCAATAGATGCAGAAAAGGCATCTAACAAAATTCAACATCTGCTCATGATAAAAACTCTTAACAAATTAAGTGTAAAAGGAGCATAACTCAACATAATAAAAACCTTATATAAGCTCACGGCTAACACCATACTCGATGGTGAAAGGCTGAAAGTTTTCCTGGTGCCCAATCTCACCACTCCTATTCAACATAGTACTAAGAACTCCTTGCCAGAGCAATCAGACAAGAAAATGATATAAAAGGCATCAGAAATGGAAAGGAAGAAGGAGAATTGTCTCTATTTGCAGATGACATAATTTTATACATAGAAAATCCTGAAGACTCCACCAAAAAACCTGTTAGATCTAATCAACACACACAATAAAGTTGCAAGATACAAAATTAACATACAAAAATCGGTAGCATTTCTTTAACAATAAATTATCTGAAAAATAAAACAATCCCATTTACAATAGTATAGAAAACAATAAAATAGTTGGGAATCACCTTAACCCAGAAGGGGAAAGATCTCTACTCTGAAAGCTGTAAGACAATGATTTAAGAAATCGAAGATGAAAACTAAATGGAAAGATATCCCGCATTCATGGACTGGAAGAGTATTGTTAAAATGTCAATACTACCAAAAGCCACCCATAGATTCAATGCAATCCCTATCAAGATTCTAGTGGCTTTTTTTTAAACAGAAGTATAAAAAGCCATCCTAAAATACATATGAAACCACAAAGACCCCAAATAGCCAAAACAATCCTAATAAACAAGAATAAAGAGTGAGGCATCACATTTCCTGATTTCAAGCTACACTATAGAGGTACAGTAATCTAAACAGTACGGAACTTGCATAAAAACAAATAAATCAATGGAACAGAACAGAAAGTCCAGAAATAACCCCAAGCATATGTGGTCAACTAATATTTGACAAGGGATCCAAGAACACTCAATGGAAAAGACAGTGTCTTCAATAAATGATCCTGTGAAAATGGGATATTCTCATGTAAAATAATGGAACTATACCCCTATCTTATACCTCTTCCAAAAATTAAGTCAAAATGGATTAAAGACTTAAATGTAAGACCTGAAACCATGAAATTCCTAAAAGAAAACGTAGATAAAAAGTTCCATGACATGGGTCTTGACAATGATTTTTTTGAATAAGACACCTTAAGAACAAGCAACAAAAAGAAGTGGGACTATATCAAATTAAAAAGCTTCTGCAGAGCAAAAGAATAATAAAGTGAAAAGAGCCTACAGAATGGGAAAAAATATTTGCAAACCATGTATCTGACAAAAAGTTAATATTCAACATATATAAGGAACATATACAATTCAATACCAAAAAAAACCTCCCCAAATAATTCAATTTTTAAAAATGTGCAAAAGACCTCACTACACATTTCCGCAAAGACAGATGAATGGGCAACAGGTATATGAAAAGATGCTCAACATCCTAATTTTCATGGAAATGCAAATCAAAACCACAAAAGAAACTATACCACCTCCCACCTGTTAGAATGGCCATCATCAAAAAGACATAACAAATGCTGGTGACGATGATGAGAAAAGGCAACCCTCAGTGCACTGTTGGTGGGACTGTAAACAGGTACAGCCACTATGGAGAGTATAATGGAGGATCCTTAAAAAATTGAAAACAGAACTACCATATGATCCAGCAATCCCACCTCTAGGTATTTATCCAAAGGAAACAAAAACACTAACTCAAAAAGATATCTGCACCCCAATGTTCATAGCAGCATTATTTACAATAGTCAAGACACAGAAACAACCTAGGCATTCACTGATAAATGAATGTGTATACACATACAATACACACAATGGAATATTATTCAACCATAAAAAATGAGGAAATCTTGCCATTTGTGACAACATGGATGGATTTTGAGGGTATTATCCTAAGTGAAATACATCAGAAAGGGAAAGACAAATACTGTGTGGTCTTACTGATATGTGGAATTAAAAAAAAAAAAATCCAAACTCAGAAAAAGAGATCAGATTTGTGGTTACCAGAGGCAGAGAGCAGAGGGAGTAGGTACCGGAGGAAGGTGATCAAAAGGTATAAATTTCCAGTTATAATGCAAGTGCTAGGAATGTAACGTACAGCATGATGGCTATAATAACACTGCTGTATGACATATACGAAAGCTGTAAAAATTCTCATTACAGGAAAAAATTTTTCTGTTTTTGCTCTTTTTATCTCTATGAGATGATAAACGCTAACTTAACTCACTGTGATCATTTCACAATACTTGGAAATCAAACAACTATACTGTACACCTTAAACTATACAGTGACATATCTCAATTATCTCTCGATAAAACTGGATTTTTTTTTTAAACCTCCCCCAGAAAGAAAACCCTGATGGCTTCACTGATGAATTCTGCCAAACATTAAAAAAACAACTGTCTCAAACTCTTCCAAAAAACTGGAGATAATTCATTCTAGGCCAGCACTGCCCTGACGCCTAAGACAAAGGACACAGACACTACAAGAAAACTACAGACCAATATCCTTTAGGAACACTGATGTAAAAATCCTCAATAAAATATAGCAAACTGAATTCAGCAGCATATTCAAAGGATATATACCATAACCTATTGGGATTTTTTTTTGCAAATTTCAAGAATGATTTCACATATGAAAACCAATCAATGTAATATACCACATTAACAAAATGAAGGGGAAAAAATACATAATTTCAACTGATGCTGAAAAAGCATTTGACAAAAGCCAACACACTTTCACGATAAAAACTCAAAAAACAAAGAAAAGGAAACTATGTCAACATAATAAAAAACGTATATGAAAAACCCACAGCTAACATCATACTTGATGGCAAAAGATTGAAAGCTTCTCCTCTAAGATCAGAAACAAAGATGCCTGCTTTTGCTAATTCTATTCAACATAGTACTGGAAGATCTAGCCAGAGCAATTAAGCAAGAAAAAGAAATAAAAGGTATCAAATTGGAAAGAAAGAAGTAAAATTATGTTTGCCAGTGATATAATCTTACATATAGAAAAGTCTAGGGATTCCACAAGAACAAACCCTGTTAGAATAAACAAATTCAGCAAAGTAGCATAATATAAAATCAACATACAAACTCGATTGTACTTCTATACACTAACAACGAAAATTCAAAAGAGAAATTAAAACATTCCATTTATAAAAGCATTTTAAAAATTTAGGATTTAACAAAGGAGATGAAAGACTAATATGAAAACTACAAAACACTGCTGAAGGAAATTAAAGAAGATGTAAATAAATAGAAAGATAGCCCATGTTCATGGATTGGAAGGCCAATATCATTGAGATGTCAATAATACACAAAGTAATCTATAAGTATTTAATGCCATCTCTATCAAAATCCCAATGGCATTTTTTGTAGAAGCAGGAAAAAAAATCCATCCTAAAATTCATATGGAATCTCAAGGGACCCTGAATAGCCAAGATTCTTGACAAGAACAAAGTTGGAGAACTCACACTTCCTGATTTCAACCTGATTTCAAAACTTAGTACAAAGCTACCATAATCAAAACAGTGTGCTACTGTTATAAAAGCAGCTATATAGACCAATGAAACAGCCCAAAAATAAACCCTCACATACACGGTCAAATAATTTTCAACAGGGGTGCCAAGACCATGCAATGGGGAAAGGACAGTCTTTTTAACAAATGGAGCTGGGAAAACTGGATATCCACATGCAAAACAATGAAGTTGGGCCCTTACCATCATATACAAAAATTAACTACATGGATCAAAAATCCAAACATAAGAACTAAAACTATAACATTCTTAGAAGAAAAACATAGGAAAAGCTTCATGACCTTGGGTTTGGCAATGATTTCTTGGCTAGGAAAATAAAGGCACAAAAAATGGACAAACTGGACTTCATCAAAATTAAGTTTTTGTACATCAAAGAACACAGAGAAAAAAGGCAAACCACAGAATGGGAGAAAATATTTGAAAATCACCTATATGATAAGAGTTTTAATATCCAAATACCCAGAGAACTCCTAAAACTCAAAAACAAAAAACCCTACCCAAAAATGGGCAAAGGACTTGAATAGACATCTATCTAAAGAAGATATATAAGAGCCCAATAAACACATGCAAAGATGCTCACCACCATCAGTCATTAGGGAAATACAAATCATTACAACAAGTCCATTCAACTAAATCACTAGATTTAAAAAAAATAAAGATAGGGGCGCCTGGGTAGCACAGTGGTTAAGCATCTGCCTTCGGCTCAGGGCGTGATCCCAGCGTTCTGGGTTCGAGCCCCACATCAGGCTCCTCCACTAAGAGCCTGCTTCTTCCTCTCCCACTCCCTCTGCTTGTGTTCCCTCTCTCGCTGGCTGTCTCCCTCTGTCAAATAAATAAATAAAATCTTTAAAAAAAAAAAGAAAGAAAGAAATTGTTACCTTTGCATATTAAAAAATAAATAAATTTAAAAAAATAAAGATAAAATGTAAACAGGACACCACTGATCTTTATTATACCTTCTTTCATGTTCACTTACATTCTTCACTCAACAAAACCAAGCAGGAAATTGATATCAAATTATGCACTTTTCATTTCAAAAAAGAAAAAAAAAAATTCTAGATTTAGCAACCATAAAAAGAAAGCCAGTAAAGAGCTAAAAAAGAGAAAGCAAACTGTAGGCACAGGCGATTGTGTCACCGTCAATGCAGCTCCAGAGAAGGGGCGTATCTTCTCCTGCACGCATCTTTAGCACAGACCTGTCAGAGGGCAAACTCTTAAGTTTAGAACTGCACATAACATACTTAAACTATGTATTTTTGTAACAGCTATACTGAGGTAATTTGCATACCATAAAATACACCCTTTTAAAGCGTTTAAAGTAGCTTCTAGTATATTCACAGAGTTGGGCAACTATCACTACTATCTAATTCCAAATCATTGTCACCACCCCAAAGAAACCCCATACTCATTCCCCTCTCCTCCAATCCTTGGCAACTACTAGTCTGCTTTCTGCCCCCCTGGATTTGCCTATTCCAGACATTTCACATAAATGGAATCCTGTAACGCGTGGCCGTTGTGTCGGTTTTTAGGGGTCATGCACATTGCCGCATGTACCAGCGCTCCGATACGCTCATCAGTTGACGAGTATCTGTGTTGTTTCTCCTTTTTGGCAATTATGAGTAATTCTGCTCTGCACGTTTGTGTACAAGCCTCTATGTGCACGTACGTTTTCAATTCTCTTGGTGTGAAGTTGCCCAGGTCACACTGTAATTCTACGTTTACGTTTTTAAGAAGCTACCAAACTGTTTTCCGCAGCAGCTGCACCATTTCATATTCCTACCGGCAGGGACATGTGCCCAACAACGCTTGTTACTGTCTGTGTTTCTGATTAGAGCCAGGCCAGGGGTGTGCAGAGCTCTCTCACGTGGTCTTGATCAGCGGCCACAAACGGTGCTGGGCATCTTGTATTCGACTGTTGGCTCTTTGTATCTTCTTTAGAGAAATATTTGTTCGAATCCTTTGCCTATTCTTCATTGGGCTTTTTATCGCTAAGTTACAACAGTTCTTTATCTACTCTTGATTCAAGTCCCTCAGCAGATAAATGATTTGCAAATATTTTCTGCCATTCTGTGGATTGTGGTTTCACTTTCCTGATGGGTTCTGTGAAGTACAGAGGTTTTTAATTTTGATAGACTCCGATTTATCTATTTTTTTCTTTTGTCGCTTATGCTTTCGGTGCCACATGTAAGAAAATCACGTATTTTAATATTAATCTGCATGCCAATAGCAGGGGAATAGGGAAGAAATGGTATAAAATTCAAAATCAAAGTAAGAGAATTATCAAGGACTTAAATTTCAAAATCAATTTTCTTACAACAGAAAAACCATAAACATAAATACACATAATAAAGTATTGACTAGCAAATACAATAGTGATCAATCTGCTCAAAGCCTGAACGGCCTTTGCATTAATCAATGAAAAGTAAAAACCCCTCAGGGAAATGAATAAGTTAATAATTTCTAATCACTAGGTTTAGGTAAAATTTAGTTGTTTTAAGGTTTCTATCTACAAAATTATAAAATATTTTTAGCAATAGTCAGAAGGATAATTTTCTTATTTAAATGGAAACACTTACCTGCTGAGTAATTCTAGACCAGCAGAGTACTTTGGCAAACATGGAACACTCCTGCCAAAGCAAAACAAAACAAAAACACTTATTTTATTAAAATTGCTTCTTATTTAGACCAACAATAACAACAAAAAAGCTACATATGAGAATTCTGACACCATCAATTGTAATGTGGAATATTTTTAAATTACTAATGACAATTTACCTAAACTTTTAGAGAAATGTATTGTTTTATTTCACAATTAAAATACTATAATGTACGATCATCCATCACTCTGCCCTAGATTATTTTTAGCACCTACTATGATAAATACCTTGACAAAACGCTAGATAATAAGAATTTTTTTTAAAAGCTCATAAGCTCTGGTTTAAAGTGAAATTTGGTTGTGCTTTACTTATTAAAAAAAAAATGAAAAAGTTGCACAACACTGGTGTTTTATATAAAACAGGTAACACAGTTCCAGAGGCTCACTTGCCAAGTACTGTTTTATTATTAATCTGCTTCTCAATAATGTAGGACTTTTACTTTGTGCTTAATATACAAAATGATTAACTGCGACCAAACAATAACCACTGGTTGTACTAGAATAAAACTACCTCTCTCCATGTCTTCAGCCATTTCACAATTTTATCAGAAAATTTTCCAGTGTTACATAATTTAGAAAGAATCAGATTGCTTTGAAGTCAAATGCACTCAACAGATGTAAAATCCACTAAAGTAATCACACTATTATAACTGGAGCCAAACGCTGTGTGAAATTTAAGTCACAGTAAATTAAATCTTAGCACAGGCTTACCTTGGTTTGCTTTTTCCTTTAGCTTCTCTTGACTTGTCACTTAAAGTCTTCAGCCTATAATTCAACAAGTATAAAATATCATATTTTTACAGCTTAAGAGATTTTTTCAACCATGAATTTCACAGTTCTTAAAATTTTAGATCGGCCTACTTAATATAGCAAGAATTAAGCACCTCTACAGACAATTATTTGAGTGTTTACTATTATGTCAGACACCCCAAACAGAACATTCGTAGCAAACATCTTTACGTTTTTTTCTTGCTCCAAACTTTTTAGAAATAATTCCCAAGTCTGATTGGACTAGAGGAATGTCATTTACCTGGCATCATTAGAAAAAGAAGTGATCCACACAGGTGAATTTGGTAGGTAACAAAGATATCTAGCATTTGAATAAAATAGGTATGATACTAGGCACTCCCAGCTCTTTAAGTAGCAACGGTCTGTGGAATTTCAGACACTGATCAAAAGCTTTCTAAAATATACTACAAACCTCTTTCATTAAAGAGGACTTGGTACACTCCACTTAACATTTTCTGCTAACTCCAGGTCGTTCCTAGGAATACCACTGCTCACATTTCGTGGCAACCCGACCTCTCCTCAGCTGTTTGGGACAGGAATGCCTTTTCATTTGCCAACCTGAAACCAATCTATGGTGATTTGATTGTCTGCAATCCTGGGTCTGTTTTTTTCTAAATTTAAATCTCCCATCTCCTGCACTGGTCATATGGTTCTCAGGGATAACTCACGGCTTCTACTAGCTAGGTAACTACTGCAGCCTCCTCCCTATTATTGGCTTTTTTAAACTATTAGGCTAGAAAACAGATACATGGGCTAGAGATGCACAGAAAAAAAAAATTAAATAGGCTCCTCTCTATATATCATACGAAGTTCATAGACTTTGTACAATTTATTTTTGCTTCACTGACCCACTTTCACCTTCTTCTGGCTGTCGATTCCGTACCATGTAACAGAGGCTGCCAAAGAGTGGGTGCCACCTTGTGAGCCACTCTCCTATCAAATGAGATATTGCTGTAAATGTTCTTCTTAATGTGGTTACTTCAACAAATCTCCGTTTCTAAGTAGGGTCTGGAACACGGGCCACGGTACCACCACTAGCCCCTAAGAAGCCTTTGGTAAAACGAGAACTAGGTGCCCCTTCCTCAAAGCACTTGAGTGCTATCAGCCAGAAACCGCCTACTGTCCGAGCTGACTCTCCTATACACACCCCCAAGCCCGTGCCTCCTGCAAGCCCGGACCTAGGACTCCCATCTTTTTTGTCGATAATGAAAGGGACTTTAAAAAAAAAAAAAAGAACTGGAATGCCAGTTTCATACAAAATTTTTTACATTATTCTATGTTGTTTCTCAAACACTGAAATACTGATGAGATGAACTTCTCTTTGTTGTTAAAAGGCCTCTGCCATCTCTTTAATACAAAACTCGTCTGTATCTCTCTCTCCAGATGAGTCTAGGAAGTTGTATTTAAAAAGTCTGAACTGTCCTAGAGACACAATATAAATTTTGGGGTGCCTGGGTGGCTCAGGTGGTTAAGAGTCTGTCAGCTCAGGTCATGATCGCAGGGTCCCGGGATCGAGCCCCACTTTGGGCTCCCTGCTTCTCCCTCTCCCTGCTGCTCATGCTCTCTCTCTCTCTCTTTCCCTCTCTCGCTATTTCTCTTTCTCTCAGATAAATAAAATCTTTAAAAAAAAAAAAAAAAGAAAGAAAGAAAACAGAAACAATATAAATTTCCAAGCTTCACCCTGCAACTAGTAAATCTGGTTTAAACTAAGATTATGCAACAACTAGGAAAAAGTATTTCGACAGTCACGCTCTATCCCCTCCACTCCAAAATTTGAGAAAGGCACTCAGCTGTGACATCCCAGGTAGAATGGTTATACACAGTGGTACATTACACTTAAAATGATTTCAGTAATATTTTTAGTGATTCAGGACAATTCCACAGAGTTAGGTGTACAAAGATATTGCAAGGGAACTGTTAAGATATTTTTTGGACCATTCTTATTATATGGTCTGGCAAATCTGGAGGTTAGTATCTCAAATATTTATTTCTGAAATACACTTTTACTTTTTCAATTGTAATATATCAAATTTGGGGTGCTCCTCCACACCCGCCCCCAAAAAGAAAGAAAAAATTAGAATAAAAGAGAAAGAAGGAATGTTACAAGCAGCTGAAAATAAAATTATTGGAAGGGTCAACGGGAGCTTCTCCATGTGGCTCCTTAACAGCCAACTGCTTTAAAATTGGTCCCTAACCAGATGTAATGTGTGGAACTTATCTGATCTGGATTTGAACAGATCAACTGTAAAAAGACATTTCTAAGAACCAGGAAATTTGATTATGGACTGGATAATTGATAATACCAAAGAATTAGTGCTAATTCTGTTAAGTATGATGTTGGCATTGCATTCACGTAATGTATTTGTTTTTAGGGGTGCAAACTGATGTAGGAGAGGGTAACAGACAAATCTGCGATTTCTTTTATAACTACGGGAGAGGCAAAAGCAAACGTGGTGACAGCTGACAATTGCTGAATCTGAACCATGGATATATGATATACATCTATATCATAGATAATAGAATCACTGTGTGATTCTATTTTTTATATGTTTGAAACTTTGTAAACATATTTTTGTAATAAACACAGTCTTTCAGACATTCATCTCTTCTCAGCACACCTTCTCCATAAATCATCCATGCGCCAAAATTCAGAACAGAAACTGATGGAGAAACAAAGTAGCTGGAAGGAGGTGGGGAACAGTGGAGAAGGCTGGAGAGGAACACAGAAAAGGGTCAAAAGGACGATCTTTCTTACTTTGAGTTGAAAAAATCTAAGGTTAGGGATATATATATATATATATATACACACACACGTACATCAAGGTCAAGTATATTTAACAAGTAACAGAAAAAGTAAAAAGTTCCTTTCTGAAATACAGCCTCAAAACCGAGAATTCAACTAAAAGTCGCATACTGTGTTTACTGTGTACTAATTCTACTTCAAGTTTGTCACAGTGATTGTGCTGGAAACAACCGCTAATAAAAGCCACTGAATGCCCCCCAGTCATGACTCCCTAAGAAGGAATACTGATCTGGGTGTAACACCCCAGCTTCTCAAACATAAAATGGTGGTATTATACTGACCGTAATAATCTGCCACAGGAATTAAATAAAATTCCAAATAATGACTTTGTCAGCATTCTGTCAACAGAGCTAACTCACATGAAAAGTATGATAAGAATTATCTCCACGAAGAAAGGTAGGCAACTATGCACATTACTGGGACAAGGTGAAGTAAAGGAGAGGTTCCTGAACGCACCAGTTCCTGGAACAGGCTTCCCCGCCCTTCCCAGTCTTCTTCCGAATCCCATACAACCTCCGGGAAGACAGTAGCGCTGCTGCAGGACCCTACCAATTTAGACTTAACTGAGCACCTAATTATCTTCTACCGAAAGCAACTAGAACACACTTTTGAGTTCAAAGCACTAAACCTCAAATTTGTCCTAACACTCCAACAATTTATTTTTAGATTGTTCCAAAGGCTTACCTTGATGTGACGCGAGCACATTTATTTTTTTAGGCCTTGCGGAAAATATGAAAACGGGGGCATCCTCCTAAGACGGGGAGGTGATTAGCAGAACTGCCTCCGCAACAAGTTTAAAAAGAAGCAGATACACAGAATGCTGCACGGAGCACACCAGGAGGAAGGATGAGCAGAAAATGTGCTCTCTCTAGCTGACTCGAGCTCACGCGGTGACCTTAATGGCACTCATCTGGGCTTCACTCTCCCCCTCGGCCAACGTCATCAGCTATTAGGAAAGTTCAGGATGACTGCCGCAGACACCACAAAACGTATTAACGAGCATATTCTGTCATTAAGGTTCAATTCCTCTAACCACGTTCGCATCTCCATGATTCTGACTTTAAATTCTCCTTATAAATCCAAATCCAGTCCGTTGTATTTTTCCATGAATGTTTATCATTTTTCCCCCTTTCTTTAAAAACAAGATCATGGAAACACAGCATCGATCACACTTAAAAGTACACACGACTTGGGGCTCCTGGGTGGCTTAGTGTGTTGAACACCAGACTCTTGATTTCAGCTCAAGGTCGGGGGATCTTGGGGTCACGGGATCGAGCCCTGCCTGCTGGGCTCTGTGCTGCGCGTGGAGCCTGCTTCAGATTCTCTCTCCCTCGCCCCTCCCCCCACTTGCGTCCTTGCTCAAAAATAAATAAATCCTTAAAAGTACACATGACCTCTCAGCTCTGGAGCCTGAGAGTGTCACACAAAAGCCACACAAACTTAGGAAAGGGACAGGAATGTAGACTACCTCTATCCTAATTAACCCCAGCTACACCTGACCTGTCCCCTGAGGCTTTGTTCTGTTTCCAGTTGCTTCTTGGAGATCAAGCTGTAGGTGACCTCACACAACAAATTCACTGCCAACCGCTTCTCTTTCAAAACTACTCTGAAATCCTTCTGTTTGTAAATGACATCATTTATCTAAGATACTCCAAGGTTAACATCCTTAATTTCTCTACCTTTTTCCCTTCCTTTAACATCGCACAGTTCACAAATTCACCCCGTGCCTGTCACACCGATTGCCCTGTGAAGCTGCTACCAGCACCGCCTTATCATCGCTCCCCTGGCCCAAAATTACAGCCTAAATACTCTCCGAAATAATCCCCCTGTTCCACACCTCCAGCCCTCCCATCACATGGCCTCACAAATTTCTTCCAGAAATACAGGCAGGCTCATTCTGCTCCCTCCACAAAAACCTTCAAAGACTCAACCTAAAAATGAGCCAGGACCACCCAGTATAAAGTAGCAATCACTTCACCCCCCCAACCCCCTTAATCTTCTTAGGACCTTCTAAATATTCTGCCTCCTGCCACCAGAAAGAGCCCAGGGGCGTTATTTGCTGCCTGCTCTGTTCTCTGCTCCCTCCCTGGCTCCTAGAACAGTGCCCGTCACAGAGTAAGTGCTCAGTAAGTATTTGATAAATGAATTAATTCAACAAAGCATTCAAGATCTTCTCTTAGTCACTACACTTCCCTCCCAGCTTCCTCTCCCACAACCGCTTCTGTCTTGGAAATGCCCTCCCCCAAACCTGTTACAACCCCTCCTCATTCTTCAAGGCCCAGTACAGAAGCCACCTCCTCTCTGAAGCCTTCTGTAAATGCTTCCTTTTGCAGGAACAAATGACTCCTCACTTTGGGCTCACACAACGCACAGACTCACTTGTATCCTTACTGTTCAGGCCCCTCGGCTTTGTAGGCCCAGGATCCAGCCCAAGACACAGACGCCAATTAGTAAAGAAAACTGACCACGTAGCCTCTTAAATCTTTTTGCTTCTTAATAAAAGGAAAAAAAAAAAAGCTTCCATGAAAAAAGACACTTTCTGAGTACATCACCTAGTGTCTGACACTTAGTAGGAACTCAGTACATAGTTATTAAATCAGGTTGAATATTGGAATTTTTTCTTCCTGCTTATTAAAAAGGTGAGTGAGTAATCCTGGAAGAGTCAAGATTCCAGGCAAAATGTCGCCATTTTACCACACTGTGAATTAGATTATTTGAGCCTCTCCTTTGAGTAGGTTTTGATACTACAGGAGGGCGGCAGAGAAAATGAGTCTGCCGGGCAGGGGTGGAGTTGGGGGCAATGGTGGCCTCTGGGGGAAACACCCACTGTCTAGTTGCAACAACACAAGTTTTCTATCCCTACCCACAAGAACCCAGAGCATCACAAACAGGAAACACCAGTCCGGGACAGGCGGCTATAAACCTTCAGTAAATGTGATTATCAATTCCCTAAGAGTTTTGCATTCCTGATTACTTCATTCCTGAGGCTTTTGGTCCTAACTGCTCAAAGGTAAAAACCAAAGACCAGAGTGGATTTAAAAGTTCGAGGCTTCAGTATATCCCACAGTTTCCCTCAAAGCGCAAGTCAATCCCTACAAAGTCCAGTTCTATGTGAATCCCCCAAAAGGCTCTAAGAGTTCTGAATGAGTTAAATAAAATTAGGACTCACTTAGGTGAGGGCCGAAGAGTGAGGCCCAGAACCTCACTCCTGTAGTCCTTTGGGCCAGCCACCCACCCACTTAAATCAGAAAGAGCATGATATAGGGGCGCCTGGGTGGCTCAGTCGTTAAGCGTCTGCCTTCGGCTCAGGGCGTGATCCCGGCGTTATGGGATCGAGCCCCACATCAGGCTCCTCCACTATGAGCCTGCTTCTTCCTCTCCCACTCCCCCTGCTTGTGTTCCCTCTCTCGCTGGCTGTCTCTGTCTCTGTCGAATAAATAAATAAAATCTTTAAAAAAAAAAAAAAGAGCATGATATAATTTCCAGGTTTATCTCAATTTTGACATAACTGTTATTATGAATAAAAATTTACAAAGAGGTGACTGGGTGGCTCAGTTAAGTGTCGGCTTTCAGCTCAGATCATGATCCGGGAGTCCTGGGATCCAGCCCCACAAGGGGCTGGTCAGTGGGAAGTCTGCTTCTCCCTCTCCCTCTGCCCCTCCGCCCCCGTTTGTGCACTCTCTCAAATAAAATCTTTAAAAAAAATTTTTTATAAAAAAGACCCCAAATCTACGGACAACTTAGAGTCCCCCCCACCCCGCAGGCCATCAGCACCTCTGGCCACTGTCCTTAACTGATCTTAAGTTGCATTTTTTTTAAAGTCTGAATGGGAAGGTCATCAGACACGCTTTTATCACTAATGTGGAGGATGATAAAGCTAATCCTCTTCTGCTTTAAAAAAAAAAAAAGTGAATCTGCCTACATTTAAGGTCCTTCATGAATTTCCAGAAGTTGAAAATGAGCAGAAAAGCTCTGAGACGATGGCACTCTAAATGACTGGGAAGAGCAGCCCCGGCAACACTGAAGAAAAGCAGAAACCCCCTAGGCCTTCCTTACTCATTCCCTCGGGCATCCCAACACTGGAAGCTTCCAATTACTTTAGAAGCCAGCTGCTACGGTGTCTACAGGCACTAGCACCCAGTGTTCTAAAGGTATGTCGGGTACAATCAGATAGTTTTGGGAGGTGAGGGCCATGTCACTTTCACCTCTGAATCCCCCCAGCCTTCATGCAATATACTGGTCCGCTGTGTTTAATTTCATCTTTCCCCAGCAAGGCAAAAGATTCAATTATGTAAAATAGGCTGATCTCAAGCTTAATACAGAGTCGACTACAATGAATTAAGAGGATTCTTTCTTGGTAAGAGCCGCACAGGAATTTGTGAACCGGACAAAAGTGAACATCAGAGTTTAGAGCTGCCAGTCAGCTGCAAGACAGACCTCACCTGGAGAGCAGTTCTTTCTCTGCCAGGTGAAAGGCTAAATGGCACACACCGACCAGCGTGTTTGTCAGCTGAGTGACCAGGACAGGAGGGAGCCAATCCAGTGTCTAAATGGACTGAAAGCCCTCTCACGACGTCTAATCCCAAAGTGGCTCCAGTCTATGATACTGTCAAGAAGTCAAGTCAGTTTCCAAGGGGTTCTAACCAGATCCCCCCAACGCTCTTCCTAACTAAACCCTAAACTCAGGCTGTCCAGATCTCCCAGATGGCTTGGGTCCAGAGTCCACATTCCTAGGTAAATTTAACCTTCTTAAGCAAAGATCATGAGTATGAATGGGTTCTGAGGCAACCACACAACCTAGAGAGTTACAGTAACTACCAACGGCTGGACTGTTAAGTCGTCAAACAATTCACTGAAAGTAATGATAACAGGGGCGTACCACCTGGGTTTATTTATCTACGACCACTCTCATGCTCCAGGCAGACTATTCCAGTATCCCACCAAAATTCTTCAATAATTTACACCCCGAAGTTACTTTTTCAATTTAAATGGGGAAAAAATTGCAAGCACGCAAAAAAAAAAACCCATAAATGAATGATTGCCAGTGCATCTATCATATCCTTAAGAACTCCAAACCAAAACTATCAAAAATGATTTACATGGGGAAAGTGCTCAAGTATTTGCCCCAAAGCCTCAGCACCCAAAAGGCAAACCATGTAAACATTTTTGTCCTGTAACATAAAATCTCAGCGCCCGTCTTTCTCATTGAAAATTTAAAACCCCATGATCGAGATGTCCTCGTTCAGAAAATTCTCCAAAGGATTTGTACGGCAACAGATTCTTTATGAAGAGGACACCTTTTCTAAAGAAAAGAAACACTTAAAATGAATTAGGCACTAACTAGTAACAATAGAGGGCATGATGCTTACTGTTCTACATGTTGTGTTTTATACATTCTTAATCTTCCAACCCCATTAGTACCATCTTTATCACCTCTGTACAGTTGTGGAAACCGAGGAAAGACAATTCAAGTAACTTGCAAAAGCACATTTGCTTAGTGGTGGAGATGAGAGTCCTGGCAGTCTGGCGCTAGGATCTGTGCTGATGGTTCCAAACTTCCCGGCACACTGGTATCAACCGGGGGAATACTGAAAACTCCGGCCCCAGTCTGATGACCTTGGCATGGGCTACACCTGGGATCGAGATTGTTCAAGATTCCCAGGTGACTCTAAGCCAAGTTTGAGAACCGCTTGGTCTGCGCTTGTAACCACTAGCTTGCTGTTTGCAATCGCTGTGGTTCTGCTGCTTTTCGCGCCCCAAGAATTTCTTCACCAAGGCGTCCAACCCGGGGCAGGGGCAGAGGGAGCAAACAAAAGGAGGGAAAGAGGCGGCCGGCAACGCCGAGGGTTCCGCGAGCTGGCCGCGCAAAGAAGCGGAGACGGGACGCGGGCCGGCAGTGGCGGCGCCCGCGACCTTCGGCCCGGGCAGGGGGCGGCGGGCCCGAGCGGGCAGGTGCCTCGGAGGCGCAGGCCCCAGTCCCGCGGGCGGCGGAAGCGGGGGGCGCGCTCGCCCGCCACGTGACCCCGCTCCCGAGGCCGCCCGGGCGGGGGCCCAGGAGTCCCCCGCACACTGCGCGGCGCGAGGCGGCGCCGGCCGGCTGGAATCTAAGTTACTTAGTGCAGCCGGACCGACGCCGGAAAGTTCGTTCCTCTCCTCGGCGGGGCGGGGATAGGAAGTGCGGGACGGGACCGGAGCGGACCGGGGTGCCGGGAGAGGAGGGAGGGAAGGAGGCGGCGTCCGGCGGCCCCGGCCCAGCCCCCGGGTCCTTTCCGTCCCCCACCGAATACCCACCCGGAGGTGAAATCCTGCTGCACGCTCAGCAGCCGCTCGCGCAGGGTCTCCAGCATCGCCGCCGCCGCGTCTCCGCCCCCTCAGGCTTCAGGCCGCTGCAGTCGCCTCGGGTCCCGCAAAGCCGCCGCCACACCTGTCACCCGCGCGCCCCGCACACTCACAGCCAGCCCCGCCCCCGGCTCGGTCGGCGCCCCGCGCTGCAGCCCCTTCCGCGTTCCCGCCCCCCGCTCGCACGCTCCCGCCCCGCCCCCGCCGCGCCCAGGCCCGCGCAGGCGCAGTGGGCCGCGACGGCCTCGGGCTGCGGAAAAGGGGCGGTTCTTCTCGCCCAGCTGAGCAAGCCACAGAGGCCCCATGCCTTTTTCTAGCCCAAGCCAGGCCCTGTGGTTTTTCTCTGAAACAGAAGTGGCATCGTGAAAGAATGTTTTCAGTCGAGGGCTTCTTTGAGCGCAGCGTTGGCGTTTACGGTTTGGAAGAGAATTGGATAAATTTCTTGCACAGCGTGCACATCCCTGGAGCAAACTGTTTTCACCCACCGGGTCCAGGATCTAACCCACTGGCTTTGTCCTTGGATGAGATAGTTAACCATTCTAAGCCTCCGTTTCTGCACTCATAAAATGGGAACGATAATCAACTGTTTCGACATCATCACTTTCCACTTCGACCTCCATGAGGCTTTTGTGCCCTTCACACCAAAAGAGTGTCTCAGGTCACCAGTGACTTCATGTCGGCCAATGCCATTTGTTACTTATCTGCCCTGATTTTTTTCTCGACCTCTCAGTGGCTCTCAAAGCAGTATGTTATACCATTAAAAAATAAAGATTTTATTTATTTATATGAGAGGGAGGGGGAGAGAGCGAGTGAGCGCAAGAGCAGGGGGAGGGAGAAGCAGACTCCCTGTTGAGCAGGGAGCCCTACCCCAGGCTCAATCCCAGGACCCTGCTATCATAATCTGAGCTGAAGGCAGACACTTAACTGAATGAGCCACCCAGGCGTCCCCCCTTATGCCATTTTAAGACACATTCTTCTCCTGCCTTTAGGGACATCATACTTCTATTCTCCCTTCCTCTCCACTCCTATTTCAACAGCTGCTCCCAAGGCCCCATCAGCAGCGCCCTGCTCTTCATGTGTGCTCTACCATGCTGTGAATTCTTTCAAGGCACTGATCGACGCCCAGTTCTCTATCTTAAGCCCTGCTCTCCTTCCTGCCCCTTCAATTCAGACCAGTCGCTCACTTAACATGTATCCAGTAGGCACTTCCAAGCTAACATACCCCAAATCAAGGACTTGATTGCATAGTCGTCTCGTGACTTGCTCATCCCCCAGTCTTTTCCATTTCAGTAAATGGCACCACCATCCATCAAGTTGCTCAAGTTAAGCCACCTGAAATCACTGTTTCCTCTCTTCCTCATCTCCCATATTAACTCATCAGGTCCTATCCACTCTGTTTCTAAAGTATCCCTGAAACCTTCCTTTTCTCCATCTTCAATACAATCACCCTAGTCCAGGACATTGTCATCTTACACTAGGAACACTGACAGTTCCCCTGATTCTACTCTTTTGCCATTTACACCCCTGTCATCCATCCTTGACATAGCAGCCAAAGAGAATTATCTAAAAGAGCAATCAGATCATGTTACTCTCCTACTTTAAAGCCTTCCGGGGGCGCCTGGGTGGCACAGCGGTTAAGCGTCTGCCTTCGGCTCAGGGCGTGATCCCGGCGTTATGGGATCGAGCCCCACATCAGGCTCCTCCACTATGAGCCTGCTTCTTCCTCTCCCACTCCTCCTGCTTGTGTTCCCTCTCTCACTGGCTGTCTCTATCTCTGTCAAATAAATAAATAAAATCTTTAAAAAAAAAAAAAATAAAGCCTTCCGTTGCTTCCTATGCCCTCAGAATAAAATGCAAACTCCTTACTTGGCGTACAAAGTCCTAAAATTTGACCCCTTCGTGATACTCTATCCAAAGCAAGTATGAGTTTGAACTGTATGGGTCCACTTACATGCAGATTTTTTTCAATAAATACATTGGAAAAAATTTTGGAGATGAGTGACAACTAGAAAAAACCTGAAGAGGAACCACATAGCCTAGAAATACCAAAAAAAAAGAAAAATTAGGTATTATTGTAAGCATACAGTATATGATACATATACAAAATTGTGTTAGTCTACTATTTATATTATGTCGATAAGACTTCTGGCAAGTAGTAGACTATTAGTAGTTAAGTTTTGGGGAAGTCAAAAGTTATATGCAGATTTTCAATTGCTAGGGGATCAGTGTGAGGATCAACTGTACTGTTCACCTATCATGACCTTGACATTTAAGCCATTTAGTAACCTTGTGTGTGTGTTCCTTGAAAATTCCAGTTTCATTTCCATCCTGAGGCCTTTTCACAAGCTTTTCTCCAAAATATCCCAGTGCTGGCTTCTTCATGGCATTCAGATCTCAGCTTAAATATCATCCCCTTAGGTAGGTCTTCCCAGATCATTGGAGTTATCCACACAGCCACTTCCCGTACACAACCTGTTTCTCAACTTAGTTCACATCACTATCGGAGAATTTATTTAATAATTATTTAATTAAGAAAAAGTTGTTTGTTAACTTATTTTTTTAACACCATTAATTTTAAATCCAGGGCTGGGACTAGGGTGAGGCCGGTAAGGCATTCACTTCAGGTGCAAAACCAAAGGGGAGCCAAAAAGCTCAGTCTTCAAAATGAGTAGTGTTTTAATGCAATATTTAAAAAATTCAAAATTCATGCAAAAAATTTGATGAACAGAATATCAAACGTAAGCACTCAGTAAGTACTGATTGTTTGGTTGTAGGAATCAAATAAGGTAAAGCATGCAGCTTATGATTGCGGGGGGGGGGGGGGAGAATACCTCTTTCCCCCTCTTGATGAGTTCTTCCATGTGGAGAAAGTGCCTCCACAGTGTAGCACTCCAGGCCTTTCCTGGAGGAGTAGAGGTGACTATGTTGGTTAGCAAGCTAGGGACAAAGGAGCGTGGCCCCATCCTCTGTTCTCTACCATGGCTGGAAACTTCCAGCGGGGAACACGCTATTCCACAAGGACCGGCTGCCAGGTGAGGAGGCTGCGGTGACCTAGTGCTTTCTGTGACTGGATAGGCAAGTCGTAATCTGAGGTTCAGTGACAGGAATTCCGCTTGCCCATAAATATTGTATAAGCCATGTGCTTCATCAGCCTTACCAGAAATGAAAGTGATGCTCTGGCCACTTTATACTGATCCTCTTGTCTTATTTCTCAGTTGGTTCAGACAAGGGAGAGGGGTGCTGTCACTGAGCCCTCCCCCAACCTTCCAGAAATAGTCGCTGGTACAGAGTAAGTGATCAAATGATCAAGTCCATGGAGACCGATGCCTCGGGATCTAGTAGATTTGGAAACCACCGGTACTGAGAAATAATAAACCTTTTAAAATTATTCAATTAAGAAAATAGCTCTGCTCGTAAATTTTCAATTTACCGTTTCATAGGTTCCTACAAAGCACCAGATCAGAACAAAAGACTCTGCCTGTCACTAGGAAATAACTTTACTTGTTGTGCCCAATCCTTTTTGTTTTGACCATCGCATTATTGGCCTGTGGCCCGCGTGTGCCTCATTTTGAGGTGTATATCACGGACATTTTTAATCCCATCATGTCTGGTAAATCCAAAATCAGTGGAAGTTTTAAAAGGGCTAATAAGAAAAGACAGTTACAAAGAAACAAAAGTAAGTTTTAGGAAATGAATATAGAGAGAAAATGACTGTCACACAAATTGTTTTGTAGGAATGATTAAGGACCAAGATTAGCTTGTGACACCTTCCGTTGGGTAATTAGCCAGAAAGTAGGAAGATCAATTGGCAAAATGAAAACAACAACAACAGCAACAACAAAGTTTTTAAGTATAGTTAGGGAACCAACGTCAATATTAAAGGTTCTTGGCCTAATCTTGATCCAGCAACTGGCTGAGAGTTGATTTGAAATTAGCAAAGCACAGAGAGAGCTTTGGTGGTAAAACATTTCGGACAAGCACAGAAGCTGCTTAAGAAGGCCCCTAGACTAGTACTTCCCTGAACCAGCGACGTCAGCGTCAGGCGGGAGCTTGTACCAAATGCAGAATCCCAGGCTCCACCCAGACCTACTGAATCAGAATCCGGATTTTAACAAGATCTCCAGGTGATTCATATTAATTGAACGTGCGATAAGCACTACTCAAGGACACTGGCCAAGGAAAGGGGTTCCTTGTCTCAATGGATTCTTTGAGTAGACAGTGAGAAGTGAGAATCTCGTGGAATTGGACCAAAAAGAAAGACGCTATAAAAGAAGCAGCTGTAGAACCCAGACTATTTCGCACCATTTTACAGGCACTGGAGGAACGGAAAGGCGCTATTGCCGTGTGAGTTACAGGAAGCTTAGATTTGTAAAGGCATCTACAGTGCGCTGATATTAACTTATTTATAATTTACAAACCAAGATGAAACTATTCTTTTTTTTTTTAAGATTTTTTTATTTATTTATTTGACAGGATAGAGACAGCCAGCGAGACAGGGAACACAAGCAGGGGGAGTGGGAGAGGAAGAAGCAGGCTCATAGCGGAGGAGCCTGATGTGGGGCTCGATCCCATAACGCCAGGATCACGCCCTGAGCCGAAGGCAGACGCTTAACCGCTGTGCCACCCAGGCGCCCCAAGATGTAACTATTCTTTATTAATTTTAAGCATATAAAGATGCCAGAAGAAACCATTTAAAAGCGTTAACGCTTTCTTGTGAAGTAAGGAACAGTTCCAAGAACAAGGTAAGCTATGGAAGCTGGAAAGGTAATATCAGCATGGCATTTTGAAAAGGGAAGCAGAGACAGGAGCCCGGGAGGTGGCGGAGGGGAATTCCCACAGGCAGGAGCAAAGGTTAGAGCTGAGTTGAAGAATAAAAAAAAGGAGGTACAGGGGAGGACGTCAAAGTCTGAAGCCAGAAGCTAACAGAGACCAAGAGGGCAAGTACTGTCTGGAGAGATCCTCAGGGCCGCAAACTTGGCAGGGAAGAGTATGTTCAACGTGAACCCAATTGAAGGAACAGTGAGAGGCCGCTCAGCTGTATTTATGTTTCAGAAATGTATCACACCATAATGCAATGTAATCAGGCACCTAATCTCGTCTTTTCGCTCCAACGAAAAAAAGAAAGGCATTGCACAGTGCATTTGAGTAGGAAACCTCTTCTTTTTTGTTCATCTGTGTTCGGATCTGTATGATATCTGAAATATTCCAAAACCACCAAGTGAAGCCATTCATCAAAGTGGAGGGGCTCTACAAGGGTACAGGAGACCACATGCTATCCTCCTATAAATAAATGGTTTTCCCTAGAAAAAAGTATTTTTCAGAAATTACATCTGCAGCACTGTAGAAATCTCTTCAGGTGGGAGAATTTAATTCACACTGAAACTTTAATAAGAATTAGGAGCATGAAAAAAAATGATTGAGACAATTACCTGTAGTTAACAGCTTACTTAAAGTCAGGAGGTTGGGGGCGAGGTCCTAATAATTGAAAAGGGTCGCAGAGAAAAGCAAACATCAGGTTCTAGTGCTCAAAGAGTTCCTCCCCACCCACAGGAATTGTCCATGTCACTGGAAGCTGATACTTAGAGTCTCGTAGGAAACTAGAAAGAGTCCTTTAAAAAGCATTTAAAGAAGTACCCACTCCCCGGGCCCAACCTCCAGACACTCGGATTTAATCAGTCTGAGGCGGCGTCTCTGCATCTGTGCTGTTTAAAAAGCTTCCCAGGTGCTTGGAGTCAGCAGTGGGGGCGAGGAACGCTGAGCTATAAGCTTCTGCAGGGAAAGGCAGCAGAAACTTGCGAGCGCAGCACCCGTGATCTCCGAATCCACCGAACCCCCTCCCTGATTCAGGACTGTAGGTGGTAGTCTTCCCCATCTTTCCCAGCGTCCTCAAAGGGCCAGGAGCCCTATCGCTTTGGTTTGGAACACTGGGGGTGTGGGCCTGAGCTCGCAGCCTCTGCCCGACACTTTGGGCTGGCGGACCCCAAAGGCAGCAGTGTAAGGGGGCCAGAGGGCGCTGGTCTGGGCACCGTGCCACACGAGGGAGGCCAGGCTCTGTCAGGAGCACGGCTGTGCTCAGGCTGCCCCAAGGCACGTGGTCGTTTTGTAAGGCTGTGTACACATCAGGGGGAGGAAAGCTCTGGAACCGGCTGCGGCTAAGACTTGACGAGGCCTCCTCAGCTGGAAGGGTCTTGCTGCCCTGCAGGAAACAACAAATGCTCTGCTATCCTCAGCCCCTCTGAGCTGTCATTCAGGCAAAAATGCTCCTCGTCCCTTCTCCCGATGCCTCTTCCAGTCCTGTTTCTGTCTCTGAATGAGCCCTCTGCTTCCATTTTTCACTCTTTCTAATTTCTACTCTTCCATATGACATCCGCCACCTGGTGGCTCCGGTTTCTCCACCTCTCTCTCTCTCTCTTCCCCTACCCCTGCCTCTTGGTTTCTGCTGTTGCTACTGACTGCGCCTCTCCCCGGGACCAGAAGAAAGCTGAACACCTTTGTCGGTCTGTCTTTTAACGGAGAATGCCTCGAACAGGCCCAGCTCCTGCACCAGCCTGCCTTGTGCTAGACCTGCCCACAGGCCAAGCACAGGGGCCCAACCCCGTCTCCTGGGACCAGGTTACGGGTCAACTGATAAAAAAACAAGGGGAAGAATTGCTTTGGCTTTTTTGTTGTTGTTAATTGTCTCCTAAAAGGGGACTATGAGGAGGCCTGACCTATTTGAGGGGAAATAAGCCTGTAATAGCTGAATTAGAGACAGTGTATCCAGTGTGTACTTGGTAACGTTCTTGCTTGTGTTGCTTCGGTTCTGAGGCATATGTACAGTAAACAGAGCTTTCAAACACTGCCTTTGTGATCTGGGAATCTTAAGGGAGGGAAAGAAAGTAGTTCTCAGGCACAAAAATACTGGATTCCTCTGTTTTAATCGTGTATAGTCTCTGCTTATACACACAAATGGAAGAGAAAGATGTATTTGTTCTCTTAATAAACCGTTTTAGAGACGGTTCGGTCAGTTAAGCATCTGACTCTTGATTTCAGCTCAGGTTGTGATGTCAAGATCATGAGATCAAGCCCCGTGTCGGGCTCTGTGCTCAGCAGGAATCTGCTTGGAATTGTCTCTCCTCCTCTCTCTCTGCCCCTGCTCACACGTGCACGTGTGTGCTCTCTCTCTCCCTCTAAAGATGAACAAATAAATCTTAAAAAAAAAAAACCACGTTATATGCCAATGAAAATGTGGTGTATATTGAACAGTCTGTTCCTCCATTGTTGGTGCTCTGTTCCTGACGGGGGTCTCATTACCGGGCTGACCCACTCCGACTTAGGCTCCACTCATCGCCAGGAGGTACCTGGTGCAGAAACACGGCACTGAGAGAGGACGAACTAGCCAATGAAGGGCTTTTTGTGAAACTTCAACTTTTGTAAATACAGAAAATGTCATAGGAGGGAAACACCAAAGCAGGAGCCCCGTTCCTCCCCTCCCGGAGGCAGCAGTGAAGAGAAGACACTGGGTTGTTACGAAGGGAGTAAGATGGGCTGGCAGGGAGCGAGTCCAAGAGCACAGTCCATCTACCGATTTCCCACGACTTCTTAAAAGTCATCCCTCCGTCCAGCAAGCCCTGAGCCCTCGTGGTTTTCTGCAACATTGTCTACTCAAGGACTAACTGTTGAGGGCCTGCCTATGGTAGGCCTTCCACTACCCGCCACGGACGTAGTAACAGTTTTGATATTATCTGTATTATTACAACAACAACAACGACTACTATTTATGGAGAGCTCTCTTGTGTCAGGCAGGGTTCTAGGCACTTTACACATCCTTTTTTGCCCATTTTAGAGATGAGGAAATAAGGGACAGGAAGGCACCAACTGACCCATGAAGAGTGGGTCTAATCTAGAAGTGAGGGGATTATCATTGTATGTGTGGCTGTGACAGCCCAGATGAAGGATGACTAGCCTAGACTCTGCTTTGGAAGAAAGAGTCACAAAATGAGGCCTATCACTGGGGCCCATCCGGGAAATTTAAATCCAGTGACATCACCACAAACTCCTGGAAGGTCCATGTGTTTGGTTGATCAGGCTGGACATTTGGCCCAGTCTTCCAGGGCCAGCTCCCGGCAAATGGCACCGGGTTATATGGAAGCTAAGGCTCCCATGAGTGGGAGCTGAGCCAGGCTAGCCCAACGATGGAGTTCTCCACGGTTCCACCATGGCAGGGGAACCCCTCCCAGCCTAGCAAGACCCTAGAACGAGGGAATAGAGAAGACACAAAGCCCACCAGTGTTAGAAGCAGAACAGGGGAGGGGCGGGCCATGCCCATGCCAGAAGCCTTTGCGCTCTGCCATTTGGAAGGGAGTCAGAGAGGGTTACACAGCCCCTGGCTGGGACCCTGCCGCAGAGATTCAGGGTCAGGTGGGAGGAGACTTGCCTTATGGGAACAAGAGGCTTCCCGGTGTAAGTGTGAATCCGAGACCTGGGTGGCGTGTTGAGTCTTGACTCTAGGGGTGAAGAAGGAGAGGTGGTAGGCTCAGGCTGGGAAATCTGTCCAATCCTTCTGGCCAAACCAAAGTGCCCTGCTTCTGCCGTTAGTCACAGTCAGTGGGGTCACCTCCAGGTCATCCCCAGCTTCACTTCCTCAAACTCAGAGGATTAAGGACAACCAGCATTTTGAGTCACTACATGGCGTTGGGATCTGAGCAGTCACACAGAGCCCACCGATTGCCACCTGTAAAAATACCCTTTCTGGAGCCCCCAGCCTCAGGAAACAGTCCTAAAGCTCATCTGACTTTCGCCCAGCTCACACTCTTTGAGGAGGGATTTTCAGGAGTCGGTGACCCTTCTGAAGGATTTGTAATCGTTTGTACTAGGAGAAGCACAGAACAGGGTCCAAATAGTGGGGACAATAAGTCATCGCCGAGCAGGTGTTCAAGGAAGAATCATCAGTGCAACCTCGTACGGTTATGCTGATGAGTGCAGACAGGCACTAGCTGGCCCCCGAGGAAGGGGGGAACACAACACTTGGGTAGGTGAGGAGATGCACAGATGTGCATAAAGTCCTGAAGGGACAGAGGGACTCTAATCCCTTCCCTTCGGGAGTCGTCCAACATTATGAAACCCCTGAGACCGGTCAAAGTGGTCTCACGGAGGTCAGGTGACAGAAAGACTGCAGATGACAGGGACCCAAGGGGAAATCATCTTGGTGGAAAGGGAGGGGGAGGAGGCTGGGGAAGAGAAGTTTGTACTGGTCACCTGGGCCCACAGCATGGCCCCAATTCTATTGGCAAAGGGCTACTTTGGGCACAGCGGAGTTTGTGGGGGGGAGGGTGGGAGATGGTTGTGTGTGAGTGTGTGTGTAACAGAGACCTGAATCACAGAGATGATCTCACTGGGAGCCCAGAACGATTTCAGCACGGAGTGAGCTGTATCCTAGTAGTACTCATCCTTTAGCCTCGTGGGGGTGAAGCTGAAATTTTGACTCTCGCCAAGATAAAGCAAGTCTAGCTCGAACTAAGACAATCTCTGACCTCTTTGCTTTGTTATGGGAGAGGGGCCCCTACAGAGAGAAGAAAGCCATTCAAGTGATAGGTGAGTTTGGAGGCTGACTTATATAATAATTTTACCCCAGGTTGGTGAAGCAGGATCTCCTGGCAACTTGGAGTCTAGCCTTGAGGGAGTGGTAAGTCAGAAATGTGTTACTGTCTCCATACCCCCTTGTTGGTACTCCTCCAGGGCACAGTGTGGGAAACATGGGCCATACTGATTATTTTCTCTCTTTTTAAAGCATCTTGTCTACTCTTAGGGGACCATAAACCATCCTGTCTTCATCTTTCAACAGAGAACATCGCCACTAAATGTCTGTGATACCTTATTGCATTTTCACAACTGCAGTCTTAAATCAAATCAGATCTGGGAGCTTATCCCACAGGCCAAATGGAATTCAGCCAAGGATCAGATCCAGCCTTCGAACCCGCCCTTTTTTTCTCTCTTCATTGTCATTTCTTTATGGCTTTTTGCATTTGAGGCAAGTGCATTTGACCCAAACTTGATGATGTGTTCGAGTGGGAGGAGAGTTTCCATTAACTCCCTATTTCACATCCATCACTAAATTTAACCTCTGATGTAGTCTCAAGTTCTCTGCCCCAAAAATAGCTGGGGGCTGGAATAGGAGTGGAAGTCAAGATGGGTGTCAAGCTGTGACTTCAATCAATCGGAATTTGGTTAAATGCCAATAAATTCCCCTTGTCCTACCTGGGTTTTGCATTCACGTCTATTGTCTGGAGGGTAGGTGGGGGGGCCTGTGTCCAGAAACACCGCTGCCCTTCCCCATCAGATTTAGCTCACATTAATGAACACTGAATAGCACAATCTCTGTGGGGGCACTCTTCATCCTTGGAAAATTTCTGGAAAATTGGCCAGCTTTCCCTTGGAAATATGACCTGATGCAAATGTCCTTGGAACATTATTTTTGGAAAAGAAAACAAATATTAATTGAAGGCTTCCTGCCAACAATCTCAATATGACGTGCCTTATCAACTTTTAGTGGGAATGCAAAAGTACAATGGTTTATGCTAAATAAATCCTGTTGAAATGAAAACTGAAGTTCCAGCAGTTAAAATAGCACAGCAGTCTTATATTCATTTTTTCCACAGAACTGCAGTTTCCAGCACTCTTAAACCACACACACACACACACACACACACACACACACACAGGTCGGTCCACTGTAAAGCCCCAGCCTCGGCTCTTGCCCCCCTGAGGTGCAGGGCTGGCCGAGGTCAGGGAACCGTCCTGGAGAGGAAGATGAATGAAATAGGGACTGGTCTGTGTTCTTGCTTTCGTTCTTCCTCCGTGGGGTTTTAGGTTCTCCTGGGCAGGCCGGCGAGTGGGAGGACAGACCAAGGGAACGGCGAAGACGTTTCACTTCACTAGGCACCGATATAATCCTGTGCAGAGAGCCCGAGGCCCCCTTCCCGCCTCCCCGTCCAAGCTGGGTAATCAGACTCCTCTCTTTCCCCCTTAGCCTCAGGTCACTGAGGTGCTCTTGGCCCTGAATAGCACTCTGAGAAGCTCCCCAAGTCTCTCACCGGCCCCCAGGAGACCTGCAGTGCCGCTGAGTTTATTAAGCCCTTGTTTATCTGTACTCCGCGGGGCCACAGGATCCGAGCCAGTTAATCAGACTAAATAAAGCCACCAGGCAGACATGATAAAAGCCATTGTGCATCATTAAGGGCTTAACCAAATTACATGGGCGAGAGAGAAATGTTTGCTTGATGATGGAACTCCCCGGGCCGGATGCTCAGGGTAAATCCCACCGACAAAATCACAGAGTATAAATGACATGCTACACACAGTGCCCAATCTATGAGTGCTGAGAAACCCAGGATGCGTTTCTTCCCCAGTCACAAGGTTATAAAGGGTGACTGGGTTGCAAAGTCTTTTCCACAGAAGGTGGTTTAACCCTTAAAGTGGCCACATGGCAACAGGAGCCTGAGTTCTGAGTCTGGGAGTGGGAGCCACATCCTCTATGGAGAGGAAGAGAGAGGAGTGCTCCTTCCCCTTTCCGGGGTCCAGTGCCAGCCCTGAGTGCCCTCCTCCACTGCAGATCCCCCTTTCTCCAGGGATCAGGACCTCCATTTGCCCTGAATGCGTACACTTCACCTGGGTCAGCCCCGACTTCTCTAGGGCATCCAAACCACCGACCTCCTTCTCCATTTCCACTGAAACCCCGGTCTTCACTAAGATGAACAGAAAAGCAAAAATTAATCAGTCCAAACTAACATTTGATTTTCTAGTAGCCTTTTCCTTTCTGTAAGTGTGCAGGTCTTTGGACAAGAATGCTTCTGTGTTTGGGATTTCACCTGGTAATAGGAGTTTGGACGCTCAAACGGGACACAAGATAATAATAGATCTGTTTTTCTGAGAGGTTGCCTCAGACTGTAATTATCCTTCTTTTTCAACTCCTAGCCTCTTGAGGCAAAACAAGCAACCCCCTGGCAGAACAGCAGTGCAAGACTGTCTACCCCGCCCCCGTGCTTGCTTATCCTGCCTCGCTGAGACGGACCATTCATTTCACCACTGGGGGTATTGTTACGGATTCGTGTAGCTTTGGCCAGTCTACCATTCTTTAGCTTTCCTATTGGATGTATTGAATGGGCTCCTCTCCTATTGGATGTATTGAATGGGCTCCTCTCCTATTGGATGTATCGAATGGGCTCTTCTCCTATTGGATGTATCGAATGGGCTCCTCTTCTATTGGATGTATTGAATGGGCTCCTCTCCTATTGGATGTATTGAATGGGCTCCTCTCCTATTGGATGTATTGAATGGGCTCCTCTCCTATTGGATGTATTGAATGGGCTCCTCTCCTATTGGATGTATTGAATGGGCTTTTTGATCACCGTGATCATCCCGTCTCTAGCCAATGGCTGGGCAAACCACCCCTGCCAGGCTAATTGATGTCTTCCTCTTTACACTTAGTGACAAAAAGACTGAGAATAGTTGGAATGGTTCATCCTTTGCAGTGGGGATGTCCAGATAAGACCATTTAGTAATTCCTGCTGCTGAGGTCTTTGGAGATGCCTGGGGCTGTCCATTTTGAAACTGCCTTTCTCCATTGCCCTTCTTTACCCCAATGGCCTTCCAAATGAATTCCTTTTTGTTCAAGTTGGCCATAATGGGTTTCTGGTCCTTGACACAAAACACCCTGCCTGATGACAGCTCTGCCCTCCCTCCCTTGCTCTATCAGTACCATGAATGTGGGGATGAGATCTCAAAAGGATGACACACTTCTTATTCCACTGAAGAAGCTCACTTCTACCCCAAAACTTATTCTAATATCCCAACCTCACAGTCAAACCTAGAAAGGCTTTGGGCCTTTTTAGTGCTTCTGTTGTATGGTCTAAGGTTTGTTGGAAGATCACTGGAGCCTGGTTTGCCTTCTTCCCCATGAACAGTGAGGAGGGTCTTCCATCTTTTCCCACCCATCTTGAAATCAGTCTCTTCACATTCCACCCCTTTCTAGCCAGCCGTGCTTCCTGGAATTACTTAGCAGACTTTATTGCGTTTGTCTGCAAAGCTTTGGTTTTATTTGTTCACCTAAATGAATCTGTCATTAAACTCCTACCAGTATAATAAAATAAACTGAAAAAGTGAAGGCCACGTAAAGTTCTGTTTTGCATCATTTCACCAGCAAGCTGAAGACAAAATGCTCTGGGGAAGACACAAATCCAAATAAGAGCCAGCTTCATTAGCCTCTGGCTGTTACCACGCTTGCCAGTAACCTGCCGCTTAGTCAGTATATTCGCATTACAAAGCACATTACCTGGACCTTTTGAAACTCCTGTCAAATGCCTGGAATTTCTGAGTGAGCTGGAGGTGGTTCCCACTCAGTGTGTCTTATTGCAGGCCAATGCTGGGATACAAGATTCTGTTGGAAACACTGGGATGCAAACCAGCTCAACCTCTAAGAGGTAGCGTAGGGTGAAGTCAGGAGCCAATTTCAGGCAGTCTGATTTTACGGTTACACTGCCTCTCCAAGAAAGAAGGGACAGGATACTTTCATACTGAACTTTGTTGGCTTAATGTAGGAGGCTGTCAGTCAGACCCAAATTCTCTATTCTTCATCAAAATTAACTATAAATAGGGGCACCTGGCTAGCTCGATCAGAAGACTTCAAGACTCTTGATCTTGGAGTCATGAGTTCGAGCCCCAGATTGGGTAGGGATTACTTAAATAAATTTAATAAAAACATAAATGTTTAAAAAAAATGAACTATAAATTATAAAAAACATTTCTAAATTTCCAAAATGGGGAGAAAATGGTTTTGGGTGAGATGGGCGAGCTACATGGTAGGTGGTCTCCAAAGAACCCCAAAGGTCCCCAATCAACTATGCATCCCTGTTTTCCTGTCCTATGTGTTTCCTCCCCTTGAATCTGGGCTGGTTCTTGGACTTGCTTTTAACCTGCAGAAGTGATAGCTCTGTAAACTCTGAGGCTATTTCACAAGGAGCTTCCACCATGTCTCTTGTAGCTTCCACCCATGTCTCTTGTAGCTTCCACCCATGTCTCTTGTAGCTTCCACCCATGTCTCTTGAAATGCTCACTCGGAAGAAGCCAGACACAGTGTAAGAAGTCTGACCCCCTGAGGCTGCCATGCCAGGAGGAAGCACAAGTCAGTCACATAGAGAGACCATATGGAGAGAGAGAGGGAGAGAGGGAGAGTGTCTTTGTCACCTAGCCAGCCTCCAGCTCTTCAACTCATCCCAGCTGAGACACCAGTCGAGCTTCAGATGACTTCAGGCCCAGATGCCATGCGACTGCAATCACAGGATAGACCCCAAGTGAGGGCTGGCCTTGTGAGCTCAGTTAACCACAGAACCAATCAGAGATAATAAGCATTTTTTTAGGGGCGCCTGGGTGGCTCAGTTGGTTAAGTGTCCGACTCCTGATTTTGGCTCAGGTCATGATCTGAGGGTCGTGGGATTGAGCTCTACGTTGGCCTCCATGCTGGATGTGGAGCCTCCTTAAGGTTCTTCTCTCCCTCTGCCCGTCCCCACACTCTCTCTCTCCCTCTGCCCCTTAACACCCCAGATCGTTAATTAATTAGTTAATTAATTATTTTTAAAGCTACTTCATTTTGGCATAGTGCGTTATGCAGCAATAGGTATTGGAAACAGAGGGAATGACAAATATTGAGAATTCACTTTGTGCCAGACCCTGTGCTATTGTCTTAACATAGATCATGGGTGAAAAATATCAACGTGGAGTGTTGGCAGATTTTTTGCCACATCACCCTCCCATACTGACAAGGAAAAAGATTCTAATTTCCAGTTCAATTTAAACCTCCTTATCTGCCAACCTCCACCTCCTAAAACAAACCACTGGCCTTTCCTTCTCAGAACGGCCTAAGCTTGTGATGCACAATGTCCGGAGAAACCAAGAATTGGAGAGCCTAGAGTTGAAAAGAGAGGAGTTTCTAAAAGAGGTTAAGTCATTTTCCAACAAAGACTGGGAAAGAGATGGAGCCAGTAGGTGGGAGGCGAGGTGGGAGTGGACAGAAAAAGTGAGGAAGGTTGGAGAATGTTCTTTGGTGGTAGGATAAACGAGGCACTCAGAGACTGGGGATACATGTGAATCGGGTAGAAGAAATAAGCAGCTTTGAGAAATACTCCAGTTGGTTATGAATTTGATTCCTTTTAATGTTGAGAACCTCAAATAAGATTGGAATGGCCTTTCTATGGTAATTAGCCTGTAAGTTTGGAGTTTCTTTAACTGTGGAGCTCCTCTGAAACTGGATCACATGAGTTATGGCTTCAATTAGGGTTACACGGCTTCATCTCATTTAATACTCTCAACAATCTCAGGAGTCATGTTACTGTCTTTGTCTCATAGATCCAGGAACTAAAGCTCAGAAAGGTTATCTAGCTTGCTTAAGGTTGTACATTAGTAAACAGTAAAGCTGATCTTTAAAAAATACAGTCCTGTTGACTCCAAAGTCCATGATTTTCCACCTCCACCTTCTAGAGTCAGCTCCCTGACACTAACTTCTCTTTGTAATGTTGTCCTTCCTTCTGCTCCTGAAGCCACTTTACCTCACATCATGGCAGTGTCACTGGGGATCCTGAGCATGGTACACCCTCCAGCTTTGTTCTTCTTTCTCAAGAACCAAACACCATTGGTATGCTGATGGGGGATTGCACTGAATCTGTAGGTTGCTTTGGGTAAGTATGGACATTTTAACAATATTAATTCTTCCAATCTGTGAGCACAGCGTATCTTTCCATTTACTTGTGTGGTCTTCAATTTATTTCATTAAAGTCTTCCAGTTTTCAGAGTACAGGTTTTTTACCTCCTTGGTTTTTTATTCTTTTTGATGCAATCATACATGGGGTTGTTGTTAAAATTCTCTTTCTGATAGTTCATTATTAGTGTATAGAACCAACTGATTTCTGTATGTTAATTTTTGTATCCTGTGACCACTGAATTCATTTATTAGTTTGAAGAATTTTTTGGTTGGAGAATTTAGGGTTATGTATACACTGTATCATGTCATCTGCAAATAGTGACATTTACTTCTTCCCTTTCAATTTGGATGACTTTTATTTTTTTTTTTCTTATGTAACTGCTATGATTAGGACTTTCAATACTATGTTGAATAAAAGTGTCAAGAGTGGGCATCCTTGTCTTGTTCCTGATTTTAGAGGAAAAGTTTTCAGCTTTTTAGCCATTGACTATGATGTAAGCTGTGGGTTTGTCATATATGGCCTTTCTTATGTTGAAGTATGTTCCTTTTTTTTTTTTTTTAAGATTTTATTTATTTGACAGAGACAGCCAGTGAGAGAGGGAACACAGCAGGGGGAGTAGGAGAGGAAGAAGCAGGCTTCCAGCAGAGGAGCCTGATATGGGGCTCGATCCCAGAACGCCGCCGGGATCACGCCCCAAGCCGAAGGCAGACGCTTAACCTACTGAGCCACCCAAGCGCCCCAGAAGTATGTTCCTTTTATACCCACTATGTTGAGAGTTTTTATCATAAATGGGTGTTGAATTTTGTCAAATGATTTTTCTGCATCTATTGAGATGATCGTATGATTTTTGTCTTTTATTTTGTTAATGTCGTATATCACGTTGATTGATTCGTGGATGTTGAACAATCCTCGCATCCCTGGAATAAATCCCACTTGATCGTGGTGTTTGATCCTTTTACTGTGTTGTTGAATTTGGGTTTACTCATATTTTGTTCAGGATTTTTAAATCTCTGTTCACTAGGGATATTGGGGCAATTCTTTTTCTTGTGATGTCTTTGTCCAGTTTTGGTATCAGGATAATGCTGGTCTCATAAAATGTGTTTCAAAGAAGTTCCTTCTTCCTCAATGTTTTGGAATAATTTGAGAAGGATAGTTATTAACTCTTCTTTAAATGTTTGGAAGGATTCACCTGTGAAGCCATCTGGTCCTGGACTTTGCTTTTCGGGATATTTAAATTACTTATAATTGGTCCATTCAGATTTTCTATTTCTTCATGATTCAAGACTGAATCTTTAAAGGTTGTGTGTTTCCAAAAATTTATCCATTTCTTCAAGGTTTTTCATTTTTGGTATACAATTGTTCCTAGTAGTCTCTTATGATCATTTGTATTTCTTTGTTGTCAGCTGTAACTTGCCTTTCATTTCTGATTTATTTGGTCCCTCTCCCTTTTTTTGTTGATGAGTCTGGCTGGAGGTTTAGCAATTTTGTTTACCTAAGAACAAGCTCTTAGTTTCAATAATTTTTCTATTGTGTTTTTAGCCTCTATTTCATTTATTTATGATCTGATCTTCATTATTTTCTTCCTTCTATTAACTTGGGCTTCATTTGTTCTTCTTTTTCTAGTTTCTTTAGGTATAAGGTTAGACTGTTTATTTGGGATAACAAATTTAGGGTTTGGGATTTTATTGTTCCTTGAGCCAGTTCTGTATTGCTATGGACTTCCCTCCTAGAATTGCTTTTGCTGTATATAGATTTTAGAAAGTTGTGTTTCCATTTTCACTTATCTCAAGGTATTTTTTAATTTTCTCTTTGATTTCTTCACTGACCCACTGGTCGTTCAGTAACATGCTATTTAGGTTCCATGTATTTTGCAGAGCCAATAGGGGTGTGTGTGTGTGTGTGTGTGTGTGTGTGTGTGTGTGTGTATTCAGCTTTCTTCTTATAATTGATTTCTAATTTTATACCATGTGGTCAGAAAAGATGCTTGACATAATTTCAGTCTTCCGAAATTTATTGAAACTTGTTTCGTGGCCTAACATGTGATCTATCCTGTAGAATGTTCCATGTGCACTTCAGAAAAAAATGTGTTTTCTGCAGTTTTTTGGTGTTTTGTTCTGTATATACCTATTAAGCCCATCTGGTCTATTTGGTTATTTAAGGCCAATGTTTCCTTATCAGTTTTCTCTCAGGATGACCTATCCATTGATGTTGGTGGGGTATTAAAGTCTCCTACTATTATTGTATTACTGTCAATTTCTCCCTTTATGTCTGTAAATGTTTGCTTTATATATTTAGGTGCTCCTATGTTGGGTGCATAAATATTTATTACTGTTACACCCTCTTGTTGGATCGACCCCTCTATCATTATGTAATGCTATTCTTTGTCTTTTGTTACAGTCACTGTTTTAAAGTTTATTTTGTCTGATACAGGTGTTGTTATTCCAGCTTTCTCTTTGCTTCCATTTGCGTGGAATATCTTTTTCCATCTCTTCACTGAAGTCTGTGTGTGTGTGTGTGCAGATCCAAAGTGAGTTTCTTGTAGGTAGCATGTGAACGAGTCTTGTTTATTTATCCATTTAGCCACCCTCTGTCTTTTGGAACATTTAGGCCATTTACAAATAAAGTAATTATTGAGAGATATGTACTTATTGCCATTTTGTTAATTGTTTTCTGGTTGTTTCTGTGGTTCTTCTCTGTTCCTTTCTGCTTCTCCTGGTCTCCCCCCGTTGTGGTTTGATATTTTTCTTTAGTGTCATGCTCGGGTTCCTCTCTCTTTTTCGTATATCTATTGCAGGTTTTTGGTTTGTGGTTACCATTGGGTTCCTATATACCGACTTATGTATTTAGTAGTTTATTTTAAGCTGATAGTTGCTTAAGTTTGAATACATTCTAAAACCACTACATTTTTACTCCACCTCCCCCACCATGTCCCATGTTTCTGATGTTGTATTTTACAACTTTCTGTTTGGTGTATCCCTTAACTACTTATTGTAGTTATAATTGATTTTACTATTTTTGTCTTTCAACCTTTATATTACCTTTTTAACTGTATATTTGCCTTTACCAGTGAGGTTTCTTTTCTTTGATACATTTTCTTATTTCTAGTTATGGCTTTTTTTTTTTCTTACAGAAGATCCTTTAACATTTCTTCTAAGTCTGGTTTAGTGGTGATGAACTCTTTTATTTTTTGCTTGTCTGGGAAACTCTCTCTCTCCTTCAATTCTGAAAGATAACTTTCTGCTGAAAAATCAGTTGGTAATCTTATGGTCTTTCCCATGCATTTTTCTCTTGCTGCCTTTATGATCCTTTCTTTAATGTTTGCACTTTTAATTATAATATGTCTTGGTGTGGATCTCTTTGGTTCATCTTGTTTGGGACTCGCTACAATTCCTGGACATGGATGTCTGTTTCCTTACCCAGGTCAGGGAAATTTTCGGCTATTATTTCTTTAAATAAAATTTCTGCCCCACTCTCTCTCTTCTCCTTTTGGGACCCTATATGCAAATAGTAGTACGCTTGATGTTGTCCCAGAGGTCCTTTTAACTATTCTTATATTTTTTATTCTTTTTTCTTTTTGCTGTTCTGGTTGGGTGATTTCTACTACCCTGTCTTCCAGATCACTGATCTGTTCTTCTGAATCTTCTAATCTGCTGCTGTTTCCCTCTAGTGTATTTTTCATTTCAGTTATTGTATTCTTTAGCCCTGATTGGTTCTTTCTTTTATTTTCTAACACTATATTGAAATTTGCACTGTGTTCCTCCATTTTTCTCCTGAATTCAGTGAGTATCTTTATGACCATTACTTTGAACTCTTTATTAGTTAAATTACTTATGTCCATTTCATTAGGGTTCCCCCCCGCCCCGGGGTTTTATCTTGTTCTTTTGTTTGGAACATATTCCTCTGTCTTCTCATTTTGTTTGACTTTTCTGTGTTTCTATGAATTCGGCAGAACAGCTCCCTCTGCTGGTCTTGAAGGAGTTGCCTTGTATAAGAGCATCCCCTGTTTACAGGCTGCGTGCGCCTGGTGGCTTTGACAGGCCAGCTAGAGCTGACATGGGAGTGGGCATGGCGTCCCAGAGTGCTTTGTGTCAGGCCACCTTAGTGGGATGGCCAGAGCTGGGGGGGAGTCCACAGTTGGGGGGGGTCTTTCTCTATCTTTTTGATGCCAGCAGTTACTCCCTAACCTTTCCTTATCAGCTCTGTATATTTCTCCCTTTAAAAAGGGACATTTAGCATTTTCCTATAATATATTTGTATTATAACGCTTTGAGAAATTAGTATGCTTTGTGAAAGAAAGAAGTTTTAGTCTATCATGATCATTCAAAACATTCTTCCTGAACTTCCATGACCCCCCCAAAATACATTGATGTTGCTTCTTAGTGATAGTATGAATTTACTATTTAAAATGTAAAATTACGATATCTGAAATTTACTCTTCCAACAGGAGTACATATATAAAAGTAAATCCCGATTATACAGAAGTGGATTGCCCGGTGTGTTGTCATGGTCACCGTTTAGCCGTGTTTGCCTCCGGCAGAGCATCCAGCAGGGTGAAGCAGGGGATTTCACACCAGCCAGTTTGACTATATAACAGTCCTGATTTTCTAATTTAAGATCTGGCAGTAACATGAAAGTAAGAATTGGCAGTTATCTGTGAATTTTAACTATTTGTATTTTTTCATGCCTGTCTCTGAAATTTTCTGACAGATATCAGTATTTAAAAATAAAAAAGTAAGGGATGTAGTACTGAGAGGGTGGGACGAGCGCGGGCCTTGTTTAACTTGGTTTGAACCCTGGAGCCACGATTTGCTAGATGAGTGACTTCGGGCCGTTTCTTTAATGTATCTGGGATTCTGTCTCCCTGCCTGTGAAATGGAGGTACATAATACCGATGACGTTGTGAAGGTTCGAATGACACAGTGAGTGACTACTGGCTGTCTGACAGAGCTGCATATGTCGTAGCGCGACAAGAAGCCACAAATTCCTTCTGCTATAACTTTAGAGGTAGAAAAAAGATAGGTAGTATTTTTATGCTGCAGTCTTAAGGAAAGCTTCTATCCTCATTATTTTCTCACATTAACCAGTAAGTAATAATCGTCAAGTGCACAGATCACACTGGACTTGGACTCAGAGAACAGCATTTAATTTCAGCATCCAGCTGGGACTCCCTGACTTTTCTACACATCAGGGGAGAGAGACAGACAGACAGACAGCAGCACTCAGTTTCAAACCACTGGTAGGGCTGTTGTAAATATTAGTAAGCAATCAATTACCTTTAAACGCTTTGGAGAATTGTTCCACATAATAACAAGTATCATCACACACAGGGAAAATGCTTGTAAAGTGTGAGACTTCCAATAGAATAGTCCACTGAAGCCTGCGGTATTGTTACAATTGTATTAGCTGGTGACATTTGACACGGGGTCATGACCTTCTGGGAAAGCAGTTATATTAGAAAGAGAAAATGATTTTAAATCTAGTATGTACTTTGCAGTCGTTACACTGTTTCTTCTCCGGAATCAGTTTCTTTTGCTCTTTGCAACTATTATACTTACTGGGGCTTATTCTCTGCTTTGACCACAGGCAGCATGAAAGACAGCTTTAAATTCTACTTGCCTATTTTAGGGAAGATTTTCAATGTTTTTCTTGAACTGTTTTGCAATGTTAGAGCTGAACTGCAGTGTGGTTCAATCTTAGAGACAAGTAGCATGTTGTGGGGGCTTGGAGCCAAGTAGATTTGAATTTCCAACAGGCTCCACTGTCTATGAGCTGTGTGACCTTAGGCAAGTTGCTGAGCCACTCTGATCCTGTTCCTTCAATTATTAAATAGATATAATAATACAACATCTCACAGGAGTTTTGCAAAGATTAAAGTTTTAGATACATAAGGATATAAAATACAGTTTTTGGTATATAATGGGCCCTCATAAATGTTTAGAAGTACACACAACAGTCACTCATAAATATTGTTCATGAAATTTAAAAAAATCAAAAGATAAATCATACTAATGCAAACCCACCCACATCACAGATGATTAGTTTGGATTCAGGATTCAAATGGAAACATCTTGTAAAACATATGCAGGACAGATAAATTAACATTCATGTGCCTTGAGAATCTTAAGTTTTCTATTTCCTGACTTCTGGTACAAAATTCATGATACAGTTTAAGTTTTTATATGCTCCCCCTTTTATCATTTTGTTCACTTTGAATGAACAAATAAACCCACAGCATTTGTCTACCGTATTGGTAGTCAAAGCTGCAGGGGGATGGAGCAATAAAAATGAAACATTAACTCTAGTTATTAGAGGGAAGCCCAGAATCTAGGAGCTGATACAGTAAAATTTCTAGAAAAAGCTTAAGTTATTGATGTTGCTGGCTTGTTATTCAATGGTTATTTATTTTGAAACTAGTGGGAATTAACCAAAAAGGAATTTTGGCATAGCTATCTTACCCTTTGCTAAATCAGAATTGGAGAAACTATCTAGGGCATTTAGCGATTCTCTGGAGAACATAACTATTTCTTAATTACCTAACCAGGAAACTCATGTGCCTCTGGAGAATTCTTAGGAAACATTATAGAGAGTTTATGCAAATTGCAGCCTCCGGTGGCAAATGCCCCAGCGTGAATCTCCCAGTACTTTTTTTCTTAACATAAATAATTGTACGTAAATACTTACTCAGGTAATTATTTAATGTTTGTCTCTCCTTCTCCTTCAAAATATAAGTGCAGTGAGAAAACAGACTTATGTCTGCCAATTCACAGTGTATCTCCAGCGCCCAGCACAGTGCCTGACATTTAGTAAATGACCTAAGATAAATAATTTTGAGTGAATAATGATATGCATTTATGGTCATTTTTCCTTTTTGGAATGTGACTATATTACTCTTAAATATGTGGCAAACAATTCTAGAATCCAGGATGTATTCTCTAGTCTAGTTTGTTCCTCGCCTCCACTTAAGAGCCAACACACATAGGACTGCTTTGTCCTTGCTCTGTATCCATATATCAACACACACATACACCCATATATACTCATATTCCTCTATTCATTTTTTTTTTAAGATTTTAGTTTTGGGGATGCCTGGGTGGCTCAGTCAGTTAAGCATCTGCCTTTGTCTTAGGTCATGATCTCAGGGTCCTGGGATCGAACCCTGCATCAGGCTCCCTGCTCAGCAGGGTGCCTGCTTCTCCCTCTCCCTCTGCCCCTCCTCTCTGTTCGTGCTCTCTCTCTCTCTCAAATAAAATCTTAAAAAAAAAAAGATTTTATATTTAAGTAATCTCTACAGCCAACATGGGGCTTGAACTCACAACCCTGAGATGAAGAAGTCCCATGCTCTACCAACTGAGCCAGCTACGCGCCCCTCCTCTATTCATTTTTTTTTAAGATTTTATTTATTTATTCAACAGAGACAGAGACAGCCAGCGAGAGAGGGAACACAAGCAGGGGGAGTGGGAGAGGAAGAAGCAGGCTCATAGCGGAGGAGCCTGATGTGGGGCTCGATCCCATAACGCCAGGATCACGCCCTGAGCCAAAGGCAGACGCTTAACCGTTGTGCCACCCAGGCGCCCCTCCTCTATTCATTTTTATACTTGCGTCCAGAAGCCATATTTACATATCAAGGAGAGGACCTAGTTAGGATATCCTAACTGATATCCAGCTGAGTCTTGAATGTTTGTTATATAAATTCAGCAATGTAAGGGCAGACTTTATATGGTTGACCCTGGAACAATGCAGAGGTTTTGGCACCACCCCCCATGTAGTCAAAAATCCACATGTAACTTCCCCAAAACTTAACTACTAATAGCCGACTGTTGACCAGAAGCCTTACCAGTGACATAAACAATCCATTAACACTTATTTTGTATGTTATATATATCATACACTGTATTCTTACAATAAAGCAAATAGAGAAATGAAAATGTTACTAAGAAAATAAGGAAGAGATGGAGCCGCTGGGTGGCTCAGTCTGTTAAGTGTCTGCCATCAGCTCAGGTCACCATCTCAGGGTCTTGGGATTGAACCTTGTGGCAGGCTCCCTGCTCAGTGGGGAATCTGCTTCTCACTCTCTCTCTGTGCCTTCCCACCCCCACACCCCAACCTCATTCGTGCTGTCTCTCTCTCTCTCTCAAATAAATAAATAAAATCTTTAAAAAAGAAGAAAAGAAGGAAGAGAAAATACATTTACACTTTTGTACTGTATTCATATTAAAAAACCTGTGTAAGTGGGTCTGTGCAGTTCCAAACCATGTTGTTCAGGGGTCAACTGTACTTGGAAACATTCAAAATTGCCCTGGTTCCAAAAACAAAGTAACACTCAAATCTCTTAAAACATTAAATATAGACAGTAATTATGAGTATCTGGTCTCTTTTTTTTTTTTTTTTAAAGATTTTATTTATTCGACAGAGATAGAGACAGCCAGCGAGAGAGGGAACACAAGCAGGGGGAGTGGGAGACGAAGAAGCAGGCTCATAGCAGAGGAGCCTGATGTGGGGCTCGATCCCATAACGCCGGGATCACGCCCTGAGCCGAAGGCAGACGCTTAACCGCTGTGCCACCCAGGCGCCCCGAGTATCTGGTCTCTTGATATCTTATAGCTTATCTAGACTCCTGGCTTCTAATATCATTTATGTGTTTGGTTAGGTCGGATGCCCTCAGACCCTGAGGCAAGGATTTGTGTGCAAATGGTTTATTAAAGACGTGCTCCCAGGACAGACGGATAAGGTAGAGGGAGATGCAAGACAGGGGAGGATAAAAGCCAGGTAAGGGCATAATCTCAGGTAGGTTGCTTGGTAGATATTTTTGAAGGAATAAATGAATGAAACACAGCAGAGCAGTAATATAAATTATCCACTAGATTGTAAATTTTTTGGGGACGGGGCCATCTTATTTATTTTGATATTCCACATTGTACCTAATATAGTTCTTTTTTTTTTTCAGATTTTCTGTTAACATTTATTGAAGGAGACAAATTCTACTGAATTAAAATATGCTTACTTGTATATAAGAAGGTGCAGTAGGGGCACCTGGGTGGCTCAGTCAGTTACGTGTCTGACTCTTGATTTCGGCTCAGGTCAAGATCTCAGGGTTGTGAGATTGAGCCTCACGTTGGGCTCTGCAATGAGCATGGAGCCTGCTTAAGATTCTCTCTCCCCATCTCTCCCTCTCTCTCTCTAAAGGAAAAGAAAGGTGCACTAGTGTTAATATTTGGAACTATGGATAATTTTCTAAAACAATGCACGTTTAAGATTTTCATAGAAAATGATGACCACATTTGATCAAATCTAAGACAACACTGAATATATGACACATTACTTTATGTTCTAGGAAGGCAGGAAAAAATGCTGTCAAACTATGACAAAGTTTGTCACTTTTTTATCACTTGAATTTTTATTTTACATTCAATTGCAAGAGCTTTTAAAGACTTACTTAGCAAAGGTATTTTATAGCATATCTGTACAATATGAAAAGGAAAACAGAATTGAAATGAATCAATTAAGCATACCTAAAACTTTTTCATATTCAGAATTCAACTCTTTGGAATCATTTTTTGACGCTGAGTCATTAATATCCATGTTTTTGATCAAGAATGTTCTCAAGTTGGCGGACCAGGCGGATCCTGAGATAACAGGCACATTAGAGTGTCTCTCCACAGTTAATCATGAGAGGAGGCCACAACAAGAAGAGGGCAGGAGGGGTGGAGACACAGTTGGGAACCAAACTTCCGGTGAGACTAACTACAAATGGGAGGGACACCACAAGCATGGAGAAGGGAGAGGTGCAGAGCCCACAGCAGATGCCCTAGACTGGACGACCTGTGTTGAAAAGATGAGTCCCCATAATATTTGGCTTTGAAAGCCAGTGAGGCTTAACTTCACAAGGTTGTTTTTTTTTTTTGTTTTTTTTTTTACAATTAGCAGGGCTTAATTTTGGCTACTTTAAAAATCAGGGACTTGGCTCTGGGAGAGCCATAGGGTAATAGGAAACTGAGTTCCCATCTTTAAAGAGGTAGTGTAATGAACAACCCCACATAGATACAGCATAGCAACAGCAGTTTAAAAAGCACTTCCTGCCACCTCTCATCCTGTAAGCAGCCCCCGCAGGGACTCTGTCCCACTCCAAATTGCCTTCTGCCCGGGGCAGAGGGGCAAAGAACCACACACACACACACACACACACACGCGCGAGTTTGACTGCAACTCCAGCAGCCAAACCTTCTAACTGGCAGTGCCAAGAGAGTACCCTGCTGACCATTGTGACTGCAGCCCCAGCAGACGGACTGAGGGCAGGCATCTGGTCTGACTGCAGTCCCCACCCACCAACAAAAGCCTCTCAGGGGACAAGGCAGGGACAGCACCCTGCAGTTCGGGGCAACTGCAGCTCTGGCAAATGGCTGAGGTCAGGCATCTGGTCTAACTACCGACACCGCCCAACTACAAGCTCATGGTGGCCCCAGACTGGCCCCTTAACAGCCAGAGACCAAACCAGGCTGACAACAGACAAAGTGGGCCACTGCAGCTGACTGGACTAAAGGCAAACACAGCTCAGCCACAACAGGAGGGTACATGTAGCCCCCATAGAAGACACCCTTGAAAACCCTGGTTCTGGTGAATAGGGGAAATTTTGCTACAAGGCATCACAGGATCCCTTTTTCACAGGGCCACTACTTCCAAGATCAGGAGATTGTAAATGATTCCCTTAATACATAGAGACAAACAGAGAATTAGACAAAATCAGGAGACAGAGGAATATGTCTGAAATGAAAGAATAGGACAAAACAACAGCAAAAGAGCTAAAAGAAATGGAGATAAGCAACATCCCTGATAAAGAATTCAAAGTAATGGTCACTGGACTTCAGAAAAGAGTGGAGGATTTCAGTGAGACCTTCCACAAAGAGATAAAAAATACATTAAAAAAATCAGAGATAAAGAACTTAGTAACTGAAATTAAAAATACACTACATGGACTAGACTAGAGGAAGCAGAAGAATGGGTCAGCAACCTGGAGGACTTGTAATGGAAAGCAATCAAGCTGAACAGGAGAGAGAAAAAAAAAAAAAAGAAAGAAAGAAAGAAAAAAAGAAAATAGATTAAGGGAACTCAGTGACACCATCAAGCATAATAACATTCACATTATAGGGATCCCAGAAATAAAAGAGAGTGAAAGGGGGACAGAAGATTTATTTGAAGACATAATAGCTGAAAACTTCCTGAATCTGGGGAAGGAAACAGACCTCTATATCCAAGAAGCACAGAGGACCCCCAACAAAATCAGTCCAAGGAGATCCACATCAAGACACATAATAATGAAAATGGCATAAAGTAGTGATAATGAATGATTTTAAAAGCAGCAAGAGAAAGAACAGTTACATACAAGGAAAAACCCATAAGGCTATGAGCTGATTTTTCAGCAGAAACTTTGCAGGCCAGAAGAAAGTGGCATGATATATTCAAAGTGCTGATAGGAAAAGCAAACAAACAAACAAACAAACAAACAAAACACCTGCAGCCAAGAATATCCAGCACGGTTATCATTCAGAATAGAAGGAGAGATAAAGAGTTTCCTAGGGAAATAAAAGTTAAAGGAATTCATCATCACTAAAGCAGCTTTATAAGAAATGTTAAAGGAATTTTTTGAGTGGAAAGAACAGGCCATAATCAGGAGTGTGAAACCTATGAAAGGAAAAAATGTCACAGGTAAATACAAACATAATAAAAGTAGTAGATTATCACTTATAAAACCAGTGCAGAGGTTAAAGCACAAAAGGAGTAAAATCAATTTAAAATCTATAAAAATCAGTTAAAGGATTCACAAAATAAAAGGATGTGAAGTATGACATCTTATATATGAAACATTGTGGGGAGGGGGTAAAAATTTGGTGTATTTATTTATTTATTTATTTATTTATTTATTTTTAAGTAAAGGTAGTTACAATTTAATGATAATTAACACAATCTCTTGCAAAGTACATACACTGTATAATGCTTACATGGAATGAGATCAGTGTACTTAATTGGTATTTTACACCCACACCCACCCACCTGCCCACACACACACAGAACTAAAAACCATCAAAAGCAGTCATTCTACATGCACTATAGTAACAATTAAAAATGCAATTATACCATAGAACTAAAGTAATATGAACAGTACTACTTGATATGTAAGATAAAGGTGATTGGTTCTAACACAGAGCTAAGCCTGTATCAGTTCTAATCATATCATTCTAATCTATCATTCAAATCATAATGGCTTGTAAAAGCATCGGGTTTCCAGTAGAGAAACTACTCTACGAAAATCAGTAAATCTGTCCGAAGTTTCACATCTGTAAAACCAGGATAAGGCTACAACACTCTTGAAGTGTCAACAAGTTATCCAATCAAAACAGTAAGATTCCCAGCCATAAGGTAAGATAGAAAGGTCTTCATGCAGCATATGCTTTCTGGCTCCTAGAAAGCTTCATGTGCATAATATAAAGTTAAGTTGCCCAAGAAGTAAACTGAAGAAGTTCAGTGAAGTTTCCATTGTGTCATGACTTTTAAGCCTCAGGAATGGTGTGATCCATCAGGCTTTTCATAATGCTTGGTGCCATCCTTTTAATAATATGTTCAGAGATAAAAGCAGGCATGATTATAATAGTAACTACAGTCTCAGATGTTGACAGTATGTCTGCAATCTGAGAGTCCTTCAGCCCAATGACATTCTGCCCGTTGACTTCACAGATGTTATGTTCTGTGAGAAGACCATTTCTGGCTGCAGAACTATCTTTCACTATGGATGTTATCTTTCCATTTTTAAAGATAAAGCCAACATGTCCAGTACTATTCTTATTCACGGTAATTGTCCATTCAAAGGGCCTGTCATGAACAGTCATAGTAATCTTCTCTCCAAAAGCCTGTTTGAGCACCTTGTATGCTTTATTAGAGCTCCAGCCTGCATAGCTTTCCCCATTGATCTGGAGTACTTGGTCCCCAAATCTCAGACCAACCAATGAGGCTGGAGAATTTCCCTGGACCAGCTGAACAAATATACCATTATCTATTGATTTAAGCTTAAGCCTAATTTTTCCATCTTGATATTTACATAAGATGGCATCACAAATCCCTTGCTTAATTTCTGCTCTATGAATTCCAACATCATTACCAGTTACAGGAGCCACCACAGAGTTCAAACTGGGAGGTCCCTGAACTGATGCTCCAGGGACCAAGACCATATTTGCACAGATTTCTTCTTCATTTAAACTCAGGCCCACGTACTAGGAGAGGTCTGGATAAAATTTAGGATAGAGATTTCCATCTTGGGAAATGGGAGCAGAAGCTTTAGACAAAATTGCTGGGTTGGCAGGGTTTGCAGAAAAGGCTGTTTGAGCCTGAATAACTTTGTCTACCTTCAGGTCTTCAAGAGACAGGTATAGAGATATTTTTGTAGGATTTTTCTAGGCCACAAGGACCTGCTCACTGCCGTCACCACTGCTGCCTCTGGTAACTGGGCAAAATTTAGTGCTTTTAAAATGGGTTCAAACTTAAGTGACCATCAAGTTAATACAGATTGTTCTATGCATAAGATGTTATGGTAACCACACATCGAAAACCTATAATATATATGCAAAAACTGAAGAGAAAGGAATCCAAGCATAAGACTAAAAACCCATCAAACACAAGGGAAGAGAGAGGAGAAGAAGGGAATGGAGAAGACCTGCAAATACACCTACAAAACAAGGAACAAAATGTAATAAATACATACGCATCACTAATTACTTTGAATGAAAATGGATAAAATGCGCCAACTCAAAGACATAGGGTGACTGAATGGATAAAAAAGCAAGACTCATGTATATGCTGCCTACAAGAGACTCACTTCAGACTGCAAGACACAGGCAGATTGAAAATGAAGGGATGGGAAATCATTTACCATGCAAATGGAAGCAGAAGGAGAGCTGCAGTAGCAATACTTACATTGGACAAAATAGACTTTAAAATGAAAACTGTAATGAGGGACAAAGAAGGACACTACATAATGATAAAGGGAACAATCAAACCAACAAGAGGCTACAACAACTGTAAATATTTATGCACTTCATATGAGAACACCTAAATATATAAAGCAACCATTAACAGACATAAAGGGAGAAATTGACAGTAATAGATGATAGTAGGGGACATTAACACTCCACTTACATCAATGGACATATCACCCAGACAGAAAATCAACAATGAAACAATGGCTTTGAATGCCACATTGGACCAGGTGGAACTAACAGATATCTTCAGAACATTTCATCCAAAAATAGTGGAATACATATTCTTTTCAAGTGCACATGGAACATTCTGCAAAATGGATCACATGTTAGGCCACAAAACAAATCTCAGTAAATTAAAAAAGACTGAAATAATATCAAATATCTTTTCTGACCACAACAATATGAAGCTAGAAATCAGTTACAAGAAAAAATCTGAAAAGAACACAAATACGTGGAGGCTAAATAACATGCTACTAAACAAAGAATGGATCAACCAAAGAATCAGAAAGGAAATAAAAAACTGCATGGAGGCCAATGAAAATGAAAACAGAACAGTACAAAATCTTGGAGACACAGCAAAGCTGTTCTAAGAGGGAAGATGATAGCAATACAGGCCTACCTCAAGCAGGAAGAAAAATCTCAAGTAACCTAAACTTACAACTAAAGGAACTAAATAAAAGAAGAACAAATAAAGCCCAAAGACAGTAGAAGTAAGAAATACTAAAGATTAGAGCAGAAATAAATGAAATAGAGACCAAAATGACAACAGAAGAGATCAATGAAACTAGGAGATGGTTTTTTGAAAAGATTGACAAAATTGATAAACCTTTAGCCAGACTCATCAAAACAAGAGAGAAAGGACTCAAACAAATAAAATCAGAAATAAAGGAGGAGAAACAACAACTGACACCACAGAAATACAAAGGATTATAAGAGAATATTATGAAAAATTATATGCCAATAAATTGGACAACCTAGAAGAAATAGATAAATTCCTAGAAACACATAATCTCCCAAAACTGAATCAGGAAGAAATAGAAAATTTGAACGGACTGATTACTAGCAATGAAATTGAATCAGTAATTAAAAAAACTCACAACAAACAAAAGGCCTGGATCAGATAACTCTACAGGTGAATTCTGCCAAACATTTAAAGAAGAGTTAATACCTATTCTTCTCAAACTATTCCAAAAAATAGAAGAGGAAGGATAGCTTCCCTATTCATTCTATAAGACCAGCATTTCTGTAATACGAAAACCAGATAAAGACACTATGAAAAAAGAAAACTACAGGCCAACATCCCCAATGAACATAGATGCAAAAATCCTCAATAAAATATTAGCAAACTGCATTAAATAATCATTAAAAAAATCATTAAAAATACATTAAAAATCATTCAGTACTATCGAGGGGGATTTAGTTTAGGCATGCAAGGGTGGTTCAGTATTTGCAAATCAACCAACATGATACATCACATTAACAAGAGGAAGCATAAAAACCATGTGATCATTGCAATAGATGCAGAAAAAGCATTTGACAAAGTTCAACATCCATTCATGACAAAAACTCTCAACAATATAAGTTTAGAGGGAACATACCTCAACATAATAAAGACCATATATGAAAAACCCACTGCTAATTATCATACTCAAAGGTGAAAAACTGACAGCTTTTCCTCTAAGATCAGGAACAAGACAAAGATATCCGCTCTCACCACTTTTATTCAACATAGTACTGGAAGTCCTAGCCACAGCAATCAGACATGAAAAAGAAATAAAAGACATCCAAATTGGTAAGGAAAAAATAAAACTTTCACTATTTGCAGATGACCGGGTATTATACATAGAAAACCCTAAAGTAAAGACTCTACCAAAAAACTACTAGAGCTGATAAATGAATTCAGTATATTCACAGGATGCAAAATTAACATACAGAAATCTGTTGCATTTCTATACATTAATAATGAAGTAGCAGAAAGAGAAATTAACAAAACAATCCCATTTATAATTTCAGCAAAAAGAATAAAATTCCTGGGAATAAACTTAACCAAGGAGGTTAAAGACCTATACTCTGGGAACTATAAAACATTGATGAAAGAAATTGAACATAACACAAACAAAGGGAAAGACATCCGATGCTCACAGATTAGAAGAACCGATATTGTTCAAATGTCCACACTACTGAAAGCAGTCTACAGATTTAATGCAATCCCTATCAAAATACCAACAACATTTTTCACAGACCTAGAACAAATAGTCCTAAAATTTGTATGGAAACACAAAAGACCCCAAATAGCCAAAGCAATCTTGGGAAAGAAGAACAAAGCTGCAAGTATCACAATCCCAGATTTCAAGATATACCAAAAAGCTGTAGTAATCAAAATAGTATGGTACCAGCACAAAAATAGATACATAAATCAATAGAATAGAATAGAAAGCCCAGAAATAAACCCACACTTATATGGTCAATTAATCTTCAACAAAGGTGGCAAGATATACAATGGGGAAAAGATAGTCTCCTCAACAAATGGTACTGGGAAAACTGGACAGCTATACACATAAGAATGAAACTGAACAACTTTCTCACACCGTACACAAAAATCAACTCAAAATGGATTAAAGACCTAAATATGAGACCTGACCACGGAAGCCCTAGAAGAAAACATAGGCAATAATTTCTTTGACATCAGCCATGGAAACATTTTTCTAGATATGTCTCCACTGGCAAGAGAAACAAAAGCAAAAATAAACTATTGGGACTATACCAAAATAGAAAGCTTCTGCACAGTGAAGGAAACCATCAACAAAATGACAAGACAACCTACTGAATGAGAGAAGATATTTGCCAAAGATATGGTTTTTGCACTTTATTTACAATAGCCAAGATATGCAAGCAGCCCAAGTGTCCATCGATAAATGAATGGATAGAGATGTGGTATATATACACAATGCAATTTACTCAACCATAAAATGGAATGAGATGTTGCCATTTGCAACAACATGGATAGACCCAGAGGGTATTATGCTAAGTGAAACAAGCCAGTCAGAGAAAGACAAACCACCATATGATTTCCCTCATATGTGGAATTTTAGAAACAAAACAAAGAAAAAATGAGACAAACAAACCAGACTCTTAAATACAGAGAATAAACTGATGGTTGCCAGAGGGGAGGTATGTGGGCAGATGGATGAAATAGGGGATTAAGGGTAGACTTATTGTGAGCACTGAGAAATGTATAGAATTGTTATATCATTATACTATATGCCTGAAACTAATATAATACTATATGTTAAGCATACTCGAATAACAAAATAAAATAAAACCTAAACAATAAAAAAGAATGTTCTGAGGCCCAGTTAGCGCTTTCTGGTATACAAGTCCAGGCAATGACAGTTACATCATGACGGCCACCTGGCTTCAGGTGCTGTAAGAGGCGTCTCAGTTTCAGCAATATTTAAATGTGAAAAAAAAAAAAAGCATCTTAGAATCAATGAAATAAGGAATTCAATGACACACCCATTCCTGAAGACCTTAATGATTTTCATGTCTAATCAATTCTACCTTCCTTCTCTCTACTATTGTGGAGTAGGTAAATTTTATTAACTAGAGCAATCCAACTACAGCACATGGAGTCAAACAATCCTCTCATTCACATCCCTCCCAATGGTATTTGCACACTGATAATCATCTCATGAAAGTGAACTGCAGGGTTGATCATAAAATTATTAAAATCTGCTAGTGATTTAAATACAACCAGTTGAAAAAAAAGAACCCTTTAAAATTTGATTATTTAAATTCAAGAGGAACACATGGCAATTATGTAGATTGCAATATTCTTCTCATTATCTCTTTAACTATTAAACCATTTTTAAACCATTTTAATTTTAAACCATTAAAATTTATTTCACTTCTCATTGAGGTAAAAGTCACATTAAGATAAAATTTACCATTAAAAGGGCACAATTCAATAGCATTAAATACATTCACAAGGTTGTGCAACTACCACATCTGGTCCTAAAACATCGCCATCACCCTACGAGGGTATCTTGTACCTGTTTAGCAGTCTCTTCCCCATTTTCTGTTGTCCCCAGCGCCTAGCAACCACTAATCAGCTCTCTGTTTCTATGGACTTTTCTCATTCTGGCTATTTCATATCAATGGAATCATATGATATATGACCTTTGGTGTCTGGCTTCTTTCACTTGGCATAGTACTTCTGAGGTTCAGCCACATTGTAGCTCGTGACAGTACTTCATTTCTTTTTTTGGGCTAATATTCCATTGCATGGATAGACCACAGTTTGTGTATCCATTTATCGGTTGACAGACATTTGGGTTGTTTCTTTTGGCTACTATGAATAGTGCTGTGATGAGCACTGGTTTTCAATTCTTTGGGGTATATACCTAGGAGTGAAACAGATGGATTATGTGGTGATATTGTGATTAACTTTTTGAGGAACCCATACCTTGATTTCCAAAGGGACTGCATCATTTATATTCCAATTCGCAATGCAGGAGGGGTCCAATTTCTCTCTGTCCTCACCAACATCATTAAATATCTTTTTGAAAACAGTTTTTCTGGAACTGTAGAGCAGACTTTGTCAAAGTTTAAATTTATAGACATTTTTAAAGGTGGTTTTGATACACTGCTTGGATTTTGTGTTAGCGACGCAGAGTTAGCCAGTACTTCCCTCTAGTCAGAGCACCTGCTTATTCTGGGAGCCGCGTGCATTTCTTCTCACGGCTAGTTTTAAGTCTCCCTCCCTTGCTCCGTCCATGGTATAGAACCTTCCCAATCTCTCAGTGGCCTTTATTTCCCTATTTTCTCTCTACAGCACACAAAGCCATCCCCCGCACCCCCTAATCTGGATCGGAAAGCCACCAAGAGCAGTAACAACCGTCCCAAACTTCCCCTAGTCCAGTCTGACACTCTCTAAAGAGACTCCCCACTGTCCCCACTGGACTGTCCTGCTATCCAGGCCCCAGTCCAATCCTTTCCCGTTCTTCAATCAAGCAGATCACATACGTCTTACCAGAAATCTCGTGATCCTGGTGTGGTGAGAAGGATACTGCATTAGGTGGCAGAACATCTGGGTTTCAGGACGTTCCCTTCTGAATTCCTGCTATGTTCCTGCTAGGTACTGAATTGCCACAGGCAGATTACGTATCTTGCCTAGGTCTCAAATCGGTAACATGGACAGAATACCTTGTTTTCCCAGGATATGATGACCTTAGACATCCACTCTAACTGAAAATAATTCTGATTATAATTTGAAAGGCTGCCCCATGGTGGGTTGGAACAGTGGTTCCTAGAAGTAGAGATGTAACAAATGGGTAAAAATTTCCAAGGCATTTGGGAGATGACATCGGACATTAAAAGAAATTCACCATTTACTGCTATCATCATTTCGTAAAGCACCCAAATTTTAGCAGAACAAATAATTTCCAAATGAAAGTCAGTCCTTTAACGTCAATGCATTGTTGCTGCATTAGCCTTAGTTTTCTAATTTCGAGGGAACCTCTAACTCCGAGGACAGATGCTCAGAGAAGTGGAAATCCAAGCTCTCACCCACATCTCAACAGCATGTGCCATCTGCACTGTTTCTCATACGTCTGTCTCCCTAGTTACTTCTCTCGGTGTTCGGGACTCAAAGTTCTTGGTCCTGTGGGAGGGAGAGGACGCGCTGGAGGGCAACGAGCATTTTCGAAGCGTGACTAACGCCTGCAGCCACTAGAGGGCAGGGCTCAGCCTGAGGATGCCCTTTCCCGGGCAGCCGCACCAGCCCCTCGCTGCATCTCCCCGGCGCGTCCCCAGAGGGCGCTGCTGTTCGCAGAAGCTGCGGTCAGCTCCGCGGCTCCAGGCAGTTAGTTCCTCACTAGAGTGGGGGTGGGAATCTACCTTGTGTCAGAGACCAGCTTTGGAGGGGCACCTTGTCTTCTCCCAGATGCTGCCCTGCACCAGGATCTCGGGAGGAGTTTTCCTTTTTTGGAATTAAATTCTGTAACTTGAATTCATCATTGGCATGAAAATTATTTATAAAGTCCTTCAGGAGCGTTGTACTCTTGCGAGCGTTGAACTAGAAAAGACTAAACAGACGCTGGCCCGTCAAGGTTGAGTGCCCTATCGAAAACTGCTGGGGGAAATTCTCCTGCTGTCAGTTTTTCAGAGACAGCAGGATGATCCCATTCCTTTCCCTTATCTAAAATGATGGGCACGATATCCACTGTGGTATTTTCTTAGAATTCTTACATGCATGTTCTCATTTTACCCTTAACTCTGTGAGGGAGGCGTAATGACTATCCCCATTTTATTATCATTTTAAAACTCAGTCTCAGGGTTTTGTTTTGCTTTTTCTCATTCAATTTCTATTTTAACAATTGAGACTTTTCCAAAGTAAACCAATGTTAAAAACATGAAATGCCACTAGAGAGCTTATCTTAAGAAGGAACATTTCCTGCTCTACCCCTTCCCACAGCCGGTCCCTGGTTCTGCAACGCAGAGGCAAACATTTGGATTCTTGTCAGCATTTTCAGGATTTCTGATGGTCCCTGCCCATCCCTAAGGAATGTGCTTATGCTATTACTTTTTGGTTTCTAAGTCTAGATGTTAGCAATTGATTTGGCTTTTTTGAAGAAGTCGCTCACGATCCCTGTTTTGAAGATGAGCAAACCAAAGCTCAGGAAGTGAAAGGGGCTAGTCCAAGACCACATAACCAAGAGCTGATGGAAATTAGGACCTGCACCTTCCAAGTTTAGAATCCATGTCATTTCCACCACTGTGTGGTGGGGGTCACTAGAAAGATGCTGATTACGCCCCAGGGTCCTTAGCACTTGGCATTCAGGTATGGCGACTGATGTAATGTCTCCTTAAATCAGAGTCGCCAGATAGAATACAAGATGCCCAGTTACATTTGAATTTCAGAAAAAGAACAAATGATTTTTAAGTGTGTGTCTCCGGAATTGTATGGGATATACATGCTGAAATGTTATACTTTGGCTAAATCTGGCAAGCCTACCTTAAAACTATGAATCTAGGCCCTTTTTTGGTTTTAAAAGTCTAGGACTACAGATATATAGTGAGAGGTCTGTGATTAATCCATGACAAAGAAATTTTTCTTAGACAGGCATTAATTCACAATTTCCATATGGATTAAATACAAAACAGGCAAAACTTAAAAATACAGTGTTTAGGGATACAGACATAAAAAGAAACCTTGTAATGAAAAGAAAGCAAATTAGTAACACAAAATTCAGGACAGGTCGGGGAGATTCCCTGAGGAGCGGCACAAAGGGGCTACCTAGGTAGAGGTAAATTGACCGTGGTGCAATGGTGGTTACTTTATTTTTTGGTGTAATGTATTTCCATGAGCTCTTCATAGGTATGTTATATATTATTAAACATAAAATGAAAGCTAGCCTAGATTCGGGAACGAGAGAGGCACAGGTTCTAATCCCAGCTTTAGGCCAGCTCGGCTTTAGTTTCTCCATCTGTAGAATGGGACTACTACTACTTCCTCGGCAGCATTGTTGTGTGGTTCAGAAGTAACGTATGTAAAGAGCACAGCATGTCCTTGGGAAACTTTACTATTGATCAAGTCCATGTGGGGTGAAAACCAGAAGACTGTGCCAAGGCTTCCACATCCCACTGGGTAAGCGTGGGTCGGACACTGTCTTACCCTCTGCCGGCTGTTGCATTCTTACCTGAACTCTCTCTTTCCTTAGTGTGTATTTAAGTTCTGAAGAAGGCTCAACACTTTACATAATCCTGGAGGTTGAAACACTTCTGAAAAAGGAACCACAGCCCTTTAAGAAGTAGATTTGTGAGCGCATGAGAGGATGTTTGTAACTAGAACAGTTCAAAAGAAAAGTCGATTCCGGGCTAATGTTAAGTACTAGCTTCAAAGCACGGGAGACACAGAGGGAGATCAATGAGGAAAAGTCTCTGATTGGAACAGGCAATCACTTCCTGCGGACATGCAAAAAGCAAAGTATTTTTCTTAATTGTATATTCTCAGAAGTCTTAGCCTTGGTATTAAAATTACTCCTCTGGGTGGAGAAATACATTTTTGGTAAAACTCTGAATTGCTTTTTTAATTTCCAACTGTATACTTTCATATACCCTAATATATTGAAGTCTTTCAGGTTTAAAAAAAAAAAAAACTGTCCTTAACCCGAGATTTTCCTTTAAGCCATGATTTAATGTTAAGTAAACAGCTCTTTTATTTAACCAGAGGCAGAGAACCTTCAAATTTAGGATGATAATGGAAATATTTTTCTTGTAAGTATTCAGAATTGACTGAAAGGAGGATTCGCTATGTCAATTTAGCAGGAAGTATTCTACAAAAATTATTTTTATGCTTCTTGCATTGAGTTAAAATGCCTTGGGAATAAAATATTCAGATCCACTAATAATCCATTGATAAACCATTTCACCTTTAAAATGTTAATACTCAATGCTGCCAAAGATACAGTGAGGTGGGAATTCTTATAGCGGAGTGTAAATTGGGACAATCTTCTGGAGAGCAGTTTGTTGGAATGTATTAAGAGCTCTAAACACATTTACATTCTTTGATCTTATAATTCTACTAAGACTCTTTCCTTCAAAACTCTCAGAGACATGGCCTCAGTCAACAGGGACCTCCCTCTTCCCTTCCTCAGAGGCCTGGGTCCCAGTTCACACAATAAATGTGCATGCATATTTATCAAGTAATTCTGATAATGCTGAAAAAGTAAGTTATGGAAACGTTCACCAACAGGGGGGATGATGGAATAACTTATTGTGCACTGATATTGTGGATGATAAACCCATAAAAAGCATGCTGACCAAGATTTTTATGATAAAGAGAAAATGCTCACATTTATGTATGTTATGTTAAATGAAAAAAGCAGTACGAAGTGGTACAAAATGCTCTCAATGTAAAATGTGTATCTATAAAAATATTGGAATAAATAAACCAAAATACTAACAAGTGGTAATTTTTAGATTGTGGGATTGTGATTTTGTTTTCTTTTTTATGCGTTTCTCTATTTTCCAGATTTTCTACAGTGAGCATTATTATCTTTACACTAAAAAACAAGAAGATATTTAAAGAATTCCAAGGTGGTGGCATAGTCTTATATTTGTTACACATGAATTGACTCGTGTACAGAGAGAAAGAAATCTAATGGCACAGGTGGGGTATATCATTTTCAGTTCCTCAAAGCAGGGATCAAATGGCATTTTCTCAGAAAGGATCTGTGCAGCTTACATTATTGTTAAATCATATCACTTCACTGTATTTAGGAAACCCCAGCACACGGGTTAAACAGAAGGCACGTTTTCATATTGGTTATGAAATGGCACAAATCTCTAGTCCCTGGGGAGAGCGTGCAATTTGTGATGCCTATTATTTTTATGTTATTAAACCCATCTCTGTTAATAAGATCTATAATTATTAAGCAGAGAGCATAATGAAGTTGGCTGATTACAGAGGGAGGAGAAGCCAAGTGTTTCAAACCCTCTGACATTTTCTAGTGATAGCCATTGAGTAGAGCACTGTTATTTTGAAGTAATTTTACTGAGAAAGGAATATGTTTACAGAACATTAATTGATGAATTTATATTGCTTAAGAGCTCTCAATTTCTGAATTTGGGCATTGAGCACGCACGCTCTCTCTCTGTTAAGAATTTTGTGATGGGAATAGGGTAAAGCAGGAATTGCATAGCCTAAAATAAAGGTGTGAGGCCGGACTTGAAAGCTGAGGTCTGGAAACCCTTGCGCCATGCCTCCCCCTAAGAGAACCCTTCACAGTCAGGGCTCTGTTTGGCTTTCAGGGGGCGCTGGTTGCCTTTTCTTGCTGGGTAGGGCTCCCTCACGTTAAGTAAATGATAACTTTATGAAGTTTTGGTATTGAGGCATTCATATTTGTAGTGTAGTCTAACCTTCCTATTGAGTTGAGAGAAGGGAAAGGCTCTATCTTGTATTCTTACGCCCTTGGAGCTTTTTATTTTGAGATTAATCAAGTCAACTATGTGCAGACCCTATGAGTTTCTTATTCCTTTACATAAAACTCATATGGAATAATGGGTTTCATGGGCTCTCTTCCCAAGTATTGGTAAAAGATCATTTCAGAATCAAATACTTACATCTTACATCATGGCCCACAATAATCATCATTTTAATCTACCATTAAATTTGGACCCCAAGAGTGAACACCTTAAGATTCCTTCTGAATAGATAACCCATACTTCTGTCAACTCTTCAGATAAAAATTCACCCTGCTAAGCTTTAAAGTTTGAATCTAACAGCATGGAATTCTTTGTTTTTATTTAATTAGTAGTTTATTGGACAAATATGCTCCCTGAGAGGCATTCTGAAGGATGTGGGGGATAAACATAAAGCAAGGGTCATGTTTATGGAGATAAGCATGAGAAGGGGTTGGGACCCAGCCATGAAATATATGTGTTCCTATTATATATATATATATATATATATATGAATTTCTGTCCATCAAGGGAAGTATTTTCAGAAAAAGTTGGAATTTAAATGCTGGCCCTGTGTTATGTAGTAAGCTAGTGTCTCTTAGCTTCAAACCCATGCTTCTAATCCATTCCGCTTGCTGATGCTGTGGCTGCAAACCACTTCCTGCTTTCCCAGCTGGCTCCTTTAGGCTCTGCTGATGATCAGGCACCTGGGGGAGACTACAAGGGTGGAGAAGGAAGAGAGGCTTGCTTTCCTGTTTGCTTCCTGTTTTTTGTCGGATCACCTTAGCTGGGCTACTTCACCCCAGCAGCAGCAGCTCCTTCCAGAAGCAGCAGTTGATTACAGTTTACCAATTTTCTACACCTTGGAGAACCAGGCTGTCATACGTTTGCAGAGACATGGCCTCAGTGAGCAGGGACTTCCAGCCCCTTCCTCACAGGTCTGCTTCCCAGCTCCCTGGGGACCCTGTCCCTAAGTTTCTGAGGTTCCTGTGTCATCTGTATCGCTGCCCCTCCTCTGAGGTCTGAACTCCCATCTGTGGGACCCATTCTCCAAGCTTCTGAGTTCAAATAATTCTGACCCTTTCCTTTAGCTCCTCAGTCTTAGGGGTAGTAGCTGCATGGCGGGGATACCACTTCCGGGAGACCGGTTTCCTTTTCTTGCCTTTTTGGTTCCCCGGTACCTGGCTGGCAATCCTTTGTTACATGTTCTCTGTTAGAATAACTGGTGTGATTTCAGTATTCTTTCTGGATCCTGACTGATACAGCTTCCTAAAACAGTAAGATTGGGGTCAGAGTTAATCCTCACAAAATGCATGGCACTTGCTGCTAAGTACTTCTGGTGGATGAGAGAAGAAAAAATGACGTCTTCATTTGTAGCTCAGAAGCCTTTTCCTAAAGTCCACTTGACTGGGCTAGACAGAGGAACGAATTTACAGATACACATATTTAATCAGCTATATAGGAATTGATTTTTTAAAATACACATGCACATTTTTCTCCTTGCTTTCATAAGAACTTCTTTTAGAAATTCCCATTCCTATAAATCATGTGATGCATCCAAACATTCTGTAACATTCCAAAGACACGTTGAAAAAAAAACTGTTTGTGTCTCATTGGCTCCATATTTAAGATAGAAGTAAACAGAAAAAATTTTGAATATCTATTAAGTCAATACAAAGTAACTAATAATAAATCTATTATGTGTTAATGTAAATAAGATACTTAAAAAATAACTAACTATATTTTCCAGAACATAAAATATTTAGTCAGAAGAGTGGCAAGATTTTACAATTTTGCAAATCTTTTCAATACCTGGCTTAATAGAAGACAGATGGATTCTCATATAGGGCTCACATTCAATCTGTTGAGATATGTTGTTTTTGTGAAGAATGTGGAAAAAAAATAGCCCCACATAGATATATAGTTTAAAATGGGAATAGCATTTTTCTAATATATATAAGTTGAAGTAAAATTAACATAGTGTCATATTAGTTTCAGGTGTATAATATAATAATTCAACAATGCTATCTATACATTACTCAGTGCTCCTCAGAATAAGTACATTCTTAATCCCCTTCACCTATTTCACCCATTTCCCCACCCACCTCTCCTCCGGTAACCCTCACTTTGTTCTCTGTATTTAAGTTTGGTTTTATTCATTTGTATCTTTTTTTCTTAGTTTGTTGTGTTTCTTAAACTCCACATATGAGTGAAGTCATATGGTATTTGTCTTTCTATGACTGACTTACTTCAATTACCATTATACCCTCTAGGTCTATCCATGTTGTTGCAAATAGCAACATCTCATTCTTTTTTATGGCTGAGTAATATTCCATTGTATATATATCCAGTACATCTTTATCCATTCATTTATTGATGGACACTTGGGTTGCTTCTGTATCTTGGCTACTACAAATAATACTGCAATAAACGTAGGGGACTTATATCTTTTTGAATCAGTGTTTTTGTTTCTTTGGGTAAATACCCAACAGTGGAATTATGGGATCATATGATAATCCTATTTTTAATTTTCTGAGGAACCTCCATACTATTTTCCACAGTGGCTGCACCAATTGGGATTCTCATCAACAGTGCACAAGGGTTTCTTTTTCTCCACATCCTTCCCAACACCAGTTATTTCTTGTCTTTTTGATTCAAGCCATTCTGACAGGTGTGCAGTGATATCTCACTGTGGTCTTAATTTGCATTTCCCTGATGATTAGTGATGTTAAGCATCTTTTCATGTGTCTGTGGGCCATTTATACGTCTTCTTTGGAAAAAAATGTCTATTCACGTTCTCTGCCCATTTTTAATCTGATTATGTGCGTTTTTGTGTGAGTTGTGTAAGTTCTTTATATATTTGGGATATTAACCCCTTATCAGATATATAATTTGTAAATATCTTCTCCCACTCAGTAGGTTGCCTGACAAGGCATTTTGTTGATGGTTTTCTTTGCTATGCAGAGGCTCTTTATTTTTGTGTAGTCTACTAGTTTATTTTTGCTTTTGTTTCTCTTGCCAGTGGAGACATATCTAGAAAAATGTTTCCGTGGCTGATGTCAAAGAAACTATCACTTATGTTTTCTTCTAAAAGTTTTATGGTTTCAGGTCTCACATTTAGGTCTTTAATCCATTTTGAGTTTACTTTTGTGTATGGTGAAAGAAAGTGCTCCAGTTTCATTCTTTTGCTTGTAGCTGTCCAGTTTTCCCAGTACCATTTTTTGAAGAGACTGTCTTTTCCTCATCGTATATTCTTGCCTCCTTTGTCATAGATTAATTGACCATTATATATGTGGGTTTATTTCTGAGCTTTCTATTCTGTTGTACTGATCTATGTATCTATTTTTGTGCTGGTACCATACTATTTTGATTACTACAGCTTTTTGGTATATCTTGAAATCTGGGATTGTGATACTTCCAGCTTTGTTCTTCTTTCACAAGATTGCTTTAGCTATTTGGGGTCTTTTGTGGTTCCACACAAATTTTAGGACTATTTGGTCTAAGTCTGTGAAAAATGTTGTTGGTATTTTGATAGGGATTGCATTAAATCTGTAGACTGCTTTCAGTAGTGTGGACATTTGAACAATATTGGTTCTTCTAATCTGTGAGTGTCGGATGTCTTTCCTTTTGTGTTATGTTCAATTTCTTTCATCAATGTTTTATAGTTTCCAGAGTATAGGTCTTCAACCTCCTTGGTTAAGTTTATTCCTAGGAATTTTATTCTTTTTGCTGAAATTATAAATGGGATTGTTTTGTTAATTTCTCTTTCTGCTACTTCATTATTAACGTATAGAAATGCAACAGATTTCTGTATGTTAATTTTGCATCCTGTGAATATACTGAATTCATTTATCAGCTCTAGTAGTTTTTTTGTAGAGCCTTTACTTTAGGGTTTTCTGTGTATAATACCCGGTCATCTGCAAATAGTGAAAGTTTTATTTTTTCCTTACCAATTTGGATGTCTTTTATTTTTCTTATCTGATTGCTGTGGCTAGGACTTCCAGTACTATGTTGAATAAAAGTGGTGAGAGCAGATATCTTTGTCTTGTTCCTGATCTTAGAGGAAAAGCTGTCAGTTTTTCACCACTGTATATGATACTAGCTATGGGGTTTTCATGGTCTTCATTATTTTGAGGTATGTTCCCTCTAAACCTACATTATTGGGTTGGGTTTTCTTTTTATCATTAATGGATATCATACTTTGTCAAATGCTTTTTCTGCATCTATTGAGATGATCATATGGTTTTTTTCCCTTTCTCTTGTTAACATGATGTATCATGTTGACTGATTTGTGAATATTGAACCATGCTTGCATCCCTAGAATAAATTCCATTTGATCATGGTGAATGATTTTCTGATGTATTGCTGTATGCTGTTGCTAATATTTTGTTGATGATTTTGCTTTTATGTTCATCAGAGATACCACCCTATAGCTTTCATTTTTTGTAGTATCTTTGTCTGGTTTTGGTTTCAAGCTAATGCTGGACTTGTAGAATGAATTGGGAAGCTATCTATCCTCTTCTATTTTTTTGGAATAGTTTGAGAAGAATAGGTCTTAACCCTTTTTTAAATGTTTGGTAGAATTCACCTGTGAAGCTATCTGATCCAGGCCTTTTGTTTGTTGGGAGTTTTTTTGATTACTGATTCAATTTCACTGCTAGTAATCAATCTGTTCAAATTTTCTATTTCTTCCTGATTCAGTCTTGGAAAGTTATATGTTTCTATCAATATATCCATTTCTTCTAGGTTGTCCAATTTATTGGACATATAATTTTTCATAATATTCTCTTATAATCCTTTGTACTTCTGTGGTGTCAGTTGTTATTTCTCCTCCTTTATTTCGGATTTTATTTATTTGAGTCATCTCTCTTTTTTTCTTGATGAATCTGGCTAAAGGTTTATCCATTATTTTGATCTTTTCAAAGAATCAGTTCCTGGTTTCATTGACCTTTTCTATTAAGTCTCTATTTCATTTACTTCCGCTCTAATATTTATTATTTCCTTCTGTCTATGGCTTTGGGCTTTGTTTGTTTTTCTTGTCCTAGCTCCTTTAGGTTTAAGTTTAGGTTATTTATTTGATTTGTGGTTACCATTAGGTTCATACACAATATTTTATGTGTATAGCAGATTATATTCATTTAATGGTGGCTTATGTTTGAACCCATTTTAAAGGAAACCAATTTTTACTCCCCCCCATTTATGTATAGATCTACAGTTGAAATGGGTATAGTATTTTAGTAATTTTCAAATAATTGCGGATATTCTTTACTATTACACAAAACTTGGGAAAAGATAGTTTTTTTTAAAGTGATAGTTTCTTAAAAGTTGTTTGTAATGTTAAATTTGAAAATAGATCAATAAAGTTATTTTTTTACAGATTTGTTGAGATACAACTGATATACAATAATAAGTCACACATATTTGAAATGTACAATTTAAGGAGTTTTTGACATATGGATACATTCATGTATGAGAAGATGATCATCTATGAACCAGGACACAGGCCTTCGCCAGACACCAAATCTGCCAGCACCTTGATCCTGGACTTACTGGTCTTCAACTGTGAGAAATAAATTCCTATTGTTTATAAACCACCCAGTCTATGGTCAGCAGCCCAAATGGACTAAGACAGATATTTTACATTCTCTTTTTTCATATTAGGTCTTCAAAATTTCCATATTCTTACAGCAACACTCAATTTGAACTAATCACGTTTTAAGTGCTCAATAGCCATATGTGGTTAGTGGCTAGACATTTGACAGTGCAGGTTTAAAATTGTATCTAGGGGTGCCTGGGTGTCTCAGCCAGTTAGGCATCTGCCTTCAGCTCAGGTCATGATCTCCAGACCTTGGGATTGAGCCCCGAGTCAGGCTGCCTGCTCAGAGGGGAATCTACTTCTCCCTCCTCCACCCGCCCCCGCTTGTGCTCACTCTAATAAATAAATAATTAAATATTTTTAAAAATAAAAAAAAAATAAAATTGTATCTAAATGGAATTATAAAGTATATATTCTTTTTTGACTTGCTTCTTTCACTCACATAATTATGTTGAAATGTATCCATGTTTTATATCAGGAGTATGTTCTTTTTTATTTCTGAATGGTATTCCATTGTTTGGATATGGCACAATTTGTTTATCCTTTCCACTCCTGATTGGACATTTGTTCTCTCCCACCACCAAGGTTTTGGCTATTATAAATAAGTCTGCTATGAATATTTAAGTTCAAGTCTTTGTGTGGACATATATTTTCATTTCTCCTGGGAAAACACCTAGAAGTGGACTGCTGGGTCATACAGTATATGCTAAGCTTTTTGTAAAACTGTCAAATCGTTTTCCACAGTGGCTGTACCATTTAACATTCCCATCAGCATTCCAATGAGTGGTAATTTTGGCCATTCTATGGAATTTTCATTTCCATAATGACCCATTATGTTGAGCATCTTTTCACGTATTATTTCTCTTTCATAGATCTTTTTTGATGATGTGTCTGTGCAAATCATTTGCTCCTTTTTATTAGGTAACTTGTCTTCTTATTCAGCCTTGTCAAATACATGTTTTGCAAATATTTTCTCATAGCTATGGCTTACTTTCCATATTCTTGGCATTTCGAGAGCAAAAGTTTTAAATTTTGATTACTTTATTGATTTTTTTCTTTTGATAGTTTGTGCTTTTTTTCATGGATAATGTGACTATTTTATTTTTTTAATTTAAATTCAATTTAATTGACATATAGTGTATTATTACTTTCAGAGGTAGAATTTAGTGATTCATCAATTGCATATAACACCCAGTGCTCATTATATCAAGTGCCATCCTTAATGCCATCACACCATTCCCCCTCCCACCTCCTCTCCAGCAACCCTCAGTTTGTTTCCTATAGTTAAGAGTCTCTTATGGTTTGTCTCTATCTCTGTTTTCAACTTATTTTATTTTTCCTACCCTTCCCCTATGTTCATCTACTTTGTTTCTTAAATTCCACATATGAGTGAAATCAAATGGTATTTGTCTTTCTCTGACTGACTTACTTTGCTTGGCATAATGCCCTCTAGTTCCTCCCATGTTGCTGCAAATGGCAAGATTTCATTCTTTTTGATGGCTGAGTAATATTCCATTGTATATATAGTTTGTGGTTTTTCAAAGAATTCTTTGCCAAACCCAGGGCCACTAAATTCTATGTATGCCTTAAGAAATTTTATAGTTTTGACTCCTACCTTTAAGACAAGGATGCAGTTTGAGTTAATTTTGGTATATATTATGAGATAAAGATTGAGGCTCCCCCCTCTTTTTTTAATGACTATCCAATTGTTCTAGCATCATTTGCTGAAAAGACTATCTTTGTCCGCATTGAACTGTCTTGGCATTTTTATTAAAAATATATTGGCCACATATATGTAGAATTATTTCTAGGGTCTCTATTGAATTGATCTATATGTCTATCTCTGTACCAATACGACATTATCTTGATTACTGTAGATTAACAGTAAGTCTTGAAGTCAGGTAGAAATTTTTCAACTTCTTTTCCAAATTACTTTGGCTACTCTAGTTTCTTTGCATTTCCATATATATTTTAGAATTAGCCTGCCAAGTTTTAAAAAAAAATTAAGCCTGTTGGCATTTTGATTGGGATTGCACTGATTCTATAAATCCATTTGGGGTGACAGAAATAAACATTTTATACTTTGCTACATTAAAATACATTGATTATTTCACAGTGTAAATGGATTTACACGCATTGGTCATTTGTAAAATATTGGTTCTTGAGTCATGTAGATCTTCCATATGCTTACACGTTTTATTGTACAATATATTTAAAAAACATATTCATTAATATCTTCACCAATCTCAGAAATGTCTCTAAGTACTGGGAAGCTGTCAGGTTCACAGTGGCAGATACATGCTTTCCAAAAATTCTCATTTTTGCTGGAAAGCTCAAATTTTATCACTGGCAACAAATACTTTCAGTTGTTTTCCTTGAAGTGACAGGCTCGCTTGGTTCCTTTTTCAAAAAAATGTCTGCCAAATGCCCAAGTCTGAATCATCCTAGTTTGTCTGTCAGTCGTTCTTTCAGATAAAAAATGTCGTTCTATGGAAAAGACACAAACAAACCCGGCTAGCTCAACTTGCAACTCAAACCCAGGTGCTTCTCCTAACAGCCACTGCGGTTTGGCATGCAGCCCAAGTGCTTTATTCATATTTCTCATGTCATCATGTCAAATATTAAAAAGTTCTGTATTCAAGGGTTGAGATTTAATAAAGTGAGTTAGTTTTTACCACTTCATCAACAACATTGTTAAGGGCAATTGGTCTTTTCTTTTTTCTTTCATGACCATGTGGTGGAAAGTGGGTAGCATGTGAAGAAGAGGGACACTGCCCTAGAAGAGTGATGATGAGTATCACTTGGTGCCACTGCTTTAATCTGTGTTAAGATGCTGGCGGTTTTACTCACCATTGCTTTTGCACTATTATCGCCAATGTCAACACAGTAGAGAAGGCAAAAAACATCCTAGTATTATGAAACTCGTTTTGACCTTATAGACCCCCATGATAATTAAGGGATCCCCCTCTTTCCTTGGGTTCCATGGGCCACACTTCAAGAGCCATTGCTTTAAGGACATAAAGGGGCATTTAATACAACCTGGAAGGATGCCTGGAGGCTTTGTTAAGAGGGTGAAGCCTGAGCTAAGGTTCAATGGACACAAATGTAAGAAAGGGTTGACTGTCTAGACACAGGGAAAGCACAAGCAAAGGCACCGAGTGTGAAGAGCAGGTCTCTTCCTCAGTGTCAGTCGAGCAAAAGGTGCAGCGAGGACAGGGCCCAGAGCAGAGATAGCAAGAGATACAGATGGCCTTGGATGCATGAAAGGAGCTGAAACTTCATTCTTCAGGTGGTGAGAGCTCTGGAAGGTCTTACAGAGCAGGGGAGCAACGCGGTTGGAGTTGTCTTAGCTCTAGCACTCTGGTGACAATATGGTGAATGGATTTGGGAGGTTTACACTGGAGAGAGGGAGCTCAATTAAGAACCAGTGCCTTGTCAAGGTAAGAGATGATTAAGAGAACAGATGGTCAACTAATTAAACACCAAGCCCCCTCCCCCTTATTTAGTCAGAATATTATAACTAGTGCATTTGCTCAGGAGACACAACTATATATCACCTTGAATTCATGAATGCAGACCTGGACAATAAAAAAGAAAAGCAGCCTTATAGATCAGACTCCATCTTTCTACAACCCGTATCTTTCCAGACCCTCAAATGGAACTTCTTACCCTCTCTGCTCAATCATTTCCCTTAATAATTAGAGAACAGAGAGCAGGGGTAGAAGTGGGCTTACAAGTTATGTTTAATTGTTTCTTGTAAGAGCATAACTAGATGACATTACAGAGGTCTGAGGTCACAGAATTAATTTTTTTGCTTTCACTATGCTGCGTGTGTTTCTGTGTGTGTGCACTCGCGTCCATACATAGTATTTACTTGCATACTTTAACACTGCACTGTACTGCTACACTCCATCCAAACCCAGATTAGCTCTCATCTGGACTTCAGTGATTCCCTGCTAGTCTTATTTCTACTCTTAACCCACTGCAATCCATTTTATACACAGCATCCACAGTGATCCTTTAAAAATATAAATCAGATCATACCATTTGCCTGCTTACAATCCTCCAATGACTTCCTGTTCCCCTATAGGGAAAAAATCTAAAATCCTTCTGCTGTTCTACAAAGCCCTGAATAAATGACTCCTGCCTGCGTCTCTGACAACGTCTACCCCTCCTTGCTTTGCTCACCAAAGTCTTATCGCCCTGGCTTTGGTGTGTTTCCATCTTGGGGCCTTCCCACTAGCTGTTCTCTGCCAGGGGTGCTAGCACCAGCCCTAGAGCTTACACGGCCTTCAGGTCCTAACACATTATGGGAAGCTCCTTTCCTGATCACCCAGCCTAGAGTAGCCTCTCTCTCACTCCCTATCACTTCACTGTTTTATTTAAATCATGGTAGCCCCTGGAACACAGCCGGGCACACAGTAGGTTCTCAGTCAGTATTTGTGGAATGAACAGATACATGAATTATAGGTACAATTTTCTCATTGTACTTGCTTTTCATGGTTCTAACAAAGATGTCATGCAAATGATCCCATATTGATAACTAGTTTAGAGCCACCTTTGAACGCCAACTTTTGTTTTGTTGCTTTGGTCAGAGATTTAAAAGCATATCGTGGAAATTCAAAATTACTTAGGAAGTACATGGGTTTTTCTTAACCAGCTAGAGATGTTAGTCATGGTTGTAAAACAGGAGAATTTACCAGCATGTACGTTTATGGAATAATGCTAATGTTTTTTCTTTAGAGAAAGAATAAAATATAAAAAATCTTATAATTTGGAGGGCACAAATGTACAAATTATTATAAAAATGTGACAAATGCTGTAAACAAGATACAAAGCACCACGGGAACAGAGTGGCAGGAACTGCTTTCTGTGCTTACAGAAGTCAGGGAAAGCCTCAGAGCGATGGTGACAGTAGGGATGGGTCCTGAAGGATGAAGAATTTTCTAAATATAAGAGAGGGAGAAAGGCATTGCAGGCACATGGAACAGCATTCAGAGAGCCACAATTGTGTAGGGGAAAATAAGTATCATGCAGAAAATATCTTTTTTTTCCTTCCAGTGACCCACAAATGAAGGGTCAGGGTTCTAAGAAGAATCTCTCCACCAGTGGTTTTCCTTTAACTATTCTGAAACTATTCAGAAGATAGCTGAATCATTTTCCCCATAAAAGAAGTCTGATGTGGAACCCTCAAATGTATCCACAACAGTAAAAAAGCTCTGGGGGCACCTTGGTGGCTCAGTTGGTTAAGCTTCTGACTCTTGGTTTCGGCTCAGGTCGTGATCTCAGGGTCGTAGGGTGCAGCCCTGAGTTGGGCTCTGTGCTCAGCATGGAGCCTTCTTGGGATTCTCTTTCCCTCTCCCCCTGCCCCTTCTGCTCATGCTCTCTCTCTCTCTCTCTCAAATAAATAAAGAAATCTTTTAAAAAAAAATCCTCTCTGGGTGAAGAAGGTGGAAGGGTCTCTATGGTGGTTCTTGACCTCTTTCTTGTTCTCCCTGGGACTGATGGCCCACCTCAGGACCCCAGAGCTTCAAAGAAAATAATTTAAAAGCCATTACCTTTTACTTTTTAAAAGAAAACTGGGTGGGAGCTGTGGTGGCCGTGAAAACGCACCATTCAGATCTCTTGCTGTGGGAAGCATAGTGATAGATGGCAGTTTCCCACAGCACTTGTGTGACTCCAAGCGCCCCAGGGACCACTACTGGCCAGTGGCTGAATATGACAAGGCTGCTTATGCAGGTCCGTCCCTGCAAGACAGGGGACTCCTCTGATGGATGACTCTGGGTCAAAGACTTTCTTTCCGTCAGCCAGGCTAGGAAATTCTTAGAACAGGGGTGCCGTCTGAGACTGCCGACCCAGGCCCACTTACTACTTCCGTCTCATCATTCCTAGCTCCCTTCACTGCCTTCAGCCTCTTCCCCTTTCCCCCTTCATTGGCATTTCCCTGATGAATGTCTTGCACATCTAATCCTGTCTTGGCATCTGCTTCTAGAAGGACCTGAACTAACAGGAGCCCATGGCAATGAAACCAGTTGCACGTTTCCAGATTATCTGAAGTCAGGACTTCCACAGGGATACTGGCACAATTCCAATAAAACGCAGTAGAGAGGAGGAGAGGATGGAGAAAGGAACTCCTGGGCACTCTATTGTACTCTTAAAGCTTGCAAATTGATCATGAGTCAAACCCGGAATCTAAATATGGGCAGACTGAAAAACTTGAATAGATATTTAAACAGCCAAAGTAGAACTGAAGATTAGTTAATGGGGGCTGTTTTTACACCCACACAACCTGGCAGATCAGCGTGCTGTACAGTCTTTGTCGCAAAAATACTACAGAAATATGGTTCTTTGCAAACATCTTCTGTCTCTGTATAAATGACATAGGATCCGGAGGCATTTCTGCAAATAATATGTTTTCCTATGCCAGTGTATAAATAGCTTCAGAGTACTGAGATAAAGAGAAAGTTGCCAGTGCTATTGCTACATTGACAAGAGGAGCAGCTGATTTGGAGCTTGTCCTGCTATTTGCTGCTAGTCCTGAAATGTAATGAGAGCGCATTGTTGTTTTCACACAACCAGACAAGAGGGCAGATACTGCCATCTCTGACTACCTAGAAAAGGCCAGAATGACACCTCCCCAAGTTACCTGCCTTTGCAATGAGATTGCATAGCAGGCAAGTACTTTCCTCCTATTGGAAAAGACTGTCTTTTTAAATGATGACCAAACCCGGGTCTCCCAGCTTTTAATGCCATAATATCCATGTGATTCTTCTGGACTGGACCAAAGATACGTCCTTCCTAATTTCTGACAAGGCTTATAAAGGGGGAGAAAGATCTGCAGAAAATATGAAAATCTAGGATGTCTTAGCATAGCTTGGAGAGCTGCATCATTAAGTATGGTGATCCCACGACATGCCCAAAGTTGCCCTTGCTATCACGTTGGACTTTGCCATTCCTTCACGTATGCTTTAGTTCATACATTAAACCTTTCCTGACAGCTTACTATGTGCAGGCACTATGCGGCCCGCTGGGGATAGAGCAATGAACATGACTGGCAAGGTCCTTGTTCTGACAACATATGCTCTTCGTGGGAAGAGGTGTGGTAAATACACAACATGGTGGAAATATAAGTGATCAGATGGAGTCACTGGAAAGAGAGTGCCTATTTTACACAGAGTGCTCAAGGATGCCATCTCTGAGAAGCCAGTCATGGAGAAGACTATGAAGAATAGTCATCAAGTGCAAACACTTAGGTGGGAGTGAACTTGGCCTGCTCAAGGAACAGAAAGAAGGCTGAGGGGGCTGGATCGTAGTGAGCATAGACATGTAGTAGAAGACGAGGTCAGTGCGAAAGGTGGGACCCAATCTTGGAGGGCCTCATAGGCCCAGTATGGTTAGGAGTCTTAGCTTATTCCTAGTGCAGGGGCAGTTCCCTGGAGTTTTTTTTTGTTTTGTTTTGTTTTGTTTTCAGATACTTTACTTGTTGGATATTTCTGTGAAGGATCTGAACACTGACATTTTTCTAATCATTAGTCATCCTTCCTTGTTAGGTTCCTTCCTCGCAGAATGTGAATCTTTATGCCCTTGTGAATATAGAGAAAGACCAGGTTGTGGTAAAAATCAATGTGAAAGCTGATAGTTAGTAGGTCAGCATTGGATGGAACCCAAAGGGAGGAAAGCAGCCAAGAGAGCTCTTGTGTTATGACAAATCCCTAGTGAAGAGAGGTGGTGAATTGGCTCCTGACACCAAGGGGGCAGGGAACTTCAAAATGTAATTCAATGTGAGACCCAGGAAATGGGGACAGTTACAAAAGAGTCTCACTGACCTCCAGGATGGGCGCCATATTTGTCTTCCTGCTGGACATGATCTTGTCTCCCTAATGAAGAAGGGCAAGAGGCTTGAACCGTCCTCCCTCTTTTGGTTGATTAGAAGGTAAAGTAAATATTTATCCTACTTTTTGGCTGTTCAGTATCTGAAACCCTTTCCCATGTTTGGATTTGTCCACCTTGTGTCTGTGAAAAAGCATACCTTCCACTATAGAAACTGAAATGCCAGATATTTGCTTTCTCGGTCTCCACTTCTAGAGTTGGTATGGGTAGTAGCATGAGACGAAGTCACAACAAATTCTCTAGTGTGTCTGAGGGTCAGAGATGGCAGAATGATCAAGCTTCTGGGGCAACAGTGGCTAGAAGGGCTAATGGGGCCCAGAGTCCCATTACCCTATGCAAGTCACCATGCCCCTTCTCAGGAGTACTAGAGTATTCTTCCTGGCTGCCTTTCCACAAACTTAACTTGGCAGCCTTCCCAGAGATTCTGTGAGCCACACGATACCCTTTAATAAATTCCCCTTCAATCTGACAGAGTTAGTTTCTAGTCTTTGCAACTAAGAGCTGTGAATGATCCAGAAACTGGAAGGGAGAGAAATATGGGATGCATGTGGAAATATGGAAGTGTCATCTGGCTTGGTTGACGCTGAAGGCAACGAAAATCCAGCTGTTGTTGTTAAGGGTTCTTGTCATGATCTGGTGAAGCAGTTAATCAGATCATCATCTGTGTGTATCTAGACTGAATTGCCATTGAAGGCAAAGCTTCAGGGAACCAAGAGATCAATACTATTGAATAATATGAAGGTCACAGGGAATTCAAGGACTATGGGATGAGATGGCTTCTTCTAATGATAATTGATAGCTTAAATAAAAAGAAAGACATGCTCAAATTCCCAAATTCTCAGTTCAAAGCACCTGCTGAAAACCAGAGGCTTCTGTGCCTTTGTTAAAAGAATTTATCACTTGCTGTTTAAGTGTGCAGAAAGCCAAATATCAAATGTACAGTTTGACCCTGATAATTACTGAACTAAAAAGAGCTGAATTCACTATAGAAAACAAAGTGAGGGTTACTGGAGGGTAGGTGGTCAGGGGATTGGGTTAAATAGGTGATGGGTATTAAGGAGGGCACGTGTGGTGAGCACTGGGTATCGTAGGTAAGTGATGCATCACTAAATTCTACACCTGAAACTACTATTACGCTGTATGTTAACCAGCTGGAATTTAAATAAAAACATCCGGGGAGAATGAAGGTAGAAAAAAAGAAAAAAAGAGTTGAATTCACATCCTAAGCTGGTTGCTTTAAGAGAAAGCTGTAACAATGATTGGGGGAGATTAGGCCTGGAGAACTTCAATGGGAAGATTTAGACGATTCATGGACGCCATGACCAAGGCAGCTGCATTGAAATTTTTTTCTTTTTTTAAAAGATTTTATTATTCATTTGAGAGAGAGAGAGAGAGAGTGCATGCAAGCCGGGGGTGCGGGTTAGGGGAGAGGGACAAGCAGACTCCAGGCTGAGTGTGGAGCCTGATGTGGGGTTTGATCCCATGACCCTGAGATCGTGACCTAAGCCCTAAATCAAGAGTTGGATGCTTAACCAACTGAGCCACCCAGGCACGTCTGCTGCATTGAATTCTTGAGAAGACCCAATTACCTAATTGCTGAATATAAAAATTTCCTTACATAGTGATGTGATGGACCCTTGCATACTGGTAGATTCCTCTATGCCTCTTCAAGAACAAAACAATATAAATGGCAGATCAGAATCCTTACTCCATGAGGACTACTGAAGCTATCAAACTTGGCAAACATTTATTTTGTTCTTTTGCACTATTGTTTACTGGTTTAATAATTAAACCAAGTTAAAATAATTTGAGCCAAATCTGAATAGTCATTCTCATTAGTTTTTTGAACCTAAGACTAGCCCTTGCAGTCTAACCTGGTTTACTCAGAATATCCTGATTCTTGAATTCCCACGAGTGTCCCTTGCTTTTCCCTCCTCTATGCCTCTAATAAGAGACATCAGAAGGAGTGCTTTCACTTGTCAGGGTCAGCAATACTCTTTCACCACAGTCCCTGCCTCAGGGTCATGCCAGTTCTCTGGGTTTGTATCAAATTTAGTCCACAGAATATGGAACTGGCTCACTATAGTAATGACATCATACTGATAAACTTGGAAGCAGGGAGTAGCATGCAGCCAAGGTGTCTTGATAAATCATGTGTGTCTGAAAATGAAGAATAAATCACATACAATTAGGGGGCTAGTTATCTTATAAAGTTCCAGGTGTGTGTGCATGTGTGTGTGTGAGACACAGAGAGGGCTGGGGAACTGGGGAATGTTGGGATATTTCCCCACAAAATCAAAGACAGGGAGCTGTCCATTGCTTTTCTTACCATTAAGAAAGAGGTACAAGGCTTTATAGGTCTTTTTAAATTTTGGAAATCATATATACCACATTTGGATGCTGAGGCAGACATGAATAATTATCTACCAATATGGATTTCTTCTTTTTAATGGAAACCTAACTCTGTTTGAGCAGCAATATGTTGTTAAAAATATTCAGACACCCTTGAAGTTAGAAGTCACCAACTATTGGAGTGTGGCTAATGTGACTTAAGTTCAAGATTTCTAAGAAAGATACCACCCCTTTCTGTTTCCTTCCCTCTTCCTATCTGGAGCTGCGATAGACAACCTGTGACCATGACCGTAAGACAATAAAAATGAGCAGAAATCACAAGTGAAGGATGGTGGACCAGAAATACTGAAGGATCCTCCGACATTATTGTTATTAGGTAGCCACGGCAGAAGTCCTGGGCTGTTTACCTCTATACTTCTTAGCATGTGACAAAAATAACCCCCCATTTGGTTAAACTATTATGGTTGGATTTCTTGTCCCTAATACAATGCCTAACCGATACAAATGTGCTGTACTGACTCATTTATTGGGTGACTGGAAAGGCAGTAGCTTTGACTGGGGCCCAGAGAAATTTCTCCAACTTCTTAATCCAGTCATCTGTTGAAGGGCATCTCGGCTCCTTCCACAATTTAGCTATTGTGGACAATGCTGCTATGAACATTGGGGTGCATATGGCCCTTCTCTTCACTACGTCTGTATCTTTGGGCTAAATACCCAGTAGTGCAATTGCTGGATCATAGGGTAGCTCTATTTTTAACTTTTTAAGGGACTTCCACACTGTTTTCAAAGTGGCTGTACCAACTTGCATTCCCACCGACAGTGTAAGAGGGATCCCCTTTCTCCACATCCTCTCCAACATTCATTGTTTCTTGCCTTGTCCATTTTTGCCATTCTAACTGGTGTAAGGTGGTATCTCAGTGTGGTTTTGATTTGAATTTCCCTGATGGCTAATGATTTTGAACATTTTTTTCATGTGTCTATTAGCCATTTGTATGTCTTCATTGGAAAAGTGTCTGTTCATATCTTCTGCCCATTTTTTTATTTGATTATTTGTTTCTCGTGTATTGAGTTTGAGAAGTTCTTTGTAGATCTTGGATACTAATCTTTTATCTACAGTGTCGTTTGCAAATATATTCTCCCATTCTGTGGGCTGCCTCTTAGTTTTTTTGACTGTTTCCTTGGCTGTGCAGAAGCTTTTTATCTTGATGAAGTCCCACAAGTTCATTTTTTCTTTTGTTTCTCTTGCCTTTGGAGATGTGTCATGAAAAAAGTTGCTGTGACCAATGTCAAAGAGGTTGCAGCCTATGTTCTCCTCTAGGATTTTGATGGATTCCTTTCTCACATCGAGGTCTTTCATCCATTTGGAGCTTATCTTTGTGTATGGTGTGAGAGAGTGGTCAAGTATATACAATGGAATATTACTCAGCCATCAAAAAGAATGATTTCACAATATTTGCAGCAACATGGACAGGACTGGAGGAGATAATGCTAAGCGAAATAAGTCAAGCAGAGAAAGACAATTATTATATGGTTGCCCATATATGGAACATAAGAAGTAGGAAGATCGGTAGGAGAAGAAAGGGAAGAAGAAAGGGAGAGTAAACAGAAGGGGGAATGAACCATGAGAGACTATGGACTCCGGGAAACAAACTGAGGGCTTCAGAGGGGAGCGGGGTGGGGGAATGGGATAGGCCGGTGATGGGTATTAAAGAGGGCACATACTGCATGGTGCACTGGGTGTTATACGCAAGTAATGAATCATGGAACTTTACATCAAAAACTAGGGTGTATGGTGACTAACATAATATAATAAAAAATTATTATAAAATTAAAAAAAAGAAATTTCTCCAACTTGTGTCGGCATTGGTACAGGCAATTTTCTCCCTTGGCCCTTATTACCAGAAGATCCAGTGGTGCTCAAGTTGCTTGTGGCAGAAAATATATTTATGGATTCTTTGGACAGATTCTTCAGAAAATCTGTTAGGAGAATTACAGTGGAGGACCCCTGGGTTTTAAACAAAACCACACCCCTCTAGGCAAGTAACAATTCTTTTGAGGAAAAAACTTGTAACTTGAGAATGAGTTATAGTGCATAAGTCTATTTCTGGACTCTCTTCTATTCCGTTAGTCTATTTGTCTATCTCTATGCCAGTATTATAATCTCTCAGTTTTTATAAGTTAATAAAAATTCCTGATATCTGGTAGAGCTAGTCTCTCACTCTGTTCTTCAGAAGGGTTTTAATTATTCTTGGCCAAATACTATTCTTGCATTTTTAAATAAATTTTAGAATCAACTTGCCAAGTTCCATGAAAAAAAGCTTTATTGGAATTTTGATGGCATTCACACTAAACCTATTGAACTGGGGAAAATCGGCATTATTCCAATCCATGAAAACAGTGTATCTTTCCATTTGTGTAATTTTTAAGTTCTCTCAAAATTTTTATAGCTTTCTCTGTAATGGTCTTTCATATTTTCTGATAGACTATTCCTTGACATCTAGTATTTTTGATATTATTATAAGTACAATTTAAAAATTGTTTATTTTCTAACTATTTAGTGGCTAGTATTTAGAAATATGATTATCTATTAGCTTTGTATCAAGCAAACTTGCTAAACTCTCGTAATTTCTTTGTGGATTCTTTCAAATTTTCTAGACCTACAATTTTGTTATCTATAAATAATGCCAATCTTCTCTGACAATTCTAATTTTTCCTTATTTTACCTGTCTTACTACTCTGGCTAGGACCTATTATCATGCTAAATTAGATAAGTGTTATTAGAAATTCTTCTCATTTTTTTAATCTCAAAGAGAATGCTTTCAATATTTTACCATTAAATATATGGTTTTCTGTTTTCTCCCCTCTAAATATTCAAAAGGGGTATGCTTCTGTGTATTTAAATGCAATAAATATTGTCAGATTGCTTTCTCAAAAGGTTGAAACAATTCACATTTCAGCATTTTTGCCAGCAATTGGTATTATAATACTCAAAAATATTTGTCATTCTGTTGGGTATAAAATGATATCTTATTATTACTTTAATTCACATTTTCTCCATAGTTAGTGAGTTTCACCTTTCCACATGTTGTTGACCATTTGAATTTACCTTCTTATGGTCTCTTTGTAGCCTTTGCCTAATTTTTAAATTTCTCTTTCAACTTGAAAAAGATTTTTGTATATTAAAATTAACCCCTCTATGTTCTCTACATTGCGATTATTTTTCCAAACTTGTTATTATCGACTTTGTGTTTTTTAGCTATAAAACTTTTAAATTTATATATGATAAAATGTCTATTTTATTTGTGGGTCTATTTTTCCAGTCTTGTCCCCATGTTGACTTTCAAATTTTTTTGTGTAATTTTTTCTTAATTCTACATTTAAGTCTTATAGCCATCTGGCACTTATTTCTATATATTGTATAAGATGAAGGTACAATTTTATTTTCTTTCAATCAGATAACTATATCACCACCATTTATTAAATAACTCACTCTTTCCCCACATAAATGAAAACGCGAACTTTATATTGATTCTCATATGTTATTGGATTGTCTATGCTATTGCATTTTGGTGCCTATCCTATGCCAATAACATTTTACCAAAGCAGATGATGATGTGTTATTTTAACCGTTGAAGCATGTCCCCCTATTCCCCTTCACTAATCTTATTTTTCATACTTTTCATGGTTATTCTTAGATACTTATCCACTGGTATAAACTCCAAAATCATGTATTTAAAATAATTCTCCTTTCATCTTCTCTTTCCTTTTGCAATGAAAGAACTCTCATTGGAATAGAGTTTCATTAAATTTATATATTAGTTTAGGAGGACTGACATTTTTATGATATTAAATTTTTTCCATCCAAACTCATGATTTGTGTTTCCATCCAAACGTTCCATTTGTGTATGTCTTTGTATCCTTCATTAAGACATTTATAATTTCCTATGCTTTGCTTTTAAATTATATTTATTCCTAAGCATTTTATAGTATTTATCACTATTGCGAATGGAGTAATCTCTTTCATATTCCTTTTTAGGCTTATTTATAGGATAAAGGTTTTTTTTTGTTTTGTTTTTTTTGTTTTTTAAATTTTTTATTATGTTATGTTAGTCACCACACAGTACATCCTTAGTTTTTGATGTAGTGTTCCATGATTCATTATTTGCATATAACACCCAGTGCTCCATGCAATATGTGGCCTCCTTAACACCCATCACCGGCCTATCCCAATCCCCCACCCCCCTCCCCTCTGAAGCCCTCAGTTTGTTTCCCAGAGTCCATAGTCTCTCATGGTTCATTCCCCCTTCTGTTTACCCCCCCTCATTCTTCCCTTCCTTTTCCTACCGATCTTCCTGCTATTTCTTATGTTCCATAAATGTGTGAAACCATATGATAATTGTCTTTCTCTGCTTATTTCACTCAGCATAATCTCCTCCAGTCCCGTCCATGTTGCTGCAAATGTTCGGTAATCGTTGCAAATGACACTACAAAGACCGGTATCCAAGACCTACAAAGAACTTCTCAAACTCAATAAGCGAGAAACAAATAAACAAATCAAAAAATGGGCAGAAGATATGAACAGACACTTTTCCAATGAAGACATACAAATGGCTAACAGACACATGAAAAAATGTTCAAAATCATTAGCCATCAGGGAAATTCAAATCAAAACCACATTGCGATACCACCTTACGCCAGTTAGAATGGCAAAAATGGACAAGGCAAGAAACAATAAATGTTGGAGAGGATGTGGAGAAAGGGGATCCCTCTTACACTGTCGGTGGGAATGCAAGTTGGTACAGCCACTTAGAAAACAGTGTGGAAGTCCCTTAAAAAGTTAAAAATAGAGCTACCCTATGACCCAGCCATTGCACTACTGGGTATTTACCCCAAAGATACAGACGTAGTGAAGAGAAGGGCCATATGCACCCCAATGTTCATAGCAGCGTTGTCCACAATAGCTAAATTGTGGAAGGAGCCGGGATGCCCTTCAACAGATGACTAGATTAAGAAGATGTGGTCCATATATACAATGTTTTTTGGGTTTGTTTGTTTGTTTGTTTGTTTTTGGTATACCTATCTTTTATCCAGCCATTTTGCCTAGGGCACTTAAGTCAAATAATTTTCTTTTTGTAACAGGATCTCTTGGGTTTTCTACTTCCACCTCTTCTTTTCCAATGTTTACATCAGTTATTTCATTTTTTACTCTTGTTTCAATTGTTAAAATTTCCAAGAAAATGTTAAATAAAAATGGCAATGGTGACACAGCAGTCTAGTCTCCGACTTTAACAGAAATTGTTACAGTGATTTATCATTTACAATAGTATTCAGTTTTATTTTTTGTTAACTAGTCTTTATTATATATGTCATTTCCTTCTATTTCAATCTTACTTTTTTGTGGTCATATTTATCTTTGTGTCCTTAGCACCTAGCTCTACATTTAGCACGTGTTAGGTTTTTAGTAAATGACCTATGAATGAATGAAGAATTATTAGCTTTTGCCCCACATACCATCAGAGCTGTTCATGAGTGCCACCCCTTTCAAACAGAGATTGGCACATTAATAGTTTTTATCTCACACTTTGGCTGCTTTTAATCCTGCAGGTAGAAGTGCCAGGTTCCCTGTAGCCATCCTCCATCAGGGAGGGCAATCTTACTTTGATTTTTTTTTTTATAAAGGTTAAGCAATACACTTCATCAGAAGACCCTTAACATCTGCTTTCCCCCCCAATTGCCATTTAATAGATTATATTAACAATATTCCTGACATTCATTTGCACTTTATGCAAGTTCTGCTTTATTATTTTCATTTTTTAAAAATCAGCTCTGCTGTTTTATAATGTATTACTCCTTTGACATGTTGCTGGATTTTGTTAAAGTTTTATTCAGAGTTTATAAATGTCTATACACGTCTGAGATGATCCAAAATTTTATTCTGGATTTGGTATTAAAGTTATGCTATCTTTATAAAATAAATTGGAGGGGGTACCATCTTTTTCCAATGACTGGAATATTTTAAATAACATTGGAATAATTTGTTCTTTAGAGGTTAGATAAAGCTCAGCTGTGAAGCCATCTGGTACTGGTATTTTGTCCAGTGGTAGACTCTAATTACTTTCCAATATCTGTTATGGTAACTGGTTTATTCAAGCTTTCTCCTTCTTAAGTTTCCTAAATTTGCTAGAAAATTATTTATTTCTTCTGGATTTTAAAATGTTTGCCATAGAGTTACATGTAGTATTCACTTATAAATTATTTCTATTTTATCTATAGTTTTAGAAGTGTTTATCATTCCTTTCAAAGAACTAGCTTTTGGATTTACCTGGGTTTTTGTTGTTGTTTATTTTTATTTTCATAAATTTCTTTTTTCCCTTCCATTCCTTCATTAATTCTTTCTAGTTTCTTCTTTTTTTTAAGATTTTATTTATTTATTTGAAAGAGAGAGGGAGGGAGGGCATGAGCAGGGGGCGGGGCAGCCTGCTGAGCAGGGAGCCAGATGCCAGGGCTTGCTCCCAGGACCCTGAGATCATGACCTGAGCTGCAGGCAGATGCTTAACCAACTGAACCACTGAGATGCCCCTCTTTCTAGTTTCTTTTAGCTTATTTTGTTGTAACTTGGAATATTTCTTAAGATCCCAATATCCTATTAATTAAAAAAAAAAACTGAAGGCTTCAGAGGGGAGGGGGGTGGGGGAATGGGATAGACTGGTGATGGGTAGTAAGGAGGGCACGTATTGCATGGTGCACTGGGTGTTATACGCAACTAATGAATCATCGAACTTTACATCAGAAGCCAGGGATATACTGTATGGTGACTAACATCATATAATAAAAAAACATTAAAATATAAGAAAATATTTTTGAATTAAAAAAAATAAATTTTGATACAGAGAGCAGTATGTCTCAAAAAATATTTTTTTTGTTAAGATGATTTTTATTGTTTACAACTAGAACTCATAGTTCTAGTTGTAGAGTTTCTTAACAGTACAGAAAGAATAATCCACGAAGAAAGATTCAGAATGGAAGTGAAAAAATTCTTTTGGCATAAGAGTGTGTCAAGGAGATAAAAGTTAAGAAGAAAGTACTCTTCATCCTTTGGGGAAACGTTTTGCTATCCTCTCCTGCTTTTCACTATTGCCCTGAGAAGAAAAAAAAAATCAATGACTGAATGTTTAAAATTAAATTTCTCTCTGATAAGAGAAATTAAATGCTAAGGAATAAGATGTTATTAGGTAGAGGTGAACTTTGGAGGATCCCAAAGCATTGTAAAATCTAAGGTTTTTCACCCATCCCTTTGCCTTCCTCCAAGAACAAATTTTTACCCTCTTAGGAATAATACCATACCTGTTGAGAATACATCCTTTGGGTATAGAACATAAGAGAACCTTGCCCCATAGTGGGTTATTTCAGATATTCAAAAAAGGTAGAAGTATCTAAGGTTCTAGAGCAAAATGAAGATTCATAGGCACTGACAAGTTTGAGAAAACCTCTTACAGACCCAAACAAGAAAAGCCACGGTTTGGTGTTTGGAGGCCACTGAATGCAGATCTGAGTCAGTTTAACAGAAGTCGTATACCCAGGAGAAGGGATAGGAAATAGCATTCCATGTCAAAAACAAATGCAACTATGCTGATGTTAGGCATGTTTGCCTTTGGACCATCCCTTACTTTGCCCCAGCTTTTATCTGTACGGCAAAAGCTGTATAGCCCAGTGGGTTATCCCAGTCTTTGGGCTCTGGTAACATGACCTCCTTCCTTTCTCCCTCCAGCCAACCCAGGGTTAGGGTTTCCTTCGCTAATCTCTCAGTTGCCTCACTATCCCTATTGTCTTTTCAACTTTTCCATAATCTGTGTGACCAATTCCCTGCATTAAATAACTTCTGTTTTTAGACAATCAGACCCTAATAGAGCAACTAATTGGAAAATCCCCAAATTCAGCATAGATGCATAGTGGAAGGCATTTATGAGAAATGAGAGAGAAAAGTAACATAATTGTAGAAGTCTATTTTAGACTGCTTAGCCAGAGGGAAAGAACAGACTATAGTTTATACTTAGAAATCACAAACAAGCACATCCACAATAATTTGTTTACATCTTGGTACCATATTGTAATGTGTATTATCAGTTTAACACATTTATCTTAGTAGGGAATAGGGATAGGCACAATGTTTTACTTAAAGCTTGTGTACCCAGTACTTAGCACAATGCCTTGCATATACTAGGCGCTCAATAAATGTATATAGAACGACTAGAAGATAATGCAGAGACAAAGGTGTTACATTATTTCTTAGAGTCAGTCTATTTCTAAGAGTTCCTAACTTGGAATCCAGAGACTCCTGTGGGGGTCTATGGAGAGATTTCAAGGAGCCCACAAACTAGGGTGAGGAAAATGACATCATTATTTTCAGTAATCTGTAAGGAAAAATCTGGCATTTCTTTCAGTTATAAGAAACAATCTCCAGGAGTTTTTGGAGTACCTGTCACCAATAGAAATCAGTGATACTTTTGTAACACATTATGGTTGTTGCAGCTATCTCAAAATACTGTTTACACCCACAATCATTGCAAAATTTAAAAAATTAGATCTGCCTCTAGATATTGCTATTTAGTGTGTTAATAACATTACTGTATGAAAAAATCTGTTATTTATTTTGATAATTATATTTCAATATGGCTTCCTTTTAAATCTCTGTCTCTTCCTTTCTCTTTTTTAAATTTAAAAACGTTATTCTGAGAAGAGGTACATAAGTTTCATGAAACAACCAGAGAGAGAGTCTCAAAAAAGGTTAGGAAGCCCTATAAGTTGATAACCCTGGACTGTGGTGTTCGACCTGGATTTAAATCCTAACTGTGCTTCTTAAGTTGCATGTACTTGGGTTAAGTGCAGATTCCTCATTTGTTAAGTGGGGATAATAATAGTAACTAACTGCTAGGGATGTGGCAAAGATCAACATGTCAAGTTTTCAGTCCAATACCTGGTACAGTTAGTGTTAAGTTATACAGGCATATGAACTATAAGTCACACAGGTAAATGGCAGAGTGCTTGGCAAACAATTGCTTGTCAAGCTGGGATCTTAATTTGAAGACTGTGAAAGAAGGAATTGTCAGATGAATAAGTTGACAAAATAGGCCAAGTCTGCTGGGCCAGTTAAAACAATGGGGTTTAATGTTCCTGATATTTGTCACTACATCTTTTGGGAACACAGTAATGAACCAATTAATTACAACAAAGTATTTTCTTCATTGTAAGAGAGTATTCTTCAGGGTACCTTTAAGGAGACAAAATGGAAGAGGCACTTCAAGCTTGGTGTAATTGTAGTCCAGCCCCAACACCCACTGTTGATCAGTTATCTCCTTATACTAGTGTGTCTGCCACATGACCCCAATCGGGAGTAATTCACAGGAAATAAACTGGCAGTGCAAAGCTTAGAGCAACAAAATGACAAAAGGAAAACAACTAACAAATCCAGAAAGTTGAGTAATGAATCAGAAAACTCTCAGACTCTGCCAGGAGGCAATTTCAATGCCATGCTGTGTTGTCAATGCGTTTTCACTTTTTCCAACGGCTGAGAGCTCTGAGAGGTGCAGTGGGTAGTGGGAGGTAGGGATATCTTGTGACACGACAGAGATAGGATGTTTCTATCTTATTAACCATTTCACTGTGGCCTAGCTTACTGATGATAAGGAACAATTTCTATTAAATCTTTCCTTATATATTTATATGCTAGATACTTTACATATTCCTCATATTACTCTAAGATACAGGCATATTACCCCTACACTCCTCTTTAACAGGTGAGAAAATCAAAGCTCAGATGGTGATTAACCTATCTGAAGTCACACAGATTGCAAGAGATGGAGCTAGGATTAAAAAATGTACCATATTGTTTTGATTACTACAGCTTTCTGGTATATCTTTAAATCTGGGATTGTGATATTTGCAGCTTTGTTCTTCTTTCCCATGATTGTTTTGGCTATTTGGGGTCTTTTGTGGTTCCATACAAATTTTAGGACTATTTGTTCGAGTTCTGTGAAAAATGTTGTTGGCATTTTGAGAGAGATCACATTAAATCTGTAGATTGCTTTTGTTAATACACGTTTTAACAATATTTGTTCTTCTAATCCATGAGCATGGAATATCTTTCCATTTGTTTGTGTCATGTTCAATTTCCTTCATCAATTTTTAAAAAGATTTTATTTATTTATGAGAGAGAGAGAGAGAGAGCATGCTCAAGACTGCACAGATGGTGGGAGGGGCAGAGGGAGAGGGAGAAGCAGACTCCTCACTGAGCAGAGAGCCCAATGCGGGGCTTGATCCCACAACTCTGGGATCATGACCTGGGCCAAAGGCAGATGCTCAACGAGCTGAGCCACCCAGGCGCCCCTCATCAATGTTTCATAGTTAGCGGAGAACAGGTCATTCACCTCCTTGGTTAAGTTTATTCCTAGGTATTTTATTATTTTTGGTGCAAGTATAAATGGGATTGTTTTGTTAATTTCTCTTTCTGCCACTTCATTATTAGTGTATAGAAATGCAATAGATTTCTGTATATTGATTTTGTATCTGGAGGCTTTACTGAATTCATTTATTAGTTCCAGTAGTTTTTTTGTGGAGTCTTTAGGGTTTTCTATATATAGTATAATGTCATCTGTAAATAGTTAAAGTTTTATCTTTTCCTTAACAATTTGGAAGCTTTTTATTTCTTTTTCTTGTCTGATTGCTGTGGCTAGAACTTCCAGTACTATGTTGAATGAAAGTTGTGAGAGTGGATATCTTTGTCTTGTCCCTGATCTTAGAGGAAAAGCTGTCAGTTTTCCACCACTGAGTATGATATTAGCTATGGGTTTTTCATATATGGACTTTATTATGTTGAGGTTTTTTATATTTTATTTTTCTATACTTTATTATGTTTCCTCTAAACCTACATTGTTGAGAGCTTTTTTTTTTTTATCATGAATGGATGTTGTACTTTGTCAAATGCTTTTTCTGCATCTATTGAGATGATCATATGGTTTTTATCTTTTCTCTTGTTAATGTGATGTATCACATTGATTTGTGAATACTGAACCACCTCTGCATCTTCAGAATAAATCCCACTTGATTGTAGTGAGTGCTTTTTTAATGTATTGTTGTATGCAGTTTGCTAATATTTTGTTCAGGGTTTTTGCATCCATGTTCATTAGAGATACTGCTCTGTAGTTCTCTTTATCTGTAGTGTCATTACCAACTTTTGGTATCAGGGTAATGCTGGCTTATAGAATGAATTGGGAAGCTATCCTTCCTCTTCTATTTTTTGGAATAGTTTGAGAATAGGTATTAACTCTTCTTTAAATGTTTGGTAGAGGGCTTTCTGGTTAAGATGGCAGAGGAGTAGGGGACCCCTTTCTCAGCCGGTCGCCTGAGTCGAGCTGGATAGGTACCAGACCATCCTGAACATCCACGGAATCAGCCTGAGATGCAGGAAGATACATCTGGATCTCTACAAATGAACATCTCCAGCGCTGAGTATTGAGGTACGAAGCGGGGAGACGTGAAACCGCACGCACAGATATCGGAAGATAAATGGAAGGGGGAGGGAGCTGCCGCATTCGGGCACCAGGAAGCGGTAGCCACCTGCAGGGGGGAGCAGGCAGACTCGCAGATCGGCACCCACGAGAGAGAAGACTGAGACCGTTAGCTGGGGAACGCATGCGACCAGACTGAAACGGAGCTCCGGTGTGCTCACTGGAACCAGACTGAGACCGGGAGCTCCGGGAGCGCGCGGGGAGGGGGCGCAGCTGGTGGTGTTAGAAACACAAAGGACAGAGACGCGCCAGCCCTGGAAGTGAGGGCTGGGACGCCGGGTGTGGGGCGCACATCCTGGGATGCTGCAGGGCTGAGCAGCACCAACAGAAACAGAGTTAAAGTGGCCAGAACATCAGTGGAGAACAGTCCGCGATCCCCTCTGTTCTGAGACAGAGGCTGAGATTCGGCCACTGCTGCTCTGACTCTCAGAAGAGGCACAGCAAACCGCCAGAGAAAGCTGCCAGAGAACAAAAGCCTGGAAATACCGGCTCACAGTGTGCCCATCCCCCTCCCCCCTCCCAGGGGACACGGAGACTCTACTCAAACATGGTTGCCTGAGTATCGACGTGGCAGGCCCCTCCCCCAGGAGGCAGGCTGAAAAATCAAGAAGCCCACATCCCTAAGGTCCCTATAAAACAAGTGTGCACGGCCTGGGTCCTGGTCAATAATTTGGGCTCTGGACAACCCCTCATCCTCTCCTCATCAGAATGACGAGAAGGAGAAATCCCCCTCAGCAAAGAAAAGACAAAGAGTCTGTGGCCTTTGCCACAGAACTAATGGATATGGGTATAACCAAATTATCAGAAATGGAATTCAGAGTAACAATGGTAAAGATGATGTGTAGACTTGAAAAAAGTATTAACGAAAATGTTAACGAGAATATAGAATCTCTAAGGGCGGAAATGAGAGTGAATTGGGCAGAAATTAAAAATTCTATGAGCCAAATGCAGTCAAAACTAGAGGCTCTGATGGCCAGGGTGAAAGAGGCAGAAGAACATATCAGCGAATTGGAGGATGGGTTAGTAGAAGAGAAAGCTAAAATAGAATCTGGGCTCAAAAAAATCCAATCTCAGGAATGTAGGTTACAGAGGATTACTGATTCAATAAAACGTTCCAATGTCAGAATCATCGGCATCCTTGAGGGGGTGGAGAAAAACAGAGGTCTAGAAGAGATATTTGAACAAATTGTAGCTGAAAACTTCCCTAATCTAGCAAAGGAAACAAGCATTTGTGTCCAAGAGGCAGAGAGGACCCCTCCCAGGCTCAACCACGACAAACCTACGCCACGTCACGTCATGTCATAGTGCATTTTGCAAATATTAGATCCAAGGATACAGTATTGAAAGCGGCCAGGGCAAAGAAATTTCTCACATACCAAGGCAAAGGTATCAGAATTACATCAGACCTGTCTACACAGACCTGGAATGAGAGAAAGGGTTGGGGGGGCATTTTTAAAACTCTTTCAGAGAAAAACATGCAGCCAAGGATCCTTTATCCAGCAAGTCTGTCATTCAGAATTGATGGAGAAATAAAGACCTTCCAGAATCGCCAGTCATTGACCGATTTTGTAACCACGAAACCAGCCCTACAGGAGATATTAAGGGGGGTTCTTTAAAGGTAAAGAGGCCCCAAGAGTGATACAGAACAGAAAGTCACAATCTATAGAAACAAAGACTTTACTGGCAACATGGCATCATTAAAATCATATCTCTCAATAATCAGTCTCAATGTAAATGGCCTAAATGCTCCCATAAACGCCACCGGGTTGCAGGTTGGATAAAAAGACATGACCCACCCATTTGCTGTCTACAAGAGACTCATTTTGAACCTAAAGATACATTCAGACTGAAAGTAAAGGGATGGAATACCATCTTTCATGCCAATGGACCTCAAAAGAAAGCTGGGGTAGCAATTCTCATATCAGACAGATTGGATTTTAAACTAAAGACTATAGTTAGAGACACAGAAGGGCACTATATTATTCTTAAAGGATATATCCAACAAGTGGATATGACAATTATAAATATATATGCCCCCAACAGGGAAGTAGCAAGGTACACAAACCAACTCTTAACCAGAATAAAGAGACATATAGATAAAAATACGTTAACAGTAGGGGACCTCAACACTCCACTATCAGCAATAGACAGAGCACCGGAGCAGAAAACCAACATAGAAACAAGAGCTTTGAATGCCATACTCAACGAGTTGGACCTCATAGATATATATAGAACACTACACCCCAGAACCAAAGAATACTCATTCTATTCTAATGCCCATGGAACATTCTCAAGAATAGACCATGTTCTGGGTCACAAAACAGGTCTTAACCGATACCAAAAGACTGAAATTATTCCCTGCATATTCTCAGACCACAACGCTTTGAAATTGGAACTCAACCACAAAGAAAATTTGGAAGAAACTCAAACACTTGGAGACTAAGAACCATCCTGCTCAAGAATGATTCGATAAACCAGGAAATCAAAAATCAATTTAAACAATTTATGGAGACCAACGAGAATGAAAACACAACGGTCCAAAACCTATGGGATACTGCAAAGGCAGTCCAAAGGGGGAAATACATAGCCATCCAAGCCTCACTCAAAAGAATAGAAAAATCTAAAATGCAGTTTTTATATTCTCACCTCAAGAAGCTGTAACAGCAACAGAGGGACAGGCCTAATCCATGCACGAGAAAGCAGTTGACCAAGATTAGAGCAGAAATCAATGAATTAGAAACCAGGAGTACAGTAGAGCAGATCAACAGAACTAGAAGCTGGTTCTTTGAAAGAATTAATAAAATTGACAAACCACTGGCAAGACTTATCCAAAAGAATAGAGAAAGGACCCAAATTAATAAAATTATGAATGAAAAGGGAGAGGTCACAACCAACACCAATGAAATTGGAAGGATTATTAGAAACTTTTATCAACAGCTTTATGCCAATAAATTAAGCAACCTGGAAGAGATGGAGGACTTCCTGGAAACCTATAAACTACCAAGACTGAAACAGGAAGAAATTGATTTTTTAAACAGGCCAATTAATCATGAAGAGATTGAAACAGTGATAACCTTCCAAAAAACAAGACTCCAGGACCGGATGGTTTTCCTGGGGGAATTCTACTAAACATTCAAAGAAGAAACAATACCTATTCTTCTAAAGCTATTTCAAAAAAATAGAAACAGAAGGAAAGCTACCAAACTCATTCTATGAGGACAATATTACCTTGATCCCCAAACCAGGCAAAGACCCCATCAAAAAGGAGAATTACAGACCAATTTCCCTAATGAATATGGACACTAAAATTCTCAACAAGATCCTGGCTAATAGAATCCAACAGTATATTAAAAGGATTATCCATCATGACCACGTGGGATTCATCCCTGGGATGCAAGGGTGGTTCAACATTCACAAATCAATCAGTGTCTTAGATTTTATCCAGAAGGAAAAAGCCAAAAATCATATGATTCTCTCAATAGATGCAGAAAAAGCATTTGACAAAATACAGCATCCTTTCCTGATTAAAACCCTTCAGAGTGTAGGGATAGAGGGTACATTTCTCAATCTCATAAAAACCATCTACAAAAAGCCTACAGCAAATATCATTCTCAATGGGGAAAGCTGGAAGCCTTTCCCTTAAGATCAGGAACACGACAAGGATGCCCACTCTCGCCACTATTATTCAACATAGTACTAGAAGTCCTTGCAACAGCAATCAGACAACAAAAAGGGATCAAAGGTATCCAAATCGGCAAAGAAGTCAAAATGTCTCTCTTCGCAGATGACATGATACTCTATATGGAAAACCCAAAAGAATTCACTCCCAAACTATTAGAAGTTATAGAGCAATTCAGTAATGTGGCGGGATACAAAATCAATGCTCAGAAATCAGTTGCATTTCTATACACGAATAATGAGACTGAAGAAAGAAAAATTAGGGAATCCATCCCATTTACAATAGCACCAAAAACCATACGTTACCTTGGAATTAACTTACCCAGAGACGTAAAGGATCTATATTCGAGAAACTATAAATCACTCTTGAAAGACATTGAAGAAGACACAAAAAGATGGAAAAATATTCCATGCTCATGGATCGGAAGAATTAACATAGTTAAAATGTCCATGCTACCCAGAGCAATCTACACTTTCAATGCTATCCCGATCAAAATACCAATGACATTTTTCAAAGAACTGGAACAAACAGTCTTTAAATTTGTATGGAACCAGAAAAAGCCCCAAATCGCCAAGGAACTGTTGAAAAGGAAAAACAAAGCTGGGGGCATCACAATGCCAGATTTCGAGCTGTACTACAAAGCTGTGATCACAAAGACAGCATGATACTGGCACAAAAACAGACACATAGACCAATGGAACAGAATAGAGAACCCAGAAATGGACCCTTGGCTCTTTGGGCAACTAATCTTTGATAAAGCAGGAAAAAACATCCGGTGGGAAAAAGACAGTCTCTTCAATAAATGGTGCTGGGAAAATTGGACAGCTACATGCAAAAGAATGAAACTTGACCACTCTCTCACACCATACACAAAGATAAACTCCAAATGGATGAAAGACCTCGATGGGAGACAGGAATCCATCAAAATCCTAGAGGAGAACATAGGCAGCAACCTCTATGACATCGGCCAAAGCAACCTTTTTCATGACACATCTCCAAAGGCAAGAGAAACAAGAGATAAAATGAACTTGTGGGACTTCATCAAGATAAAAAGCTTCTGCACAGCCAAGGACACAGTCAAAAAAACTAAGAGGCAGCCCATGGAATGGGAGAAGATATTTGCAAATGATGCTACAGATAAAAGACTGGTATCCAAGACCTACAAAGAACTTCTCAAACTCAATAAGCGAGAAACAAATAAACAAATCATAAAATGGGCAGAAGATATGAACAGACACTTTTCCAATGAAGACATACAAATGGCTAACAGACACATGAAAAAAATGTTCAAAATCATTAGCCGTCAGGGAAATTCAAATCAAAACCACACTAAGATACCACCTAACGCCAGTTAGAATGGCAAAAATTGACAAGGCAAGAAACAACAATTGCTGAAGAGGATGTGGAGAAAGGGGATTCCTCCTACATTGTTGGTGGGAATGCAAGTTGGTACAGCCACTCTGGAAAACAGTGTGGAGGTCTCTTAAAAAGTTAAAAATGGAGCTACCCTATGACCCAGCCATTGCACTACTGGGTATTTACCCCAAAGACATAGATGTAGTGAAGAGAAGGGCCATATGCACCCCAATGTTCATAGCAGCATTGTCCACAATAGCTAAATCGTGGAAGGAGCCGAGATGCCCTTCAACAGATGACTGGATTAAGAAGTTGTGGTCCATATATACAATGGAATATTACTCAGCTATCAAAAAGAAGGATTTCTCAGCATTTGCTACAACATGGACCACACTGGAGGAGATAATGCTAAGTGAAATAAGTCAAGCAGAGAAAGACAATTATCATGTGGTTTCTCTCATCTATGGAACATAAGAACTAGGAAGATCGGTAGGGGAAGAAAGGGATAAAGAAAGGGGGGTAATCAGAAGGGGGAATGAAGCATGAGAGACTATGGACTCTGAGAAACAAACTGAGGGCTTCAGGGGTGGGTAGGGGAATGGGATAGGCTGGTGATGGGTAGTAAGGAGGGCACGTATTGCATGGTGCACTGGGTGTTACACGCAAGTAATGAATCATGGAACTTTACATCAAAAAACCAGGGATGTACTGTATGGTGACTAACATAATATAATAAAAAAACATTAAAAAAAATGTTTGGTAGAATTCCTGCGAAGCCATCTAGTCCTGGACTTCTGTTTGTTGGGAGTATTTTGATTACTGATTCAATTTCATTGCTAGTAATCAGTCTGTTCAAAATTCCTATTTCTTCTGCATTTAGTTTGGGGAGGTTGTATGTTTCCAGAAATCTATGCATTTTTTTCTAGGTTGTCCAATTTGTTGGCATATATTTTTTCATAATATTCTCTTATAATCTTTTCTATTTTTGTGATATCTGTTGTTATTTCTCTTCTTTCATTTCTGATTTTATTTCTTTGAATCCTTTTTTTTTTTTTTTTTTGATGAGTCTGGCAAAAGTTTTATCAATTTTGTTGATCTTTTCAAAGAACCAGCTCCTGGTTTCACTGATCTGTTCAATTGCTTTTTAAGTTTCTATTTCACTTGCTTCTGCTCTAATCTTTTTTATTTCCTTCCTTCTACTGGTTTGGCATTTTGTTTGTTCTTTTTTTCTAGCTCTTTTAGATGGAAGGTTAGGTTGAGATTTTTCTTGCTTATTAAAGTAGGCCTGTATTGCTACAAAATTGCCTCCTAAAACAGATTTGCTGCATCCCAAAGATTTTGGACCATTGTGTTTTCATTTTCTTTTGTCTCTCTGTATTTTTTAATTTCCTCTTTGATTTTGTAGCTGACTGATTGTTCAGTAGCATATTATTTAACCTCCATGTATTTGTGTTTTCTCCAGATTTTTTCTTGTGGTTGATTTCTAGCTGTTCATAGCATTGTGATTGGAAAAAGATGCATGATATGACTTCAAGCTTTTTGAATTTTTTGAGGCTTATTTCATGGCCTAACATGTGATCTATTCTGGAGAATGTTCAATGTGCACTTGAAAAGAATGCATATTCTGCTGTTTTCAGATGAAATGTTCTGAAAATGTCTTTTGGATCCATCTAGACCAATATGACATGGAAATCCACTGTTTCCTTGTTGATTTCCTGTTTGGATAATCTATCCATTGGTGTAAGTGGGGTGTTAAAGTCCCCTATTATTACTATATTACTATTGATTAATTCCTTTATGTTGTTATTACCTGCTTTATATATTCACATCTCTATTTGGGTGCATGAATATTTACAATCTTGTGGAATTATTCCCTTTATGATTATGTAGTGTCTTTGTCTCATTACAGTCTTTGTTTTAAAGTTATTTTACCTAATATAAGTATTGCTATCCAGTTTTTGTTTTGCTTCCATTTGCATGGTAAATGCTTTTCCATCCCTTCACTTTAAATCTGTATGTGCCTTTAGGTCTGAAGTGTCTCTTGCAAGCAGCATATAAATGGGTCTTGCTTTTTTATCCATTCAGTCACTCTATGTCTTTGGATTTTTTAGTCTATTCACATTCAAAGTAATTATTGATAGGTATGTACTTATTGCCATTTTGTTAGTTGTTTTATAGGTGTTTTTGTAGTTCTTCTCTGTTTCCTTCTTGTTCTCTTCTCTCATGGTTTGCTGGCTTTCTTTAGTGATATACTGGATTTCTTTTATTTTTTGCATATCTATTACCATTTAAAAAATTTTTGGTTATCATTAGGTTTATGTATAACACCTTAACGCATAAAACAGTCTATATTGACTTGGTGGTCATTCAAGTTTGAACCCATTCTAAAAGCACTAAATTTTAACTTCCCCCTCCAGCCCCCCCCCCCACCACATTTTAGGTATAGAGTGTCACACTTTACATATTTTTATTTTGTGAATCCCCTGACTGATTTTTATAGATATACTTAATTTTACTGTGTTTGTGCTTCCTACTTTTCTTACACCTGCTTATGGTCTTTCCTTTCCAAAGAATCCCCTTTAACATTTCTTATAAGGCTGGTGATTAATTCCTTTAACTTTGTCTGGGAAATTCTTTATTTCTCCTTCTATTCTGAATGATAGCCTTGCTGGATAGAGTATTCTTGATTGTAGAGGGGTGGTTGTTGTTGTTGTTGTTGTTGTTGTTGTTGTTGTTGTTGTTGTTGTTGTTTTAGCACTTTGAATACATCATGCCACTCCCTTCAGGCCTGCAAAGTTTCTGCTGAAAAATCATCTGGTAGCCTTATGGGGTTCCCCTTTTATGAAGCTGTTTTCTTTTCTCTTGCTGCTTTAAAAATCTCTTTATCACTACTTTCTGCCATTTTAATTATTATGTGTCTTAGTGAAGACATCCTGGGTTGATCTTGTTGGGGGAGTTCTATGCCTCCTGGATCTGGATTTCTGTTTCCTTTCCCAGATTGAGGAAGTTTTCAGGTATTATTTCTTCAAATAAATTTTCTGCCCCTTTTCTCTCTCTTCTCCTTTTGGGATCCCTATAATGCAAATGTTGTTATGCTTGATGGTGTTGTTGAGTTCCCTAAGCCTATTTTCATTTTTTATTATTCTTTTTTCTCTTCTCCTATTCAAGTTGATTGCTTTCCATTACTGTCCTCCGGGTCACTGATCTGTTCTGCTTCCTCTAGTCTATTATTTTGTCCTTTTAGTGTATTTTTTATTTCACTTATTGAGTTCTTCATCTCTGATTGGTTCTCTTTCATATTTTCTATCTCTTTGTTAAGGGCCTCACTGAGATCCTCCACTCTTTTCTCAAGTCCAGTGAATATTTTTTGATTATTACTTTAAATTCTCTATCAAAAGTCTGCCTAACTCTTAAGTCTTTTATATCCATATTACTTGACAAGAAGTTACTGTATTTACCAGTATAGGAATTTAGCTAGGACAAAACAAAAATCTGAAAATATTTGTGATTCTGAACTAATGGACAAAGGTCATCTTTAAAGTTAATCATCTTTACTGAAATGAGAGGGGCATCCCTCCTTTTTGAAGCTTCCTAAGCTTTGAGTATTTTTCGGGTTTCCTCTTGGCTAGTAAATTTGGCCAGAACAATACCTAAGTTCTGGTTGGCATTAGGGCTTCTGTCCTTTTCTGCTTCCAAGATGACCTAAGGAACAAGGTAATCTGGTTGAAAGGTGCTATTACAGAGGATGAAGCTCTCATTGACTCCTGGGATTCTCCCTTCCCTCTCCTGCAAGTCAAATTAGTATTCAGCTGTCCTTGTGTGAAGGAGAAATGGATTGGAGGTAACTCTGATCCATTCTATCCATCTCTGTGCCTAAACATTTGTCATATTCACAAAATTACTAAACTTTAAAGCTAGGATGAATTGTACAGTTGACCCAGTTAAAGCTCCTCATTTTACCTCTGAGGAAACAGAGACCCAGCAAAGCTTCCAACAGTCATATGGATGACTACTGGCAGAGCTTAGGATCGACCATGGTTCCCATTCTACTGCGATTTGATTCCCATCTATTCTGTCATGTGTCATTAGAGTGGACTCAATACTGGCAGGCACTATTCAAGAGGCCAGAGGTGAATTAGCTCCATCTCTACCCTCAAGGGGCTTATGATCCAGTGAAAACGATAGACCCATTTATTGAACAACTCTGGTGCTTCAGAAATAATGCATTAGGAACTTCCTCTGGGACCGGTATCTGGGAGAAAGCATCTGTGGGCTGAGAGAGATGCTGACTGCAATGCAGGCCTCTCAGCAGTCACAGACCACTGGGAGTGCTGGAGCTAGAATGGCCCTTCAGAATCATCCCAAGTTGGGCTGAGATGACCTGGTCTTTATACTCCCACTTCAGCCAGTGAGGTGTGTGGGCAGGGGAGTGGCCTTAGTCAAGGGGGTTGTACACAGCCAAGGAATCCATGACTTCCTTCAGGGAAGAGGGTCTGGGCAGCATATCACCACCTATGCACTGCATCCAATAAAGATGAGCTCTTTTTTGGGTGGCTTTTCTGCCTTTCCAGACACAGGGAATGTTAACGAGTTCCTTCAAATTATTTTATTAGCAGTTTCTTGGGAAGACAGAGATTTGTAAGGAAGGTATACAATGGTTTCCAAGGGCAAGGGAGTTATCTATGCTCTCAGTTGAAGAGCACTCCCCAGTTCTAAGCTGATTAAGGACAGAATGCAGGCAGGCTTCACACAACCCTGTCAAAAGAACTTGAGCAGGGGCACCTGGGTGGCTCAGTCCTTAAGCATCTGCCTTTGGCACAGGTCATGATCCCAGAGTCCTAGGATCAAGCACCGCATCGGGCTCCTTGCTCAGCAGGGAGTCTGCTTCTTCTCACTCTCTCTCTGCTGCTCCCCCTGCTTGTTCTCTCTCTAATAAATAAATAAAATCTTAAAAAAAAACAAACAAGCAAAAGTTGAGGTCAACATAGGGGAAAATGCCTAAATGGCACAAGCTCTGAGAGATTTGAAGTCCATCAAGTTCCACAGGCATGATCTCATCCCAGCATCCTTAAGATTATGAGAGCCAATGAGGGCATATGTGGTACATTGTAGCTTAGGAATTCGGGGTTCAGCTTCAAATACAGAAATTAAGTAACTAAATGGGACAAAGCAAAGGGCAGCACCTTCTTGAAAAGAAAAACCTTTTAAATATAGAGATGGTACTGGCACAAAAACAGACACATAGACCAATGGAACAGAATAGAGAACCCAGAAATGGACCCTCAGCTCTTTGGGCAACTAATATTTGACAAAGCAGGAAAAAACATCCAGTGGAAAAAAGACAGTCTCTTCAATAAATGGTGCTGGGAAAATTGGACAGCTACATGCAAAAGAATGAAACTTGACTACTCTCTCACACCATACACAAAGATTAGCTCCAAATGGATGAAAGACCTCGATGTGAGACAGGAATCCATCAAAACCCTAGAGGAGAACATAGGCTGCAACCTCTTTGACATAGGCCACAGCAACTTTTTTCATGACACATCTCCAAAGGCAAGAGAAACAAAAGAAAAATGAACTTGTGGGACTTCATCAAGATAAAAAGCTTCTGCACAGCCAAGGACACAGTCAAAAAAACTAAGAGGCAGCCCACGGAATGGGAGAAGATATTTGCAAATGACGCTACAGATAAAAGACTGGTATCCAAGACCTCCAAAGAACTTCTCAAACTCAATACACGAGAAACAAATAATCAAATCATAAAATGGGCAGAAGTTATGAACACTTTTCCAGTGATGACATACAAATGGCTAACAGACACATGAGAAAATGTTCAAAATCATTAGCCATCAGGGAAATTCAAATCAAAACCATACTGAGATACCCCTTACACCAGTTAGAATGGCAAAAATTGACAAGGCAGGAAACAACAAATGTTGGAGAGGATGTGGAGAAAGGGGATCCCTCTTACACTGTTGGTGAGAATGCAAGTTGGTACAGCCGCTTTGGAAAACAGTGTGGAGGTCCCTCAAAAAGTTAAAAATAGAGCTACTCTATGATCCAGCTATTGCACTACTGGATATTTACCCCAAAGATACAGATGTAGTGAAGAGAAGGGCCATATGCACCCCAATGTTCATAGCAGCATTGTCCACAATAGCTAAATCATGGAAGGAGCCGAGATGCCCTTCAACAGATGACTGGATTAAGAAGATGTGGTCCATATATATAATGGAATATCACACAGCCATCAAAAGGAACGATTTCTCAACATTTGCTGCAACATGGATGGGACTGGAGGAGATAATGCTAAGCGAAATAAGTCAAGCAGAGAAAGACAATTATCATATGGTTTCACTCATTTATGGAACATAAGAAGTAGGAAGATCGGTAGGAGAAGAAAGGGAAGAAGAGAGAGGGGATAAACAGAAGGGGGAATGAAGCATGAGAGACTACGGACTCTGGGAAACAAACTGAGGGCTTCAGAGGGAGGGGGTGGAGGAATGGGATAGGCTGGTGATGGGTATTAAGGAGGGAACGTATTGCATGGTGCACTGGGTGTTATGCGCAAGTAATGAATCATGGAACTTTACATCAAAAACTAGGGATGTACTGTATGGTGACTAACATAATATAATAAATTATCAGAAAAAATAAAATAAAAATAAAAATAGAGATGGGAGGCACCAGGTTCTCCAAATTCTCCCTTTGAAAGGAGGCTCAGAAAACGTTAGTCTCTGGAGATACTGCTGATGAAATATACCCACTACCTTTGTTTTAAATCAAGTGAGAAGGCCAAGAATTGTCCAAATAACTACAGTCTTCCATGAAACTCATTTCCTTATACTGACATAAAGAAGGGAATAGAATTCTCCTCAGGGTATTACAGCCAAGGAGAGAGTGAATGTTGTGATTCTCCAGAGAGGCTACTTAAATAACATGTGAGTGAGGCCCACAGAGCTATTAGAGAGAGGATGGAGGTCTTCCTTCTGGTAAAACACACACAGTCATCAAATCTGCTTTGTCAAGTATCTATCTGAATCTCCATTTCAAGGCTGAGGGCTCAATAATATACCAGAGGAAAGGAAAGGCTTAACTAAAGAATTATAGTAAATTTAAACCACCTTAGAAAATAAAATACCACAAAATAGGTTGTGGAAGAACTGCTAGTGTCTTTTCTAGAACTTGTTAATATTGTCTTTTGATGATCACTTCTGGCCAACAAAGCTACCTATTACACCAGCTTGGTATCTGTACCTTGTAGAGGAAATTCAAAGAGGACTGAAGAGAAAAACAATAGAGTAAGCCCTGCCAACTAAATAAAATGGCACCTGTCAAAACATAAATTTGGATGAAATGACAGAAGAACATCTGATACACAGGGCCTGTCAGTGAACATTTAAATGATAGTGTTTTTCTCAGCAACTTCTGTGCTTAGGTTTACATTTAAAATCCACGTCTAGAAACTCAGAAGAGATGAGGGTTGAGTTAGCACAGCCACTGATGTTTCTCACAGTTGAGCTCCAGTTCATGACACGAGTAGTGCACTTATTACAAGGGCCGCCTTCATGTCATCCCAAGCATATAGGACCGAAAAGAGAGGTATACCTCCTGCTTTTGCTGGCCATCTGGAATTATGGGTTTGCATCAAAAGCAAAGAAAGGTCATGCCACTGATCTCGTTTAGAAGGACAAGAGTCTCAAAGCCTTTGAGAATGGAAAGTGTGTGACAGTGTGGGAGAGGATTTCTGTACAGAACATTATCAAAGACATTACTGTAATGTTTCTATTCCCAAATCCATATGAGCTCCTCTGGGAAAAAAGAACATGATCTAGCCAGACCGGGAGTATTGATGCCACCCTAGGCTTGTAGACTTCACTTAGCTAAACACAAAGAAAGGTGCTAAAGCACAGAGGACCAGCCCAGTGCTGGAACGTGACCACCTTATGCCAGGTATGGGACACACTGGATCAAACTGAAGGAAGACTCAGGGAGTCAACACACCTTCCCTCTCAAGGGAAGGATGTAGTATTGTGGGAAGTGCACTGAATCCTGGAAATCTCACTAATTGAGATTTCCAGATTTGTGGGTATGAGGGTCAGAGGCATGTGCAGGTTTAGGGAAAACATCACATCGTCCTTTGCTTTCTGCTCCTGCTCTCAACATAAAGCCCTGTTTAAATGAAATGTCATGAGCTGGTTTTTATCTCAGTTCTATATCCTCTATGATGGACCTTCTGGTTACTTCCCTTTGAGAAACTTATTAAGCTCATCATATTGCAACGTTTGAGAGATCTTCCTGCTCCTATCTTTTTGTTTCTTCCCTTCATTTTGATTCTCTTACATTCACTTTGGTTCCCTTAGACTATTCTAAGAAATCCCCCTCCCTTAGGGATTCGATAGTGTGGTGTTTAACTACAGAGCCACTGGAATTATCACTGAGAGGATAAAGGTAGCCAAGTCTGTAGCTAACACACTCGCACAGACACACACTGGTTCCCTGCCATATCCAAACAGCAATTTTTATCTGTTGGGACTGCCAGTATTGTCAACACTCTACATCCTTTCGACGGTGCGAATGTGGCAACAACTCCCTCCCACGTTTCCAGGGGAGGCTCCTGGACTCTAGTATTGCTGTGTCACTTCTAGCTTCTCTGCTGCACGCGTTCCCGAACATGCCAGCTTCTTTCTCCACAGAATAAACACATGGGCAGTTAAAGGTCTAAGAAGAGCTTTATTAGCCAGGAGAAATTGCCTTCAAGACTAATCGCTTTTTAGGGAGCCATTTTTGGGAAAGTTACCACCACCACCATTTGCTGCGAAATAAGCTCAAAGAACCTGACAGGGCCTGAAACAGGCTCGCTGGCTGAACTCGGTGTTTCTTCAGAGCCAGCCTTTTCTTTCTAACACTTCGGCTGTAATGAAACACAGCGGTGCCTAGTAACACTGTGCCCACCAAAACAGCATGTCCAGAAGCACAGTAGTGAGTTGCTGCCGCCAAAAGGGACAAACACCTTCTTGTCCCAGCTGTCTGGACCCACTGAATTGTTTTGTTTTTTTTTAAAGCACACCATAAAGACTTTTTTTTTTTTTAAGATTTATTTATTTAGGAGAGAGAGAGAGCGAGCAGTGGGAGAGAGGGAGAAAGAGAATCTCAAACAGACTTCCCACTGAGTGTGGGACCTGACGCAGGGCTTGATCCCACGACCCTGAGATCACATCCTGTGCCAAAATCAAGAATCAGACGCTCAACTGACTGAGCCAGCCAGGCGCCCCCATAAAGACCTTTCTGTTTACACCTACCACGCAAGCTGCAGATGAACGCCCTTAAATACCAACTATTTTAGTTGTTAGCCATGGAATTATTCTTAAAACAAATCTGTGGGATGTCACCAGAAAAGCAGATAGAGCTGTTCTGGTTGAAATGGGAGAAGAGCTGGCCTCCGCCAACAGCCACAGAACCCTTACAAAAGCTCTGTGGAACTCTTCAGTGGAAGCGGCTTGAAAACCCTTGATCTTGTTCAGAATCTCGACCCAGTTTTCCAGCCATGGCTCTGGCTCATGGAGGTGTTTTTTGTTTGGTTCCTCTGTGCTTTAAACATTGTTGTACTCATTTCCAACACATAGAATCAATAGATTTTTGTAGAATCAATAGATTTTTGTATGAAGTCTTGAATGTCAGGCTCCTCTTAAAAACTCGGAAGATGATAACAGACAGTGCAGTCCCTCATGGCCACAGTGAACTGAGGTCGCTGCTACTCACTGTTACCTTTCACCAGGTCTGGAGACTCATTTAGGTCATGCTCCTGCCCCCACTGGGCTTACGGCCCCTCGGAGCACTGATCTGGCCTATCTCATTTTACAGCTGAGGCAACAATAACGCCCTGGGTCATGGCGATGGCAGGATGAGAACTGGATTTCCTGAGTGCAGGTTCAGCACTGTTTTGGCTAGCACACACTGGCATTTCTCAAAGTGGGGTTCCAAGGAAATAATCTTCAGAATCCACAAGAACTCCTGTCCTTAAGAATGTGTCTATATTAGATAAGCAGTGAGTGGTTCTGATTCCTCCGAGTCAGCCTCACCGTGGGACCTACAGTTAAGGGCACAGAAGGACAGGGTCACAGAAGAGAGCCCAAGGTGAGGGCACCAATGAAGCCAGGGAAAGAGTATCTTTATCCTCAATTTTTAACATTGACTTTAATCCATTAATTACACCAGAAAGTAGCTCAGCAGAGTGGTAAGTAGGCATGGCTGCCCGATGACTTGGGTTCAAATCCCAAGGCCGCCATTTACTCCCGGTATGATGCTCTGGCAAGGTACTTAAGCTCTCTGGGCCTCAGTATGATCATCTGTAAGATGGGAATGACAGTATTTACCATGTGAGGTTACTGGGAGAATTCAACAGGTAAGCACCTAAACTCAATGCCTAGCACATGAAGGATACTGAGAAATGTTTGCTATTATTGGCACAGCAGGTTTATAGTTTACAAAGCACTCTCATTTCCTTCTCTCTATTCCATGTAACAAAGCTGTGAGGTAAGCCAGAAGAACTGTATCCATTTTGACAGACAGGAAATCTGAAGAGGTTAATTAACTCATCTGCAGTCATATAGGGAGTAAGGGAGAAACCTAGTGCTAGAGTTCAGGTTTTCTGCCTCAAGATCCTATGTTCTTTCTACTACCCACAATGCCTTAGGAGTCTCTCTGCAGCAGAAAGGCTTTTCAAGAACTATTGTGAAGGTTAGATGTCAATGAGACAGGGAAGCGGAAGGATTCCGTAAAAATCTGCTTTTTTCTCTTTTTCCTGCTTCTATTCTTGCAAGGACCTGCACCCCCACTTTACACATGCCTCACGGTGCAAAGAGAGTATGTCCTCCTAGTAAGGGACAAGAAGTTAGTGAGTTCTTTAGAGTCTTCCAGCACAGCAGATAACATCGAAGGAAGGACCGGGGAAGAATGACAGGACAAAGCCATCATGTGCATATTCCAGAGCACCAGTGTTAGACACCTCAATGATAAGACCCCCGGCTCCAAGGAGTAAGTGACTTATCACAGATACCTAGATCCTTGTCCTTGTTCTAAGTGGTTCCTGGATCCCTGAGAAGACATGCAGACCAGACCACAACCCTCAATAAAAATCCAAGACCCCAAGCAAAGATGAGACACTCTCTCCTTCCCTTTCTGTCTCCCAGGCAGTATGTATCTGCACTCTCCTTACACCTTCAATAAGCTCTGCTCCCACTTCCAACTGTCTTGTGTTTGATTTCTACCCTCCATGTAGCCAAGGACCCTCTTGGGTGGTCCTGCGGGACCCCCTCTGGGTCCTCAGACCTGGCCTACCTGCATCATCAATACATGTCAACACATATGGTGGGAGCGAATCACTAAAAGCTAGGGCTTCCAAAGGAACTAGCAGAAGCAGGTGGAAAAACAAGAAGATTTATAAAGAGAAATGATAAACAGAAGCACACTGAGGACCCTGAAGGGCATGTGCTCCAATGATGGGCAGTTCCCAGGTGGTAGCGGCAGTTTGCACGTGGGACTCAAGGGCCCTTCCAGGGCACCCTGGTGAATTTCTGAGCTTGACCAGCTGCTCTCATCCAGGGTGGAGGGGGTGCAGTGTCGGGGCCCGGCAGGGGAATGGAGTGGGAGGGGAAGAGACCCCTGCCACCGAGCTGGAGACTGCACATTGCTGGTGACAGGGTTTAAGTAACGCAGCAGCCAACATTTCCCAGACAAAGTAGACTTGTCAGATTATGGGATTTCCACTGGTAAAAGCCTCAGGATGCTTTTTATGCTGTGTCCTAAATTACTGCTTTGGAGTCCAGAAATTTTATGCTGGAACTAGCATGCAGCAAGCTCACTGGAAGTAGATCTTGAGTAGTCTGTTTAGGACGATACCTTGGGCCTAAGAGGCAGTAATAGGAAATTGGCACTGGCCTGGACAGGCATATTTTCAGTTTTATTAGCACCTGAATAGGCCCACTGTTTTATTTCTTTTAAGGGCAATGCAGGGAAAAGGCCAGTCCCTTTATGCTGCTTTTACTACTGAGAGCATTTGCTTTTCCCTATGCATTTCCAGGCCCTCCATGCTTAATTGCCCACCTGCTCCACTCACTCACCCCCATTTTACCCCTTCATATCCTTCCCCACATACTAGGTCTGGTTGAGGTAGGTCAGGCCCAGGTAACAGCTGTGGTAAATAGTTTTCTGAAATAACTCTAAATAGCTCCTGAAATAGTTTAATGGGTTTGCTTTCCCTGCAGCTACTTTTTACCCTCTGAGAGAGAAATTCTTCCTCTAGCACAACACGGTGAAGAATGTTGGAGAAGTAATTTTTTCATCTTCTTACCTTGAAGACGTCCTGCCATCCCTCCTCCCAGGTGCAGGACACTAAGCTCCACTCCCCATCTTTACATTCTCTTCCTATAGGACTGCCAGACAAAATACAATAAGCCCAGTTAAATTTGAATGTCAAAGAGACAAAAATAATTTTTAAACATAAGTATGTCCCAAATATTGCATGGGACACAGTAATACTAAAAAAACAAAAACAAAAAAAACCCCACCACCACCAAAAAAACTATTCACTGCATCTGAAATTCAAATTTTTTTTAAAGATTTATTTATTTATTTATTTGACAGAGATAGAGACAGCCAGTGAGAGAGGGAACACAAGCAGGGGGAGTGGGAGAGGAAGAAACAGGCTCATAGCAGAGGAGCCTGATGTGGGGCTCGATCCCATAATGCCAGGATCACGCCCTGAGCCGAAGGCAGACGCTCAACGACTGTGCCACCCAGGCGCCCCTGAAATTCAAATTTAACTACATATCCTGCATTAATTTTTGCTAAATTTAACAAAACTATTTCCCTGGGAAAGTGCCTACTGAAGAGAAAAGACAATCATACTGGTAATTTAGGGTTTTTTTTTAACTGAACAATATAATAAATATATTAAAGACAATTTTTTTCAAGGAAAGAAAAATCAGTACATTAAACTGACCATTTCAAACACACACACATACGTTTTCATTTCTGCATCTTCTCTCTTCAAGGTTTGGTCCCTGAAATTTTTCTTGTTATGTAAAATACATGAAACTGGAATAAGGTGTGTAGTTTAGTTCATAGCATTGAACTAATATCAATCTCCTGGCTTTGACAGTGTGCTACAGTTTTATAATTTGTCAACATTAGAGGAAGCAGGGTCAGAAGTATTATGTGAACTTTCCATACTATTTTTGAAAGACTTTTAAGTCTCAAATTATTTCAAAATGGAAAGTTAAAACATCAAAATAAAAACAAAGTCCCATTATTAGAGGCCATTTCGCTGTTGTTACCTGTTCACTGCTACTTTCCACCACAATGCTCCACGAGACAATTACTCTCGACCTCAGCAGCCCAGGAAACCTAGAGAATGGCAAGCAGACCAGAGAGCTCAAAAAATGTTTGGGTTTTTTTTTTTGTTTTGTTTTAAGATTTATTTATTTTAGAGAGAGGGGAGGAGGAGCAGAGGGAGAGAGAGAGAGAATCTCAAGCAGACTCCCCACTGAGTGTGGAGCCTGATGTGGGTTCAATCTCACCACCGTGAGATCATGACCTGAGCCGAAATCAAGGGTCAGATGCTTAACTTACTGAGCCACCCAGGCAGCCCCCAAATATTTCTGTTTTTATTTGTTATGCTTGTTTATTCCTTAGATGACAATGTACTGTTTTAAGTTGCATTAGTTGGTTAATGAGTGCTTCTTTGGTGACAAGATGGTAGGGCCGCCCCCTCACCCCCTGCTTTTTGATTTAAGCTATCCCAGGGTGGGACACAAGAACACCGAGAGCTCTGATTTTACTTTCCTAATCAGATCCAACTCTGTTATTAGTTTTACACCTGTAAGCAATGCCAGGAAGCATTTATTAATGCCCACTCAGAATCATATTCAAAAACAGGAAATGCACATCTGCTCCTGTCAATACATTTTTACACACTGTCTTACGAAGTTTGGAGTTGTTTGCTAAATGTCAAGCCTTTCTAGCACAGCAGGGAGTTGCAACCCCTCAGAGGTAGCTGGGTACAATATCCATCCCTTAGACACCTGGATTACCCCATGTGTTCTCTGATCTCTGATCTTCCATTGTCCAATTCCTGGTTCCTGCTCTTTTTAAGTTGCATAACTTCTATGTCTCAATTCCCTCACCTGGAAAGATGGAGATGATAATATCACAAAGCAGGATTGTGGTGTGGATTAGATAAAATAACATATAAGTAACCATCACACAATAAGCACTTAATAAATGTGCATTTCTTCATTTCCTTCTGTTTCTTGTGGGCCACAGAGCCATCTCCACCATTAAGTACAGATATTAGGGCTTGACAAAAAAACACTTGGTATAATCCCAAAGCTACACACTGTATGGTCAGCCCAAATGGTACTGTTTCTAAGCTTCACTTTTTAAAACAGTAAGATAATATAAAGCATCTTAATGAACTATAAACAACACATAAACAACACATAAAAATATATTCAGTATTATAAACTCACCAACAGGAAATATGCTGATGGCAGTAAGCCTCAATTAAATATCTCCTGGGTAGTTCTGTCTTTTATAGGAAGTTTTTAAAGAGATGTTTTGCACAATTCAGGTCTCTTGGAAAGTTCCTAGAGCATATTTGGGATGATGCCTTCTTTTTGATTAGTTTACTCCAGTAAACAGAGAGGTGTTCAATGAAAATTTATTATTGCTCATGATAATTAAGATGACAAAGGTACTTCCTACTGATACATTCATTTTTAAAGGATTGACTCTCTATATTTTACCCTCCTTAACTTCTGCAATCTTATTTAAAGCTATAATAATAGCAGTAGTAGCAGCAGCAAAGATTTATTGACTACTTACTACATGTCAGACATTATTCTAAGTCCTTTACATGCATTAACTTATTTAATTCTCCCCAAAGCCCTATTATAATGATAATAGCTACTGGTTCTACAGCATTTACTATGTGCCAGAAACTGCTTAAGCACTTTATATGCATTAATTCACGAAAGTCTCACGGCAGATCTGGGATGAAGGTACAATGGTTAATCCCTTTATAGCGGGGAGAAGAAGAGTAAGCTTTAGAGATGTTAGTAACTAGCTCAAAACTACACAGCTCAGCATTGGGCACCGTCAAGGTACTGGAAATAGCAAATGTCGTTCTGTCACTTTTCTTTATCCTTGGCTGTCACAGGTCCTCCTCGATTTTGTGGTTGCCCAACAAAAGAACACTTTACATTGCCTGAAAAGCTCTAATAACAAATATAGCAACCACTAGAAGAGACTTCAAATCACCATCACAGAATTGCTAAAATGATAATATCCTGAATAGGCTTGGTTGGCTTTTGTCGTTCTCGGCATTTTGTTGGTCTCTTATTTGTCTCTGGACGTGTGTGTGTGTGTGTGTGTGTGTGAGAGAGAGAGAGAGAGAGAGAGACAGAGACAGAGACAAAGAGAGAGAGAGAGAAGGAGGGGAGGGAGGGGAAGGAGGGAATGAATTACAAGAATCTGCTGTAGCCAAAACAGGAATTAGCCAACACACCACGAATGGCAGAGAGGAAAGAACCTGGGTCTTTGATGACACAGTTGAGCAGCTGAACTAACCAGTTCTGGAATCACCATATCTCTCTTATATTAGCAATAGTCTTATTGTGCAAGCAGTTTTCAGTTTGGGTTTCTATACATAAAGCTGAAAATACATTAACTACATGCATATTTCCTCTCATATTTCTGTTTCTACTTCAACTTTCTTGTAGTGATGTACTCTCCAGAGATATACAGACCACACACGCGTACACACACACACACACACACCCCTCCCAGGAGGTACCACTATCAATCAGTGTGTTACCAAACAATCTCTAAATCTCAGTGGCTTAGAACATCAAACATTTACTTCTTGCTCATTCCTCTTGCCTGTGTCTGTTATGAATTGGCCCCTTGTCATAATCCCTCTGAGACCAAAGCTGATGGAGAACATGAACTAAAAAACGGCATGTCACTATGGCAGGAGGAAAAGAGAAGTCCAGAGGATCTCATTCTGGCAAATGAATGCCCCAGCCCAGAAGTGGCACACATCATTTCTAGATTTTCATTTTCATGGCTAGAACTAGTCACACAACCCCATCCAACCTCAGGAGGGCCAGGAAATGCAATGAGACCATGTGCCTGGAAGGAGAACTAGAATAGCACTAAAGACTACCGATGCTTACAAGTTACTGGAGGCAACTCCCTAAATGCATATTCATCTGTGGAGGGGAAATGGGGCATAGAATGTTCCTGTGGGATTCTTTTTTCTTTTCTCTTTTCTTTTCTTTCTTTCTTTCTTTCTTTCTTTCTTTCTTTCCTTTCTTTCTTTCTTTGTACCTTTTTAGCATTTGGATTTTTTTAAGCCTTAAAAGACTGAAGTATAATACATGAAGATAAGTGCATAAATCATAAATGTACAGGTCAATGGATTATCATCATCACCCAGATGAAGAAATAACACATTGTCTGCATCCCAAAAGCCCCCACATTGTGATCCCTCTAATTTCTACTTATATCCTTCCAACCAAAGTTATCCTAATTTTTCTGGTACCTCTGAATCCCTTTTGCCCATTCCCCACCCCCTCCCCCAACCTGCCTCCCCTCTGGCAACCACCCGTGTGTTTTCTGTATTTAAGAGTCTGGTTGTGTTTTTTAGATTCCGTATATAAGTGAAATCATATGGTATTTGTCTTTCTCTGTCAGACTTACTTCACTTAGCATAAAAGTTATTTTGATTTTTAATTCCATAGATTAAAAATTTTTTAAAAAGAAATATTTACAGATTTATCATCACAGAAGGAAAAGAGGCACATGACATCCAAGCTGTTAGTTTGGATCGCAGAAAGTTACAGGAGGTGAAGAGTGGGTAGAGATGTAGGTGGACCCAAGGAGAACTGGATTCTGAGACTTGTAGGATGTAAGGTTCTGTGGGTGGAGGAGAGGGTACCTGCCCCATGCACGCCTCAGGGTGTCAGGACCTCTGATGATGTGGTATACGGCTCTCTGGAACTTATCACCAGACTTCTTGGCTTTGAAACCTTGGGACCTAGGCTGAAGCGGACTGAATGGCTTCTTGGTGGTAGCTATGCTTGTCACAACTGGCCCTGGGAAACAAGACGGAGGAAGTGACAGAACCACCCAGGACTATAAGGACCAGGTTCCAGTCCATTTCTGTGAGCCCTGGGATTCCAGTTCTATACAATGGGGAGGTAGTAAGGGTAGTGGTGGTGGTGCTAAGCGTCCCAATAATAACTGCTTTGGAACGTCCTCCCAGCTAGGGAGGTAAGGACGCAAAGCTGGATATAATTTAGTTTAAAATACAAAAGCACATCACGATTCTTGCCCCTCTGCCAGGTGGGCTGGGAATGCACACTTGTCTTCACAATGCAGTTCTACCTTCCTCTGTTGTTGAAGTCCAGTCTGTCTAAAGCAGCAGAGCTTTCTTTGAAGCCCTGGCGCCAATTCCACTTCCGAATGTGTACCGCTGCCCTGAAGAAAAGTGGCGAGAGGGCACCTATCGAGTGCATCACTCAGGGTTTAACCATGAAGTCCATATATGTATGTATGTATGTACGTGTATCTATGACTGAAAAATGTATAGTGAATTATTAGGAACGGACTTGCACAATTACGGAAGCCTTACCAGGCACTCTCCACAAGGTTGTCTTGACCAATGTTGGCGCTTGAAATCCGCAAGGCAGTCAAGAAGGGAAACTCACGAGGGAAGGCTAGAACCCCCACAAGCAGGACCTGGAACACCACGTGGGCTGCCTGAAACCCACGTCCTGTTTGTTCCTCTTGACCTTCTCGATGAAGGGACCCTGCAGAAGCTGAGGCCCTGTGTCACACTGCTGAACAAGGATACATCCGCCATAGGATGCAGAGAAACTAAAAGAAGCGAGACCCAGTGGTAAGGGAGGGTAACCCCGGGCCCACCAGCAGCTTCACCTGAACATGAAGGCGGTGATCAGCAGGCAGCACACAGCCGCCCCGTGCCTCCTTCCAACTCTCGCGAGAGAATGTACCTTGGAGCTCATACTAACCTGAAACACAGGAGGAAAAGGAATCCTGGGAAATGTAGTCCAGCCCGACCAAGTAGGCAGATTATAAAGCCATCACTATGACCACTGAGTGAGCTTCGTTAAAGGCACAGATCGTGGAACGTATTTCGGGGAAGTGAGTTTGGTCTTTAAACCAATACTGTTTCCTGTTCCCTCCTCCCCCAGCTGCTTTCTCTTCCTCTTGGTGGATCCCCCACTTATGTTAGTCCATGTCTTCTGAGAGGCAGTTACCAAGATCCGTTAAAAGTGCAAGAAATTTATTAGGGGAAATGCTTGAAAGAAAGGGGGGAGGAAGCCGGGAGAGGCTTGAAAAGCCTTCAGACTCTCATGCAAGTTTGACCCCAGGGAGGAAGTGTTATAGATGGCAATGCAATTGTAAGTTTGGGCAAACCTTCCTGCCAGAAGAGCCCCGTACTTCCCACCTAAAGGCTTGCCTTCGTATCCTGCTGTGCCTAGTGACCACGGGAGCAGCCAGGGGATGCGGGCCTGTGGGGAAGCTTGGTGAGGGATTTCAGAGCACAGCCCTGGGCCCTTGGTCAATTGCATTCCTGGCAGTAGGAGATTTGGGGGCTCTTCTAATGACTGCTATCCTGCTTCATTCTCATTTCTTACTCTAGTCAAGACTCAGACTCAGTCCCACCTTCCTTTTTTGTTGGAGTGTGAAAAATAACTAAATTAGGGCCAGGTGTCTTCTTGCTGGCTGCTCTTTTGTCCTGTGACTGATTTTCATTCAGCCAGGACAAGCTTTGCCAGGAGTAGATGTCGGGGGATATTTGGAGGTGAAGGCAGTTTGGGCGTGTCTAAATGCAGGAAGATGGAGTTGCTGATTGGCAATACAATTGGTCTAACCTTAGGGCATTTCATTAAAGTGTGTGGCTAAGTATTAAACAGTTCTGATCCTTGGGATTTATTACACATTTCTTAAGAAAAAAACAGAACCAATGAAGTGTTCAGCTGTGAAGGGGGACTTCTGGGATTAGCTAGAGATAGGGATTCGGAAAATATAGGTCAAAGCGTTTTCTGCAGTCTTATTCCTATTCTCTTGAGAAATCAAATGTAAGCATCTGTAACAAATGAATGTAATGAAATGGAAATAATTTTTGCCTAGGCAATGAAAAGTTGATTGTTAAATTGTTAACTCCTGGAAGGCAAGAGTTGTTTTTCTTAATCTGTGTGACATTTAGTGGGTGTCTGTATAGAACAGGACTCAGTTGCTCTTCGACGGTGAGTCTATTGAATTTTGAGCTTGTTTCCCATATTTGCATAACAGCAAAAATAAATAAATTCATGTTGATCATGTGCAGGCAGGGGTGGGTGGAATGAGGCCCGGCCTTACCACAACCTGCTATTACTATCTCATGTTTATAGCAAACAAACCCCACTTTTGCAATAAGTGCAAATTGCACCCATCTTATTCTATTCAGAAGTGTTCACTAGAGATTTTTCTGATCAAGCATACAGTCCCCATCATGATTACTCATCTATGCAAAGAATGGAGTCTAAGTTGCCCTGCCGACCCCAGTTCTCAATTTCCTGGCCTATGGGTCAAATTATGCACTTTTAATGAGCATTCATATCATTTTCTCATTGAAAATACTAGAAGCTGATTTGCTAGATCACTGAAGCCTGTCCTGATGTCTAATAAGTATTTGAAAAGGATCATCAAGAAATCATCTCTCTTCCAGTCTACCCACTTACCAGGAAAAACAGAGATGTAGACTGCTTTGTTTTTTTGTTAAGCCAGGCCAGTGGGAAACAACAATTCTTTCTGATTCCCATTCCCTGGAGAGCGTTCCTTTTGCAAGTTTACAGATGAATAAACCTCACATTCTAATTAGGACCCATCAGCCTCCTAATCAGCTCACACGGTACTGAAAAGCAGCCCTCTATTAGTAGTTTCTGGCAGGGGCACTCACTGTCTTGAAAGAACCTGTTTTCTCCTAATTTAGAGCAGTCCCCTGGGTTTAGTGATGTTTGCGTGTTTGCGGGAGCTTGGCAAATAGTCTCTTCTGACACACTGCCGTTGTTGGCAGCTTCACACCAGGATCCTCACCAGGGCTGAAGCCTGAGAAATGAATTCATTAATGTCTGCCAGGCAGGGTCCTCTGCTGTTCCAGCGGTATCAGGGACTGGGACCCAGAACACGACACTGGAACCCATCCTGGAAGCCTCGGTGTTGGATGGCTTGGAAAACAAGCCTTTATATCTTTCTCACGGATAGGGATGTTGTTGTGGGGAGAGAATTCTTGAGACGTTGTGTGGTGCAACTTCGTAAGTTTAAGTAGCACGGGGACAGGGCCCGTGAGCAGAAAGAGCTGCACTTTTTGCTGTATGAAGCTGAGGGTTATATGCTAAGTGTTGGGGGGGGGGGGGTGGGATGTGCAGAGAGTATTAGATCATCAATGTCTTCTTCAAATTTCTACCCATAAACTAAACTTTTGCAAGATTTCTCTGGTGCTTATCATTCAGTTTGATATTGATTATTGGTCAGATGTACAGGCAGTCATGAGATCCTTTAAGAATGCAGCAACAAAGCTACAGACGTAGTGAAAAGAAGGGGCACATGCACCCCAGTGTTCATTGCAGCAATGTCCACAATAGCTGAACTGTGGAAAGAGTTGAGATGCCCTTCAACAGACAAATGGATAAAGAAGATGTGGTTCACACACACAATGGAATATGACTCAGCCATCAGAAAGGACGAATACCCACCATTTGTATCCACATGGATGGAACTGGAGGGGATTATGCTAAGTGAAATAAGTCAAGCAGAGAAAAACAGTTATCATATGGTTTCACTCATATGTGGAACATAAGGAATAGCATGGAGGACCACAGGGGAAGGGGGGGAAAACTGAATGGGAAGAAATCAGAGAGGGAAACAAACTATGAGAGATTCTGGACTCCAGGAACCAATATGTTGGCTAACTGAACATAATAAAAACCAAAAAATAAAAAAATAATAAAAAAAAGAATGTAGCAACCAGCATGTATTTGATCCTCATTGGAACTAGGCAGGCTATTGGTCAGCCTTCTGGGCTAAAGGTGAACATTTTCCTTCTCCTATCCCTTGTCAATATTTCTCTTTACATGATGTCTGTTGAGTTTCATGTTTCATAACAAGGCCCAACAATTTTGCCTGTAGAAAGTCTCTCACAGCTGCCTCTTTCTCTCCAGGCTTAATATTCTGCTAGGTTGTACTGGTAAAGCCATCCCAGCTGGCAAATAGCTACTGGCGAGCGCTTCCCCCACCCCAGGCCAGCCCTTCCCCACTCATCTGGGATCCAGCGCACCAGGGGTTAATATGCCAGTCGTTGGGAGCTCCAGGAGCGTCAGAAAATCTGCTCTCTCTAGGTGCTTACCACCTGTAGTGGGGTGAAAACTGTCCCCCAAAGATGTGAAGCCTGTGATAGATAGCTTACTTTAAAAGGCAGACCTGTGAATGGCGAAGGATGGAATCCAGGTGAAGATCTTGAGACCGGGAGCTTTTGTTGGGTTATCTGGGTGGGCCTAAGTGCAATCACATCTCCCCCTATCAAAGGGTGGCAGAGGGAGATTTGATAGATGTCACAGGAGGAGACGATGAGAAGAAAACAGATTCGAAGATGCTGGCCTTGACATTTGGAGGGACAGAGCCGCACGCCAGAGCAAGCCAAGCCAAGCCACCAGAAGCTGAATGAGGCAGGACCAGATCCTCCCTGAAAGCCTCGGAAGAGGAAGAGCACGTGGCCCTGCTGACACCTTGATTTCAGACCTCTGGTTTGCAGTACCTTGAGACAGTGTGTTACTGTTGTCTTAAGTGCCCGAGTTAGTGGTAACTTGTTACAGCAGCTCCAGGAAAGGAAAGCACCACCTCTCACCTGGTTCACATCAGCCTCGCAACTGACCTCTTGGGGTCTGATTCTTCTCTTTAATCCATCCTGTGCATTGCATTTTTCTTGACTCCTCTGAGTGGTTTCAAAAACTCTCTATAAAGTTTTGGTCCTTTCGTACTGAAACAGCTTTAGTTTCCATTAGTAATAATAACAATCAGCATAGTCACTCTGTGGAGTGCTTTTGCTGTGCTGAGCACTTTACAGAAATCATCACCTTTCCTCCTTGCAACAACACACTAAGGTTGGCATTATTATCCTTGCTTTACAGACAAGGAAACCAAGGCCCAAAGAAATTAAACATTGATCCGTGTGAGTGGCAGTCAGACAGGCACGCTTGTGTTCTCAGCCTCCTGCTGTAGTGCTCAGTGTGTCTCCCGCCCAGGACACTAGCCGGGCTGAGAGCCTTGTTCTCGCATTTCTTTGTCAAACACCCACCACCCTTCCAGATTCAGTGTCTGTGCCACCGTGTCCAGGAAACTCTCTTAAATGCCCATCCCTCGCCTGCCTGCCTGAATTCCCTGTAACTTGTAGGTAGCATCTATTCTTCCTACCTAGAATCTAGTCAGTCAACTTATAGAAATTTGATTCTGCTTTGTATTTTTTAAAATTCAAAACACTGTAGTGGAAAAAAGTATACCATGTAGAGAAAGATCTTAAAAATACAAACCCAAAGTACCCTACTCAATGATTCCTGACTTGGATTCACTGATTCCTATTGCGGAGACCGTCTCCTAATTTTATTTTGAAAAAGATTTATTTATTTATTTTAGAGAGAGAGAGCAGGGGAGGGGGGAAGGGCAGAGGAAGAGGGAGAAAGAAACTCAAGCAGACTCTGATCTGAGTGCAGAGCCCCGATCCCCTGACCCTGAGATCAGACCTGAGCTGGCACCAAGAGTCAGACATTTAACCAACTGCACCACCCAGACGTCCCTCCCCTAATTTTAAATAGAAATAACTCACCGTTTGGGCAACGTGGCCAGTTAGAACTTCCCTGGCTGTGTAGATACCCCAGTGGCACATCTGTGGCATTATCTAGAAAATCTGATCCCCATGTAGATGTTCTATCAGTCTAGAGCCCCACTGTTCAACTGAAACATGATGTGAAAACCAACGCAAGCTGTTCATGTCACTTAAACATTTTCTAGTAATCCGTCTTGGCGCGGCAGACGCTGTGTAGCATTGCTGTTACTCTCAGGGTAGAACAGTCGATAGAGGGTGCACATATGCAGAGAAATAAAACCTTTAACTTGGAGAAGCAAAACCATAGTCCAACGAAGCATCGTCAGCATCACCAGCAGCAGCAGCGGCCACCACCACCACCAGTACCTACACATGGGCAACAAGCCAGCAGCCCAAATGAAGGCTTGACTCTTGACCTGAAGGATTTTAGGAAACCAGGAGAGAAGACCTTCACCCAACGTAGCTGCCTCTTTGTGGGCAATCTTCCTCCTGACATCACTGAGGAGGAGATGAGGAAACTATTTGAGATAGAAGGGAAGGCAGGCGAAGTCTGCATTCACAGGATAGGGCTTTGGCTTTATCTGCTTGGAAACATGAACCCTAGCAGAGATTACTGAAGCAGAGCTGGATCACGTGCCACTCCGTGGAGAGCAGCTGCGCGTGCACTTTGCCTGCGATAGTGCATCCTTTCTGGTCTGAAACCTACCTCGGTATGTTTCCAATGAACTCCTGGAGGAAGCCTTTTCTGTGTTTGGTCAGGTGGAAGGGGTGGGCTGAAGTCACCGTGGGTGATGGAGGAAGGCCCTCAGGAAAAGGCATTGCTGAATTCTCAGGGAAGCCAACGGCTCAGAAAGCTCTGGATAGGTGCAATGAAGCTTCCATCCTGCCAACTACATTTCCTCGGCCCGTGACAGTGGAGCCCATAGACCAGTTGGATGATGAAGAGGGACTTCCAGAGAAGCTGGTTATAAAGAACCAGCAATTTCACAAGGAGCAAGACAGCCACCCAAATTTGTGCAATGAGGCTCCTTTGAGTATGAGTAGGCCATGCGCTGGAAGGCACTCACTGAGGTGGAAAAGCAGCAGAACCAAGTGGACCTCAACATCAAAGAAGCTGGTGAGAAGCTGGAGATGTAGATAGAGGCTACTCGCCATGAGTGCCGGGTCATGCTAATGAGACTGGATTTGATGAGGCGTCTAGAAGAACTTTGGAGGATGGAAGAGTTGCACAACCAAGAAGTGCAGAAAGGAAAGCAGCTGGAGCTCAGGCAGGAGTTGGAGCGCAGGTGCATGAGGAAAAGATGCGGCCGCGGTAGGAAGGATTCAAGGGAACATTCCCTGATGCAAGAGAACAGGAGATATGGTGGACCAGATGGCTATGGGAGGTGCTATGGGCATCAACAACAGAGGTGCCACGTCCCCTGCTCCAGTGCCAGCTGGTACCTCAGCTCCTCCAGGACCTGCCACTATGATGCCAGATGGAACCTTGGGATTGACTCCACCACCAACTGACCACTTTGGCCAGGTTGCTACAATGGAAGACATTGGGGCAATTGGTGAAACCCCTCCTGTGTTCAACCATGCAGCATCTGGAGCTGAATTTGCTCCAAACATCGCCAATACTAATAAAAATTTCAGTTTTTAAAGTTTCCCCAAAACCTTAAAAGAAGAGCCCTTTTTGGACAAGCCAGAATTCTGCCTTGGAGAAGTGTTGGGAATACCTCCCAATTATTAGGTCTTCCTTGCCTGTACTACTCTAAGGGCGTATGCTGGAGGCTGAGGGTAAGGGAAGGGTGACATTTAACAAATCAGTTCCATGTGGCATATCTTTGAACTAATCGATTCTGTGTGGTGCGTTGCTGAAGTCTCATGTGATGGTTGAGGGCCTGGGCGTGGGGGGAACCATGGCAAAATGGATCCAGTTAGAGCCCCCATTCATCTTGATCATTCCATTCTTTGTCCAGCCTGTTCTGTTTGCTTTCTCATCTTTTTACCCCCCAACCCCAGAGACACTGCCACATACACCACAATGACCTTAGCCCTGTTGCCCCATTCATGCACAGGTGGGGATTCAGGCAACTGGCCACAGAGGTCACGGACAACAGACATACGATTGTTATATCCATTATATTATCCCTTTGTGTCCTAAGGAAGACATTCTCTCTTAGACATTTTCATTTTAGTGTATCTTTAGAAAACCTTGTGCTAAGTTGCCTCCATCTTTCTTCCTGGGGTAAGGACAGCCCAGGAACTGCCCTTTTGTGTCGATGATGTTGCTGTTCTTGATAGGCCTGGGACAATTTTGGGAACAGGGTTGCTGTGTGCTGAAGGTCAGACAGTAGCTCTTAGCCTTGCCTATCTTAGGTAGTTATGCTATCCATTTTTTTTTTAATTGGTGCACCATGTTTGATTTATCCCTGATTTCTTTGGAGTTTTTCTGAGAAACGGAGCAGTAATGCAGTATCAACTTATATGCCTTAGAAATTTTTTTTCTAGTAATCGTGTTTTAAAAAGTAAAAAGACACATGTGAGATTAGTTTTATTTTATGTAACCCAATATATCTAAAACCTTATCATTTTAACATGTAATAATCAATATAAAAATCGTTACATATTACCTTCTTTTTTTTTTTTCTATCAAGACTTCAAAATATGGAGTGAAATACACCACATGGAAATTCGGATGAGCCGAATTTCGGGTGCTCAACAGCTGCATAGCAGAGAACACAGCTCTAGAATCACTTACAACTTTTTTAGAAAGCTACATTTCCAAGTTCTGTTCTTCTGATAAATATCTACTTTAAAGACAACAAAACAAGATGTTTTTTCTTGAGGTGTATTTCCTACTCACTGTCAAAAATTAAGAAATGCAGAAAATCACAAAGAATAAAACAAAACTCCCCAGTATTCTAGGTCCAGGGTTATCTTCCTAAGCATACCTAAAAATATATAAATTAGAAAAATTAGAATCATTCTGTCAATACTATTTTGTAATGTTTTGGCTCAGAAATATAGCCCTTCCCTGAAGTCTTGAGGTTGTCCCCTGTGTGTTGGTTTTCTAAGTAGAGTTTTAAAAAAAATTTATTTATTTGAGAGAGAGAGGGGGAGCACACTTGAGTGGGGGGGGGGGTGGCAGAGGAGAGGGAGGGAAGCAGACTTTCCGCTAAGTACAGAGCCTGTTGCAATGTGGGGCTCTCCCCATGACCCCGAGATCATGACCTGAGCCAAAATCAAGAATCGGTCCTTAACCGACTGAGCCACCAGGTGCCCCTCTGAGTAGATTTTAAACCTAAAAGACAGGGGTCATATTTCATGCCATTTCTACATACCTCAGAGAATATGAACGGGTCCATGGAACTCACTCAGTAAACACTTGAATGGACGAGGAAAATGTTAATGAATTAACGAATATTTATTGAGTGGGAGTGGCTTCTCAGACTTCTTAGGTAACAATAAGCTGGATTTGAGGATTGGCTAACCCCAAAAGAATATCTCACTCTGGCTTGGAATAATCCTCTGAACTTGAAGATAAGAGCTTGCTACTTACTAGGAGTTAAACATGGGGTGATCCATTCAAGCCCTCCTGGCCTCATTTTCCAACTGTGTAGGTGAGAAATGTGTGCTTGCCTGCCTTATTATTATCATTGATTCTCTCAGCTCTGCCAGGGCTACGTGAGAACAAAATGTCATAGTATACGCAACAGCACTCTACAAAATAAGAAGGTGTGTTATCATTCTTCTTTCTAACCTTGCTACCCAGTGTGAAACGTGCTCTGAATACGCAAAAAAATTGGCCCCAGCCACTGACTGCATCCACTTCTTGGGAAGGTTACAGACTCCAAGTCGTCAGGATTTCTATTCCTTTTAAATGATTATGCTTTACTAGTATGTAGTTTCTCCTAGAATGTTAACCATATTTACACTGGTTTCTTGAAGTTAGAGTGCTCACTGCTAGTCCTTGACCCCCTTAAATCACGACTTTCTTATTCAAATTTTTGTATGCTTTGTGAATATCTTAAGTAGTTGTCGTAGAAAACAATGTGGTGTGGTAAATCTAATAAGTCTTTAATGTCTGAAGTATACATATTTTTTATATTGGAGTTGACAGACAAAATACAGGATCTCACTTAAACTTGAATTTCAGATAAACAATAAATATGTTTGTAGGATAAGTATGTACCAAATATTACACGGGACATACTTATCCTAAAAACACATACATTATTTATCTGAAATTCAAATCTAACTGAATGTCATATCTTTTTTTTTTTTAAAGATTTTATTTACTTATTTGACAGAGAGAGACAGCCAGTGAGAGAGGGAACACAAGCAGGGGGAGTGGGAGAGGAAGAAGCAGGCTCTTAGCAGAGGAGCCTGATGTGGGGCTTGATCCCAGAACGCCGGGATCACTCCCTGAGCCGAAGGCAGACGCTTAACGACTGTGCCTCCCAGGCGCCCCTGAATGTCGTATCTGTGTTTTTATTTGCTCACTATTTGAGAATAGAATTCTTGGGTTATAATCTTTTCCTCTCAAAACTGAGAATAATGCACCATTATCTTCTAAACAGCACTGTGGAATCTAATTTTTGTTTTTATTTGGGCAACTTGTCCCTTTTCCCCCTTCTGAATACCTTTAGGGAATTTTCTTTATTTTTGCGGTATAAAATATTTTTAAGGACATACGGGAATTTCAGGCCTTTCATTGAGGCTCTAATAAGGTTTCTACGACTCCTGAAATTAGATTGCATATCTGGTACCTAATCTTCCTGACTTAAACTTTTCTATCCCTCCTCTTTCTGTCTGATTCTCAACTTTTTGAGGGTACCCGTGGTGTATTTGTAGCTCTGAATCTGTAAGCCGTAGCACAGTGAGAAAGAGAGAGAGTTGTAGAAACGTTGGCTAAGAGATCAAATGGATAAATTGGGACTGTTAGGACCGGCCACACATTTTTCAAAGTCCTGCGTACAGTGTAGCTAAGTCAATGCACACTGGTTATCGAACAATATGAAGATAAAGATAACCTCCCTAACGACAGTTCTCTAACATAAGGAACACTCTTGAGAATAAAGGGACAGACGCTGGTTTCAAGGGAAGGGGAGATGAAAATAGTCTCCATTCCTGGTAGGGAGAGGAGATGGAGAAAAAAATGTAATTAAGAATTGTAGCCTAATAGGCTTTTATTTTTTCAGAGGCAGAGGGGAAACTCCTGTTTCATTTTGTCTCCCTTGCCGAAAGGCCCAGGAGTATGAGAAAGTCATTTTTCCCACTTTCTAGTGAATGGCAGCCAGTTGCCCCCACTGTGTGGCAGAGCAACATTCCAGCTCTTGAGAGCCCTGGGATTAGGGCCGGACAGATTGCCCCAAGAGAGGGGTGTGAAAGGTGACTGACTTAGGAGGCCATCAGCATGTTGGGAGGAAGCGAAATGCCCTTTGATGTCAGGCTACAGCCCTGAGTCAGAGACCTCAGTCCCAGTCTCAGACCTCTAAGACCAAAACATAGGGTGGATTTTACTGGGTAGCTCAGCTCTGAGATCTGCAGCCTCTAAAGGGTGGAGAGCTCAGCTCCCCTTCACTTTATTACCAGCCTCTCCCCTTTACCGTGATTGTAGCAAATAACTCACACTAGCCACGCAGTTCTGTAAATTCTGTGAATAAGACTTTCCTTGACTGCTTAGACTTTGGCACCAACTCATTTGGGGGGGGGGGGAGCAATAAAAATATTCTTTTTTAAAAAAGATTTTTAAGTCATCTCTACACCCAGTGTGGGGCTCAAACTCACAACCCTGAGGTCAAGAGTCACATGCTCCACCAATGGAGCCAAACGGGCGCCCCTTAAAAATAAGTGTTCTTTAAATGATCAAATCTTAGCTGTTGACCTCAGTCAGATTTAGGGGGATTCTGAATTGGTTCCCAACTGCCTTACATTCCTTCATCAGCTTATCATTTCTTCCATCATGTGAATATCCCATGGCATCTGATTTCCCATGAGATGCAATCCTTTAAGAATTAAGCAACTATGGTAACAACAGCTAAGCTCCCAGTTTTCTAGAATTCCATCCTGGAGTTATCTTCTTACACCGAGCTTGAGGGGCTCCTGGGTTAAGCGTCCAACTCTTGATTTCAGCTCAAGTTTTGATCTCAGGTTCATGAGTTCAAGGCCCTGTTGGGCTCCATGAGGGGCGTGGAACCTACTTAAAAAAACAAAACAAAAACAACAACAACAAAACCAAACTGAACTTGAGCTCGGCACCATCTTGTATACAAACACTTAGATATTGGTTGCAACCCTGGAAGGTCCCAAGACCCTCTTGTGATTAGAAAGATGGAGTGACTTTAAGGGCCAAGAGGGAAAGGTCTCCCACTCTTAGGGCTGTGTCACCCCTCTTCCGGATGAAGTAAGATAAGATCAAGTCCTTGAGCAGCACCACTGCCGGTTTGTGAATTTGAGTATGGGAAAGTCACACTAGGGCTTTTCAATAGGCCTGCGTGTGTATGTAGGTCTATATATAGGCACGTAATACAACATTGATAGCTATGAGTTAGAAATCACGGAAATGAGCTACACAACTGGAGAAACGGATCAGACCCAGTATGGCGTCTTTTATCTTGCCTCTAGAAATCTGCCTTCTTCAGAACCAAAGTCTTGGCATTTCTAAGCATTTATTAAAACTCTGGCTGCTTTCTTGAATTAAGAGATTTGTCCTGGAGAAGACAACAAGGAAGGCGCCAGTCCCTGCCAGCTTGGAGATGGCTGGCAGCATTTAGGAGAACTTATAGTGATGTAGGGCAAAGAGGCTATTTCTGACTCATGGGACTAAGTCTTACCTTGTGTGGAACATCATTTAAAGTATAATATTTTAGCATGCAATTCCAGGTCATGGAGGACCCATTATTCTATGCCTGTTATCTGGAGGGGCATGGCCTCGGTGTAATGGCATCATGAATATGCATGAAGGGAGGTCAAGCAGATGGCTCTGACATTAGGAAGAAATAAAATTCATCTTTAATGGATTTGACCATAGCTCCTATAAGCAGGCACCCCAAAGTAACATAAATACACACGATAAAATATGTGTAGGTGAGTTTTGTGATTCCCTCACCTTGTTAAGTGGAGTAAGTAATTTGCTACTTGATCAGAAGTGGGAGAGAATGTGTGCATTATCTCATGGCCCCAGACCACTTTAGCATTGCCTGCTCCCTCTCTTCCCCTTTCCATTCCCCATGATTGATTCCGTTGAGTGTAAAGTAATTGAGGAGCACAAAACTGCTGAATTTGGGGGAAACATCATTTGGGTTTTTTTATTCCAGGAATTATTGTAGATGGTACTGAAGAATCCTTTCAAAGCTGGGGATGTGGACGATCCTGGCAAAGTCAATTCTTGAAACAAGAATTTGAACAGAGGAGAGATTGGACAGGCTAAGAGAAAGCAGCTGGGGCTGGTGTTGTCCAGAGAAGGTCGTCAAGTTTTGGGAAATCACAGTGTGGCCATAGCGATCGGAAGAGATGGCCTGGCGGAAGGGAAATGCTAGGCAGTGTCTGAGGTCTGGGCAAGAGGGCTCATATGCAGAGCCAGTTCTGGATTGCAGGTGGGTTTGAAGTACCGAAATATGATTGGGCACAAGGAGGAAACCAAACTGTCTTGGCTTGTTTCTACAGCAGAGGATACCCACTGACGTGAGAGGACAATCTGATGATGAAAAGCAAGACCCTGCAGGGAACCTAAAGACATCTGGATGGGAATCCAGGCATGCGAGGTGCATTGGGAACCCAGAACAAATGATGGGGTAGCAGAGAGGCAGAGGCAGACAGAAAATGCTTGTGTTCTGGGAACAGTGTGCAGACATGGCATGCCTAGGTGGGGGCACAGAACCCTATGATGCAGAAACGGAGAAAGCTCAGTCAGCAGCAAGATGATAATAATACCAATGACCACATGAGCAAACATGAGTAACCGTAGCTAACACCTACTGAGTCATTACCATGTACTGGCCTAAGTGCTCGATCCTTCCATGTATGGAGGCCTAGAGAGACAAAGTATATGGTCAAGGTGACACGGAGCCAAGCGGCAGAGCTGGGATCTGAGTGCAGGTTGTCTCACTGCCGAGCTCATAAACCTCCTCCTTCTTGGATGGCTCCTAATAGAAGCTCCTTCTCTGAGGTTCTGGGAAGGCCTGGCCCCACAGCAGAGACACGTACAGGTAGACATCAAAAGCAGATCAGGGTTCTGCCAAAAGTAACATAAATATCAAGTCAGCTTACGTAAAAAAGACTGTAACCTAAAAACCCCCTGAAAAGTCATCTCTCCACCGTGCTCAAGATTGGCGAGGATCTTTATGGAAATCTATTTCTGTTTTGAGGTTATACAGAAAGCGATTAAAATATGAAGCGAGATATTGCTGGGGACTATGTGAGGTGGGTTGTGGGCTGAATTGTGTCCTCCTAGAAGATATGTTGAGGTCCTAATCCCCAGTAAACAGCGAATGTGATTTTACTTGGAAATAGGGTTTTTGCAGATGCAGTCGAGTTAAGATGAGGTTCTAATGAGTTAGGGTGGGCCCCAAATCCAACGACATGACCTTATGAGAGAGATTTGGGAGCACACAGATACACAGAGGGGAAGGCTGTGCGAAAGGGAGGCCGAGATTGCACTTGTGTTGCCATAAACCCAGGAACCCCAAGGACTGGCAGCAGCCACTCGAACCTGGAAGACGCCAGGACGTAATCTCCCCCGAGACTTCAGAGGGAACAGGGTGCTGCTGACACCTTGATTTCAGATCTCTTGCTTCCAGAACCGTGAGAGAATAAACTTCTGTTGTTTTCGCCACCTCGCTTGTGGTCACTTGTTACCACGGCCCTGACGGGCAGGGGTGACTTGATAAAATCTTCTCTTTTTTCTTTTTCTTTTTTTTTTTTTTAAAGATTTTTATTTATTCCAGCAAGAGAGTGAGAGAGAAAGAGAGAGACAACGAACAAGGAGAGGGGCAAGGGGAAGGGGAGATGGAGAAGCAAAAGCAGACTCCCCGCTGAGCAGGGAGCCTGGTGCAGGGCTCGATCCCAGGACTCCAGGATCATGACCTGAGCCGAAGGCAGATGCTTCACCGACTGAGCCGCCCAGGTGCCCCGATAAAATCTTCTTGAAAGTAATTCAACAAATGTATCAAAACATTAAATATTTATATTCTCGGGATTCCTATTTCTTTTTTTTTTTTTTTTAAGATTTATTTATTTATTTTTTAGAGTGGGCACGCACATGGTGTGGGGAGGGGCAATGGGAGAGGGACAGAGAGAATCCCCAGCAGACTCCTGGCTGAGCGTGGAGCTCTACACCGGGCTCGATCTCACGAACCTGACGTCACAACCTAAGCCAAAACCAGGAGTTGGTTGCTTAACTGACTGGACCACCAAGGCGCCCCAGGATTTCTATTTCTAATACTCTAGCCTAAAATGCTGTTTATAGATTGAGATGCAGAAAAGCTTTCTTCATAATTAGTTGTTGCGTTATGTATATTTTTCAAAAGGAAACCACCCAGTAGCCAATAAGGAGGAATGATTAAATAGACTATGGTATACCTGCAGGGGAGAATGTTATACAACCATTAAGACATTTTAAAAACAGTTTTCAGTGATATGGGAAAATATGTTTTATGATGTTAAATGAAGAAAATCAAGAAATAAAATATTCCATTCAATACCATTGTAATTCCATTAAAACAGGCACAGGCAGAAACCAGAAGGAAATACGTCAAAAGATTAATGGTGATTATCTCTGGGTTTTGGGACTACGGGTGACATTTTTTTTCTTTACGTCTTTTGGTATTTTGAAAATTATCTGTAATAAGCATATATTACTTTGTATAATGAGAAAAAAAGTGCTTGTAAGGAAAACTTACAGGAATTGTTATTCGAGGGTTACAAAGGAAGGGTCAAGTGAAAAGTTACCTGCAAAAAATAGACATGCGTCATTGTTATTTACAGTGATAATATTATAGAGGCAAATTTTTTAAAAGTTTTTTTTATTTATTTGACACAGAGAAAGAGACAGAACAGAGAGAACGAGCGGGGGGAGCTGCAGGCAGAGGGAGAAGGAGAAGCAGGCTCCCTGGGAGCCCCACACAGGGCTCGATCCCAGGACCCTGAGATCATGACCTAAGCCAAAGGCAGGCCCTTAACTGCCCGAGCCACCCAGGTGCCCCGGGGTAAATGGTTTTTAATGTCAACAATATTAATGATGCTTAGGGTTACTCAGAGGTTTATAGCACCTTACAGGGCTTATAGCCTGCAAAACATTTTCATCTGACATGTCAATCTCATTTGATGAGTTAAAAAGACTAGGGATTGTTATACTTATTTTCTGGAGGATGCTGAATCCTGAGATGCTGGTGGAATTGGGTACTCCAGGATTGCAGCTGGCCTCGGGTAACCGCAGTGTGGCCTGAGTTCTGTTCTCACTGTTGCAAGCGTGAGCCCAGTGCATCCCAGCTCCCTCCTCTACAACGTCAGAGAGCTGCACAAAAGGTCCCTTCTGGCTCTAAAATCCTATGATCCTAAAGTCCATGCGGGCTTAAGAGATGGAGATCTGCGTTGGCAGTCTTTTAACTTTCTGATTCCCCTGATTTCTTCCCAGAGATAAGATAATGGTGTAAATTTAAAATGGGCTCTCATGTGTTCTCTCTCTCTCTCCACTTCTGCTCCAAGCAGCAATTCCTGAAATATCCTTTTTATCTCTTCGTGAATGCTAAATAAGAGAGCTCTGTGGCTGCAAACTTCATACTTTCCCAGCTGACCCCTCTTATGCACAGAGGCTCTGGAAACATCGATACCTTCATATGCAATGATGTATTGATTACAGTGTCTCAGTGACAGGGTCGAGGGCCACTATGAAATAGAGTCCCAGGCTGTCTGCACACTCTCTCGAACCTGACAGCTTCTCATCAGACAGGCACTCCCCCACTCTGCCTGCCTCCTCTCTCCTGCCTCCTGTTACCCACACAGTAGAATCATAAACTTGAAAGACTGGTGGGGAGCTTGACAAGTCAGCTTACCTGGCTCTGGGACGGGGCTGAGAATGGCTCCTACATCATCCCCAGCTTTCTTCCCTTATGGAGGCTCTCATCATTTGATAACCAATTCCAGGGCCAGAGGAAAAGGCGTCAGAATATAAAGTAAGAGTTCCACTTCCCACATGCCATTTGCGTTTGAGTATAAATTATAAAGGGCACTTTAATTCTGCGTCCCAGTTTCCAACAGTCCAGGGACCCGACTCTAATGGATTCATCTGAAATTGCATTAGCTCCGGCCCCATCATTCCTGCTCTGTTTCACAAGCTTGCCTGGAGGAGGCTGATAAATTGAGTCCTGCCAATCCGATCACCCGGTCGCCTCAGGGGAAAGCTTTGAGGGCTTCTCTCCAACCTTGGCATCCATTCATAAACATCTATTAAGTACTTACTAAATGCAAGGCGAAATCCAGGGCCTTTACTTTTCCTTTTTTCCTTCCTCCTTCCCTTCCATCTTTGCTGGGGAAGTGCTGTTTGAGTCCCAACTTAGAGCGTGACAGATGCAGGGGAGATACAATGACAAATTACAGACAGTCACTGCCAAGGAGGAGCTCACAGTTGGTGGGGGCAGGCGGGGGAGGGAGGCATAAATAAAGATTAGGCGGCCTGCTGGAGAGGGGTGAATCCGCACTCGGCCAGGCCCCCTGGGTGTGAATTCCTGCTCTGGCCCTCTTTAGCCCTGTGGTCTTGTGACGGACCTGTCACTTCCGGGAGCTGTTTCCTTACGTGTAAAATAGAGGGAGGTATACCCCTCTCCAAAGGTGGGCATGAAGATTCAATAATGTCATGTATGTAAAGCATCTAATACAAAAATCTGGGTCATACTGCATATTAGTAAATGCCGGTTTCCTTCTCTGTCAGATAATTACTAATGTGACATGGTAAGTGTTAGGATAATCAGAGTTGTATATCCTTGGAGGAAAAGAGAGGACTTGGGCTCTGAAGCATCTGCCTACTCAGGGGCACAGTGGGGGTGGAGGTGGGGGAGGTGTGCCATAGGGGGTTAATGTCACGGGTTATGAGAGTTCGATGAGCTTCCTGGGCAGACAGTGAGTCCATGGAGAAATTGACTGAAGATTCACCTTTCCCCTAAGATTTGTAAGCAATTCACTTGCTAGGTGATGTCCTCGAAGGAAAAGGAACTCACCCTGAGGAGAGAGTGGAAATGCACCATCTGGTTTGGGATACTGGCTGGGGATTGACAGGATGCATTTGAGGGTGGTGGTCAAACTGTTTCCTGGTCTCGCCTCCCGCATGGGTCAGGTTCCCCCAGAGTGGGTGAGCTGCAAGGAAGCAAACAAACAAATTAAAGGAAAAAACCTGAATCATAATAGGTGCTGCTGGAAACTCCCTGTGGCTCCAGAGGGTTTAGCATGAGCTGGATGAGGACCATTGTGCTCTGACACAAGCATGGTTGCAGACGAAGCTAACGGTAGTGAGGTGGTAAGCTGAGCTCAGGATGGTGAAGGCTGGGGCCACAGAAACACCACCTGTGTAACAAGTGACATCTATCTATGCAGTGACCAGAGAGCCGTACATAGACTGAGCGTCTGGGTAATAGGGAAAAAGAGTAAATGTCACAAAATGTGGAAGTAGAAGACCATCATGGTGGTTCAAGGATACATGGTAGAAACAGAAGGGATTTCTCCAAACAGAATGAAGATACTTGAACTTGACAAGACATTGTAGTACTTGTCATGGATCCAGTCACTGCTGAGGGCTCTTCTCTTGCGACCCCTATGACCATAACTGTGTGGCCCAAGTGAGGGTACCTGACCTGAGGGAAGCATTTTAAAGGCCTTCCAGAGGCCTCCAAGGTGGGCTTGACAATCAGAATCTCAGTTGTTGAGAGTATTGGAGTAGGGAGATATTTGGCAGTTGGTAGAGCTATAGATATGGATAGATCCAGAGAGAAGCAGACATAGAAAGAATAACTGCGCTCTAGAATGAACTTCATGAACCCTAGCTGATGATGAGACAATAAGACAACTCAGTTCCCAAGAGCTCCCACTGGTTCCCGGACAAATTCTCTGCTCCAGTTTCTATAACATTCCACTGGGCTACTCCTCCGTGCTCCATGGGCATGGTTCCTTGCCTGGAATATCAAGAGTCATTGTCACCAGTGTTATTAGCCTTAAAAACACCTGCCTACAGAGTGCTTGTCTCAACCCCCAATGCCTAAATTTTGTTGGTAGTGGTAACAGCAGGAGACTCTCATTCAGACGTTCCACAGTCTTCCACTCTATCTCCAGGCTGCCAGGGCCCAGGAAAACCATGTTAATATAAAGGTTCTAGGTACTAGCGAAATCTGACTGCTTGAGAGGTCCAGAAGACTCTCAATGGAGGTGAAGCAAGGTGCGACATGTTCCCAGTGAAGGCACGACTCCAGCTCGTGTGTAGGTATGGAGGTATGAAAGCTCAGGTCATGGGGATAAAGAGCTGTTCTGTGTGTGTTGGAGGTACAGTGGGAGGTGAAGCAGGGAAGATGACCCTGAGCACATGGGCTTAATTCTGGAGATAATGAGACACAGGATGGCTTTTAGGCAAGAGGCGTTTTCCATTTGACGAGGCAACTCTGGCAGTCACAAGGAGGACTAGTTGTTGGTCGTGGCCCCATAGGAAGGCAGGAAGACCACTGGAAGCTCATGAGACAGTTTGGATAAAATAAGATGAGGACCTGAACTGAGAGAGTATCATTGGAAGGAGAAGAAGAAGAAGCCTGGGTGGGATTTAGAAAGCAGCAATGACATGAGCTGATGAATGGCTGCGTGTTGGGGGCCTGGGGAGGGACAGCGGGAGACAGACGGAGGCACTGAGACTCAGCTGACCCCAGGTTTGTCTGTAGAGCAGCAGGAGCACAGCGGTGCTATAAATCAAAATAAACATTTCAGGAGGAAGACCAAGTTTTGAGAAAAGGTTGATCTCACTCAGTGTGGGAAACACTGAGTTGGTGGTGTTCCTAGGATCCCACAGTAGAGATGCTGACAACAGTTGAAATACCACCCTGGGATTCAAGAGAGCTGGGAGCAGGAGATGTGGAGTGGGGGGCCGTTGGTGTGTATGTGGTTTAAGTTATGGGAGAACACGTGATCATCAGAGAAGAGGTCTGAGATAATGATAGGACAAGAGGTCCCAGCCAAAACCTGACCAAGATGAATAAAATCAGGTGGTGACTCAGGTGATGGCCGAAATCTGTAAGACCCGTTGCATTGAAGGAACGTAATGGATAAAGGCACGTTGAACTGTTTCAGCCTGGCCTTTGTGAGATTGAACACTTTGCAGGTTTAGAAACTTAACTTAATTAGTTCACCCCAAGGGGTGAGCTGATCAAGATCTTGGGGTTCGATTCAAAACACCAAACTCAAAATAGCATTCTAAACTAGAATGGGGTTCTATTGATTCACAAGGGGGAAATGCAAAGAAGCACAAAAGTCATCTAAGCAGAGAAAGACAATTATCATATGGCTTCATTCATATGTGGAACATAAGGAATAGCCCAGAAGACCACAGGGGAAGGGAGGGAAAAGTGAAGAGGGGTGGCAATCAGAGAGGGAGACAAACTATGAGAAACTATGGACTCTGGGAAACAAACTGAGGGTTTCAGAGGGGAAGGGACTGGGGGATGGGGGACCTGGGTGATGGACATTAAGGAGGGCACATGTCGTGATGAGCACTGGGTGTTACATGCTACTAATGAATCATTGAACACTACATCAAAAACTAAGGTTGTACTGTATGGTGGTTAACTGAACACAATAAAAAAAAGTCACCAAGTACTGATTAAAGGATACAAATTCTAAACTGATTGGTTTCTGTGCTACCTTGCTTCAGGGTAGAGATAGTTCTATTAAAAAACTAGTATTTGCTGTCGTCAACAGTATTCTACAAAGGGAGTTCTATAGAATAGTGGTGTGACTGGAAGATCCCAAAAATAAGAGAGATAAAACTCAACAAATAAGTTAAATAGGTTTGCTAAACCTTAAATCTTCCTCTTGGAGGTTCACGAAGTGTATTTGGGTTAAAAACTAATGAGGCCTAGAGTAAAACCACCTGGTAAGTCTAACCTAGTATTTCCAAATCCTTTGTCCATAGAACTCTCTCCCCTATGATACAAGCCCTCATTTCTGACCTGGCATAATCTGTTTGACTGTGGCCCCCCTTGGATGCAGAAGACGTCTCCAACTGAACATAGAGACAGACTCTTGACCTCTACCTCTCGAAGCCTTCTTTCATCTTCCCCCTTTTAGGAAGTGGTGAGTTCAGTCTCCAGTTTCTTGGTGTCTAAGTCCTGGGAGCCCCTTGCCTTTTCTAATTTTTCATGCAGAAGAAGAAGAAGAAGAGGAAGAAGAAGAAGAAGAAGAAGAAGAAGAAGAAGAAGAAGAAGAAGAAGAAGAGGAAGAGGAAGAAGAAGAAGGAGAAAGAAAAAAGAAAAGACAAAAAAAAAAAATCAGCACATCCTTTTGGCACCATGAAACCATATCCCAAATCTGATCACTCTCAGCAATTCCACTTCAAAACCATCCTAGCCCACCTGTCACCATCTTCTTCCTGGATTGTCTTAGCCACTTACCTCATCTCTCTGCTTCCACACTTGCTTTCCCTAGTTTGCTTTCCACACAACAGTGTTTTTTAAAATTTTTATTGATTTATTTGAGAGAGAGCACGAGCAGGGGTCAGCAGGCAGAGGGAGAGGGAGAAGCAGACCCCCTGCTGAGCAGGGAGCCCACTCTGAGACTTGGTCCCAGGGCCCTGGGATCATGACCTGATCTAAAAACAGACGCTTAACCAACTGAGCCACCAGGTGCCCCACACAACAGTTTTTAAAAACTTAAGTCGTGTCATTCCTCTGCTCAAGATCTTCCAATGGCAGTCATAGTAAAAGCCAAAACCCTTACGGTGGTCTAGGAGACCCTACCTGATCTGGCCCTCTATTATCCCTCTGACCTCATCTCCTACCACTTACCACTTACCTCTTCATTGTGTTCCTGTCACACTGATCTCCTGCCTCAGGGCCTTTGTGCTTGCTGTTTTCTCTGCCTAAAATGTTCTTCCTCAGACATCAGCATGGCTCACTCCCTCACTTCATTAGGGACTCTGCTCAAATGATCACTCATTAGATAGGCATTTCCTGACCATCTTATTTAAAATATATCTCCTTTGTGTTTCTTCATAGCAGGTATCAGTATGTCGATGTGCGTGTATTTCTTTGCTACCTGCCTGCCTCTCTCCCCAAGATATAAGCTCCAAGAGAAGAGAGGAAGTTTTTATACATTCACAGCTGTATCCCCAAAGTTAGTATTCGGAAGGGTATATGGCTTGCAATAAATATTTTGTTGAAGAGCTGAATAAATAAAAAGTCCCATTTTCAGGTCTGCAGAATACACCTTGGGAAACTGGCTCAGACTCTTCGTGCTTTCTCTGGGCTGTCATATACAGTTGGAAAAGGCCTTCATAAAATGGCTGCTGTAAACATAGGTTTGCAGACATGGGTCTCTTCCTTTTAAAATACACTGCACTGTGGAAAATTAAAATTGGGGGGATTTAAAATAGACTCAAAAAGAACCAGAGTGAGTTGACCTGGAAGTCAACCAACACTTACAATTGGTTTGGGTTGAATGTCTACAGGCATCTCAAGTAGAGCTCCTAACTTTGCCTTATACTTTTTTTTAAAAAAGATTTTATTTGAGAGAAAGCATGAGTGGAGGGAGGGGCAGAAGGAGAGGGAGAGAGAGAGGGAGAAGCAGACTCCCTGCTGAGTGGCAGAGCCCAATGCGAGACTCAATCCCAGGTCCCTGAGATCAGGACCTGAGCTGAAAGGCAGATGCTTAACCGACTGAGCCAGCCAGGAGCGCCATATTTGTTTATCTTTTTCCCTGGCTAGAATGATGGTCCAACAAGGGAGGGGGCCTTGTGTTGCTCCCTGCGTTCCCATTGCCTAAAAAGTGCCTGACACATAGTAGGTGCTTGTTAAATACTGGTCACTTTTTGGTCCTCTTTTCATGCTGCCTGGTAAAACTTATTCTTTGCTTCACGTCTTACTCACGTGATGCCTTTTCACTTATGACGCTCCCCATGTTCATCTAGAATAGTCCTTCAGGAGCCAGTGACCACGTGTCGGGTACCTACCGTGGGGCTGGGAACAGAGGGACGGGAATATGGGAAGTTTGTTTTCTGTTCCCTAATGGGCCACTGAGTCTCCAGGGAGAGCTTGTACTTAAAAGCAGGAAATGTCTCTGTACATTTTTTTCCCGAATAGCCAAGAATAGGTAAAAGTTCTATCTGATGCTTTCTGGACTCTTGTGGATGAGAAAAACAACATGTCCCCAGTAAGTAGAAAAAATGAGCAAAAGGAGAGAGTATGACTTCAGTAAAATATCTCATGACCTACTAACGGAATTGCAAAGCAAGCCAGAGAAGTCACGCTCATGACATAAAAGACGCTGGTCTGCCCCTCACAGCCTCTCCCGCCCAGTGACAATTTGAAAGCCCATTAACCTCATCTGAACTGAGATGTAAAACAATCACCCCAAACTCCAATCTTCATAATAGCACAGACACCACAGGTACCCCGCTGCTGCTCCAAGTTCCAAATCACCTTTAAGACATGTTTACATTCACTTTGGATGTTTTGTTCTTGACGCGCTCTCATCTTCCAGTTATGCACACCCCTGGGAAAAAGGGAAATTGTTTTTTTATGAGGAAGCTAATTTTCAACAATTAGAGTTTAGAAGAGAATCTTATAAACTTCTCTTCCTAAGCACATACCCATACCTTTGAGAGAACCCGAGCTCGTGCATACTCAGGAAAAGAACACAATATCCTGAACGAGTCCAACCTGAAAGTGCCAACAGTTTACTTTTGGTACTTAAATGTCGAGGGATATCAACATTGCAAGTGATGTAGTAAAGGTGATGGCCATCAGGTGTCTTCGTGGTCCTTGCTGACCAGGTCTGGGCCGGTTGTGGGGTAGCGATGGGAAGTCCCTCTCTGGTATAATGTAGGGTGTATTGGTAGTCACAGCTCCCCAGCCCCATCTACATTGACACGTGAGAGTGTAAAGGCAAACGTTCTTTAAATGTGGTTTCTTTTCGTATTTCTCCATAGCACTCGTGGGACGCCTTTGGTGATTGAAAGCAGAATGACTTAATATGATTTTAACGTGCCAAGAAGCTCTTCCACCCAGACTTGACTGCCTCTGTTTTAGTACGAACCTTGTTGCAAAAATGCCAAGAGAAGGGGCTTTTCTACCCTCTCTGTATCAAGACTAAAACGTAATGGTTTAAATAGTTAAGACCAATCTCCTTCTCTTTCTCCATATATGTATGCACACACACGTATACACATATACATACATATATACATATGTGTGTATAGATGTGTGTGTGTGTATATATGTAAAATTTTATTTTACAGAACAGTTTTAGGTTTTTACAACAAAATGGAGGGGAAGAAAATCTATATTTATGAATAACAAGAATAGTACCTTGTAGTACGTTCCTGGGGTTCTGTACCAAGGTCCCACAAATTGGGTGACTTCAACCAACAGACTTTTGTTCTTTCTGTATGGAGGTTAGAAGTTCCAAATGTGGCAGGACTGTGCTCCCTCTGAGAACTTTAGGGGAGAATCTGTCCTTTATCTCTTCTAGGTTCTGGTGACTGTCACCATTCCTTGACTTGTGGCCACAACACTCCAGTCTCTGCCTCCATGGTCACATTGCCTTCTCCTCTTCTCTGTTATCTGCCGATCGCTCATTCTTACAAGGATACATCGCTGCACTGTGGCCCTGCCTGGAGAATCCAGGGTGAAATGGGGAAAATCTCTTCATTTCAAGATCCTTAATTTCATTCCATCTCCAAAGACTTTTCTTCCAAATAAGGTCCCATTCAGATGTTGTGGAGATTAGGGTATGCACATACCTTCGGGGAGGACCACTATTCAACCCCGTATACATCAAATATTTATTAATCTCTGTGTGTCCCTAAAGGCAGTCTTGCCAGCAGTTTTTAAATTAGCATGCTGTCCTGAACCTTCATAAATCATAACTCCTTTGGGGACAGCTGCCAAAGATAAGACTAGATTAAAATTCTGAAAAGGAGAATGGTTTATAGAAGGACTTAGAAACTCATAATCAATAGTCGGATCAGAGGCAGGAAATTAACATCGGTTAAGTATCTTCTGTCATTCACTTCCAAATGCGGTCTCATTCAATTGTCGTTACAGATCTATGATGTACTTATTTTAAACCATGCTCTGTAAATGAGGGAACGATGCTCCGAGGCTGGGCAACATCCCCAGGTCCCAGCAGCTACTAAGGGCAGAGCTGGGATTCAAAGGCCAAACCCCAGCTCATATCTCACCGACCCTGCTTCCACTCTTGCCAGGAGAGGGGGCTTCTGGGCGCATCTGGGACCTCCGAGCCAGCTGTGTCTTCCCTCTTCGGGGGACCCCAGTGAGAAGAAGAGGGCGGAGTTCTTAGGGCTTTGACAAAAGTTGGGTCCTGGGTCCAGGGCTAATAGTTCCTGGATTTGAAATTAGGACAGGAGAGGAAAGAAAGAATTACAACAGTTTTCCTCTCTGCTGTCCACCTTTATGCACGATTGCTATCATTGTACCTCCCTAACTAGAAAACTGAACAGGAAGGAAGGCCTGAAATATCCAGATGTGATTTTCCTGGGCAGGAGACTGAGTGAGAATGTATACAGGTATCAACATGAGAATTTTGTTATCAGTTTCTTCCTCAATGAATCAAAACCAAAACAAAACAAAGCCCAAAAGACCATACGTGTGTGTGTGTGTGTGTGTGTGTGAAAACTAATTATAACACTTTGGATTTTGAAATGAGTAAACATACATTGGAGGGTTAAAAAAAAAGCAAATACAACACACAAGAAGATAACACAATTTTGTTTTTTAGAAGTAACATTGAAGCATGAATCTTGAATGTCTTTTCATTGGGTAAGGAAAGTTTTTCATTTGAACTACAAAGTGGAGAGAGAATTTCTTCCATGGTCAAATGTTCTAACTGCATTTTCCCTCTTACCTCCTCATCGTAGAGATAACTGGGTGACATCGACATCTAGCATTTGAAGATAGTGTCCTTAACAGAGGAAGGACAGTTCAACCTGCCTGAGAGGGACTTCTGTTTCATGAGAAAGTCCCTGGAAGCCCAGCCTTTAGTAAGAGCCGCATTTCCTGCTAGATGGAGGTTACATGTTTGGAATTACTGAGCAGCTTTCTCTTTGCAACAATCATTAAGCAGAGTAGCCCATTTTTAATTAGACTTAAATGTATGAATCACTAATGGCCTAATGACACGCATGATTTAATCATCCGGCCCTTCATTTGTTCTGGAAAGCCTCGGTCTATTCCTGGGATCCTCGGTGAGGACATGTAAAGACTGTGGGAGTTACAGATTCAAGTTTTTCTATAGAATCTTGTAGGTAAAGGCACCATCTTATTGAATGTCTTTTTACAGGCCTAATATGCTCTTAATGCCTCGAGGGGCTTGGATACCCACAAAAGGACAGCGTCCCATGGGCTGTCTTCACTACCTTCTCCCTCACCGTCCTAGGTCCAGTCCCTAGAAATATCTCATTTTTCACCTGGATGCTTGTGGAAGTGTCAATGGAAGAGTCCATCAAGGTGCGTTTTGATAAACCATGGAAACTTCCAGGCATATTTAAATCCTATTTGTGGATTCTTCAGGAGAAAGGGCCTTTGGGAACTGGAGAGAAGATGTCGTGGTGGAATGACAGACCTGGGGGTCATGCTTTCTGGCAGGAGCACCTCTGTGGGGAGCCTCCTCTAATTAGAAGCTGACTGAGCCAGCTGTGGCCATGACTGAAATGAATGTTTCACACCTGGGCCATGTGAAAAGGACTCTGGTCATGCTAGCCATCCTCACACAATGTATGACCATCATCGGTGTCCACAAACCCCGAAGGAAAAAGTACTTCATAAATAGAGTTTCTATTCCTGTGGCCTAAGGCACTCTCTCGAACCATCAAGCTGGGGCAAGCTCCGTCTCTTAGAATCTGTGGTTATTGGCTAAGATGAGGGTGTCTTCCCAAGTTGGAAAAATGGTCCTAAGACATTACCATACTTTTAACAAATATTGTATAAGCAAGTATGTCATTGAGGGGCTATTTGCATTTAAGACCTAGATTCATTTAGTAATAATGGTAGGTAACATTACGGAGAAGTTATCTGGTGTTAAGTTTTTCTCCCAACAACCCTATTGTGAGGTATTATTATCCCCCTTTTACAGATGACGAAGCAGACACAGAGAGGTTAAGTGACTTGTGGAAGGTCACAGAACTGATAGGTAGCAGAGCTGGTTCCAAAGCCCATACTCTTGACCATATGTAAGGCTAAAAGTGCACATACATCATCGATGTGATTCTTTTTTTTTTTTTAAGATTTTATTTATTTATTCCACAGCGATAGAGACAGCCAGCGAGAGAGGGAACACAAGCAGGGGAAGTGGGAGAAGCAGGCTCACAGCGGAGGAGCCTGATGTGGGGCTCGATCCCAGAACGCCGGGATCACTCCCTGAGCCGAAGGCAGACGCTTAACGACTGCGCCACCCAGGCGCCCCCATCGATGTGATTCTTACCATTAGTTGCATGATCGATTTTGCCAAATGGACAGAGGCTTTGAACAAGGGTAGCAGGGACAGCAGGGAGGTACGAGAGCATAGTAGGCCAAAGCATGACCTCCTGGGTCAGACAGATATTCGCTGATACCCCGGGTCCAACACATATGGCTTTGGGAGCTTGGGCACATTACGTAATGTGTCAGGACCTCAGTCTGCTTATCTACAAAATGGGAACAGTAAGGGTACATAACTCCTAGGTTTGTGCTGGTTACATATGATAACTATGACGATACCCAATGTTTACCAAATGCTAATTTTTGTGTCAACTATAGGATGCGTGGAAGTGATTGGTTTCTCCCTTGGCTGAAGACATGTATTTACGTAACTGCTGTTATTATTATTATTTTCTTCCTACACGTTAAACCGATGTTGACAAACTTCAAGGGATCACCTGTTACTTCTTTTGGCACATTGGACCTCTGACTCATTGAGTATGATTCTCGAGAAGTCTGCCAGGGATAGAGTGTAGAAATCTCTTTTGTTATGTGCAATTTCACCTATAATTTATTTTCCGTTTTAATCTAATGCATAATTGAACACACTTTTTAGAGTATCACATTCTATACGCTTCTATTATTTTCAGCAATACTTTGTCTTTGTCAGAGGGTATTACTAAATCTAGCTAAATCTCCAACTTCCTGAGAACCTGATAAACAGGCTCATTTTTCTTCACAGATTAGTAAGAAGAAAGGAATTCGTTTTGAATCCTGATTCTTATCTACAGTTTACAGGGAAAAATACAGTTAAAACAACTTGAAACCATACCCGTAGTTCCCTCCTGGGCAAAATGATGGGGTAACAGGGCAGCCTGTTAGGGCTACTCAAGCGCTTTTAGTAACAGACTTTATTCTAATCCACTTCACCATCCATTCTTGGCAAGAAGTACTTTCCACCTTTCAAACTGTCAGATTCTTGGGCTGAGCAAATTGGGTACAGCGTTTCGATTACGCATTCGGTTCCTCCCCAGCTTACAAAGTGATTTCACATTAGTGGCATGATTCATCAAGGGGTGAGCCGTCCTAAGGCACAAGCCGAAATTACAGAGGCAGCCCCGATGTGTAAGCGAAAAGCACCGCAGAATTACAGATAATGATGAAACCGGGTGAACCTGCTGTTACCTGTGTCCTGGATACAAAAGATGCTCATCTGATAGCTTGGAAAGGCTGGCATCAGCACCCCCATTTTATTGGGGGGCTTCTGTTTCTATATTTTCACATCAGGGAACCCCATTTTTTTAGTAAGCATCCCAGTAACTATAACTGTACCCCTTAAAAAAAGGTAACCAAGTTTAGGTCACTATCATCAAGCGTCAAGCATGGTCTCTTGATTGGGGTCAGCCTGAAACCAACCAGTTGGGTAACATTTGCTGTCTTCTTTCTGGTTAGTGCTTCTAAACCCTGTTGTCTTCTTATTCCCCTTCCGGTGATCTCTCAGAGGCATTTGCTCTTGCTCCCTTTAATCAAACATCAGTAATGTGCTAGTATCTTCTTCAGGCTTTGATTCTTTCTCACTCTGTCAGAGACCACATCCTTGAAAAGGAAAAGGCTAGCAGACACGTGACAGAGAAGCAGCCGGATCAGAAGACTGGAAGGCAGAAGATTGGATTTTAGATCTGCTGTCTAATGGGCATGTCAATCACCTGTCCACCCTGAGCCTTGGTTTCCTTATCTGTCAAATGGCTGGACTGGAGAATCTGGATTTTTATAATTTACAGGTTCATGGACCCTTAGCGACATCCACACTAGAGAAGAGGAAAACAGAATGTTAAAAAAAAAAAAAAAAACTCTGATGTTCTGGAACAGACTCTAAATTAGACTCTAAACTCATGAGGGAATGTTTAGAGGGGTTGTCACGCCATCCCTAAATATACCTCTCATCGTGGCATGGGGGTGGGGAGAAAAACAGGTGTGAAATCTGTGGCTTTTAAGTGAATGCTCATTACCTCCAGGATTCTTACCACTGTTCTTTGAGATATTAACCCTGATGCCCAGGTGGGGAAATTGACGACACTCAAACAACACACGTAGGACTTGCCCAAGGCCACACTGCTAGTAAGGGGCAGGGTATCCACGCTCCCTTTCTCTGTCTACCGCAAAACTGGTCCAGAGCATCATATTTGATTGAAAGAAAATTCCGAGCAAATTCCCGCTGTTCTAGAAGCAGGAAGTCCCAGTTGCTCTGTCTGCCATACCCCAATATTTTTTTTTAGTGTTCAAAGAGCCTGGATTTCTCTAAACTGTGGAGTGAGGCATGAAGTACATAGTTGTACTTGAGACAGTGCTAAGGGGCACATCGTACCTGGGCCAGCTTTCCCCATAGCTGAGCAGCGGATGACCCATGGGAAGGTCTTCTATTGCACTCTGTCCCTTCCCTGCTACAGTGGCCAGTGTGTCCTGATTTATCTCGGATGTCCCTGGTTGTAAAACTGGAATGCCCAGGTCCAGCGAACATCTCGGCTCTGGGCAAACTGGGATGGTTTGGTCACTCCTAATGTGTGAATTTCTGTAACTGGGAGGACGAGCCTTCTACTTCATACAAATAAATAAATCGTATTTCTGCCTGTTGAGATGTTATCTCACCAAATGTGGAGGTTATGTTTGAGATCATCTGCAGCAAAATAGAGATGTCTGTGGAGTATGCAAAATTCATTCTGGGGCTTTGGGGCAGGAGAACTCTCAGAGAGTCACAACCTGGATACAGCAAGAAGCCTCATGATTATTGGCTGGGAAATGCCACAGACACAGAAAAGCAATAAACAATGATTTCAGACAAGCTCCAGACGGACACTCCAAATTGCAGAGTTGATCTGCAAACTTCTTCTTACCTGGGTAATTCTGCTGGACAAGAATTAGGCGAGTAGCCACAGAGAGCTGTTTATCTGACCAAGAACTACGGTTAATGGTTCTCCTCAGCCAACCTGGGAAAGTCAGGGAGCTAAAAATTTTTTTTAAAGATTTTATTTATTTATTTGACAGAGAGATAGAGAGAGAGCACAGTAGGCAGAGCGGCAGGCAGAGGGAGAGGGAGAAGCAGGCTCTTGGCTGAGCAAGTAGCCCGACAAGGGGCTCGATCCCAGGACCCTGGGATCATGACCTGAGCCGAAGGCTCAGAGCTACACCCAGGTGCCCCAGGGAGTTAAAATTTTTAACTGCAAACTCTAACTTAAATGTGCATATGCAGAATGATTCGCCATGCCCTTGTTGTAATAGAAAGAAGGAACAGGGATTCCCAGAATCTGTGTAACAGAAACGAAGACCTTCTAGAGAGAAGAAAAGAGAATCGGCATTTCTTAGATACCATGCCAGGCATTTTATACATACTATTTGCTTTTTTTAAGTAACCCTCCTTTTATATCACTGTTCCTGCTCCCCTCCTGTGTCTTTGGTGCAGAAGGGGAAATTGAGGCTCAGACCCAAGGAGAAGTTAAAGTCTTGGCCGAATTCATCTTGCTGTCCGACTCCATGCTTTATTCCCCATACTAACTGGAGGCTGGGACGCACAGAGAAGGGGCTTCAATAGTTTGTCTGAGGAAGCCCTGGGTTTAAAGGGATTCCCTGTTCATGTTTGTGACTTGGGAAGCCTACTAAGGGACAGTTCTTTAGTACGGTTTCATCTGTCAGGAGGCAACATGAGCCCAGATGTGGATACCAAAAACCACGTGTGTCCAGATAGCATCTGGTACTATTGGAAGGTCAGGAACCAGTGCTTAGAGACAGCCAAGCAGAATTCCCTGGGGGGCCCATAACTGGGGGTCCAAATGTGACTGCACATCAGAAAAGGTGAGCGGGGTGCAGCCAACAACACCCTATTCTCACTCTCTGGAGATTCTGACTCACTGGGGCTGAGGCAGAACAGAGGGTGAAAGATTACAAGCTGCTTTAGCCACTGCCCGATTTGGGACCCACTGATTTACAAGACAAAACATAGAACCCAGAAAATGAGGCTTACGTCCTATTTCTTGCTCAGAGCTACAGGCTAACTTCTTCTTCTTCTTTTTTTTTTTTCCAATCATTTTATTTTTTAATTTTTTTTGTCCAATCATTTTATTTTATTTATTTTATTTTTTTAATTTTTTAATTATGTTAGTCACCATACAGTACATCCCCGGTTTCTGATGTAAAGTTCGATGACTCATTAGTTGTGTATAACACCCAGTGCACCATGCAATACGTGCCCTCCTTACTACCCATCACCAGTCTATCCCATTCCCCCACCCCCTCCCCTCTGAAGCCCTCAGTTTGTTTCTCAGAGTTCATAGTCTCTCATGCTTCATTCCCCCTTCTGATTACCCCCCCTTTCTTTATCCCTTTCTTCTCCTACCGATCTTCCTAGTTCTTATGTTCCATAGATGAGAGAAACCATATGATATTGTCTTTCTCTGCTTGACTTATTTCACTTAGCATTATCTCCTCCAGTGCCGTCCATGTTGCAGCAAATGTTGAGAACTCGTTCTTTCTGATAGCTGAGTAATATTCCATTGTATACATGGACCACAACTTCTTAATCCAGTCATCTGTTGAAGGGCATCTCGGCTCCTTCCACGATTTAGCTATTGTGGACATTGCTGCTATGAACATTGGGGTGCATATGGCCCTTCTCTTCACTACGTCTGTATCTTTGGGGTAAATACCCAGTAGTGCAATGGCTGGGTCATAGGGTAGCTCCATTTTTAACTTTTTAAGGGACCTCCACACTGTTTTCCAGAGTGGCTGTACCAACTTGCATTCCCACCGACAGTGTAAGAGGGATCCCCTTTCTCCACATCCTCTCCAGCAATTGTTGTTTCTTGCCTTGTCAATTTTTGCCATTCTAACTGGCGTAAGGTGGTATCTCAGTGTGGTTTTGATTTGAATTTCCCAGATGGCTAATGATTTTGAACATTTTTTCATGTGTCTGTTAGCCATTTGTATGTCATCATTGGAAAAGTGTCTGTTCATATCTTCTGCCCATACAGGCTAACTTCTGAAGGACAATTAAAAAAAAAGATTTTATTTATTTATTTGAGAGAGAGAGAGAGCGCACAAGCAGGGAGGAGAGGGAGAAGCAGGCTCCCCACTGAGCAGGGAAACCGATGTAGGGCTCGATCCCAGGACCCTGGGATCATGACCTGAGCTGAAGGCTGACACTTCACTGACTGAGCCACCCAAGCGCCCCCTGAAGGACAATTTTAAGTCTTAAGTGTCTTTTGTGATGGTGAGAATGGATAAATTGCCCCACAGGTGGCCAAGAATGGCATAGCACTCATTTAGCATCTCTGTGCCTCAGTTTTCCCAAATGCATGAGGAAATGATATCCGAAAGTGCTCTTCTGGAATCTCGTGAAGTTAAACACATAGACTATTAGGAGCTCGTGGGAGGAAAGAAATTCCAGCTGGTATTTTTATTTTTTTTATTTTTATTTTTTTTAAAAGATTTTATTTATTTATTCTACAGAGATAGAGACAGCCAGCAAGAGAGGGAGGGAACACAAGCAGGGGGAGTGGGGGAGGAAGAAGCAGGCTCGTTGAGGAGGAGCTCGATCCCATAACGCCGGGATCACACCCTGAGCCGAAGGCAGACGCTTAACCGCTGCGCCACCCAGGCGCCACCCAGCTGGTATTTTTAAAACAGCACTTTATCGTAGCAGTTAAACGAAGTGCCACTTTTTGTTCTTGATCATCTTGAAAAGAAGATACAGTTCTTGAGTCACGAAGCCCATAAAAATGTCTTTAATTATGCATGTGAAAATTACTTTGAACCACGTGCATCATTCCCCTGTGCTCTCAGGAGAAAGCAGCCATCAAGACTCCTCGCCCACCCCACAGACGTGTTAATGCAGCCTGGAGTCTGTCCTCATGGTTAGAGGGACCCATTACCAATCAGTTCTCCTGAGTTCTAATTCTCATTCAGGAGTTGATACAGGAATCCTTAACAGGGTCCCTGCTGTGGAAATCGACATTGTCTCCAGTTCATTTGGAACTTGGAAAGCTACAATGTATTTAAACGGTGGTCCGCTTCCCTCCTCTCCCCAACACCCTTAAAATACCATTGATCCTAAGAGATGCCCAAAGTCCTGAACAAAGAAGGTGATAGAACTCAGAGATGCAGTTTCGCAATGAGTCTTTGGGGAAATGCATCCAGCTAAGAAAAATTATTTCCCTGCTGCGCTGAGACCTGGGGTCTAGGGAAAAAAAGAACAGTCTCCCTAATCAGCTGGCTGGGGTGGGGGGCGGGGAGAAGGGCACTCAGCTTTATGTCAAAGTCGGCGCTGTTGTGACCTGGCTGGGGAAGGCTGGGGCTGGGTGTTCAGGGGCAAGGATAGGATTGTTGGCACTTCAGTTTTGGGTTGGAGACTTTCGGGTAAGAGGAAATGGTGCTTCAGGAAACAGGAATGGGAGGACATAGTGAATTGAATGGTGGGTGAAGATAGGCCTCGGGGAGAGATCATCCCATATTTGAGCAGGTTCTACATCCGATGGCAAATGTTCTTAGAAGAAAAGAGAGGAGAGAAGACCCAGAAACGGAAGCAGAGATTGGATTCTGCATCTGGAAGCTGGAAGCAGCAAGGAAGGATTCCCTCCTCGTGCTGTTGGAGGGAGCATCGTAGTATCAACACCTTGATTTTGGACTTCTAGCCTCTAGAACTGTCTGTCGGGTGAAGACACCCAGTTTGTGGTAATTTATCGTGGAGCTCAAGAAAACCAACGAGAGGGTGAGAAGCTGCAGGCAACCAGTTCTGCCAGCCCAGTGCCTAGACCCTTGTCTCTCCTCAAATGCTTCCGCCACGCACCTCATCCCCTTACCCGAGTCATCTCTAAGCCTCCAATCCGACCGATTCCATGTGACTCCAGAATACACTCTTTTCTCATCCTGTAAGAGCCAATTCAGGAAAAACAAATGTTTGAAGCCATTGTATTTTTCCTCCAAAAAGCTTTTTTTGTCATAAAACTATATAATGATCCAGAAAGATGCTCACGAGATAATGTTAGGAGAAAATAGCAGGATTTGAAGATAGTATTTACGGAACTATATCATTTTTGTCAAAAAAAAGTACACAAACTTTGGAGGATTTACCTAAACCCTCAATGGCGATCTATAGATCCTAGGTGATTTTTATTTTCTTCTTTTGGTTTATACATATTAATTATATTTTCTTTAATATATGTATTACTTTTGAAATAAAAATATTTTGGGGGGTAAAACAGATAACTCCTCGATCTGTATCTAAAGCCATGATGATCTTCCTAAACTTCGTGCTTTGTCTTCAGTTACCACTCCCTACAGAAATGCGCTCTCTTCCCTCCTTCTGTTATCGACATGATGATTTCCCCTCATCATCCAGACCTAAAAGCTTATGGTCTGACTAAGCATCCTTTATAACACTGGCGTAGCTAAATGCTCAAAATCGTAGAACAGTACATAGTCTAAGAAAAAACAAAACAAAACACCAAACCCCAAAAATGAAAAACCTGTAAGAGTGTTCTTTTATTATTTCTTACCAAGATCATGGTGGTTTCCGTATTAACCAATAATCCAAAGAACCTGTTTTCAGGTCTCCTCTTTCTTGACCTCTAGGTGTTCTGGTACCGGTAACTTTGTTCTTCCTGAAATGCTCTTTACTGGGTTCCTGGGAGTGTTCTCTGCCCCTCTGTATTTTCTTCCTGCCTCTCTGACTATACTCTGTTTTGTAGGCATATTCTACTCTCCCCAACGTCATTCTCTCCTTGAACCCTTTCTTCTACTTACACCATGGCTTTATCAACTTCCTGCAAATGGCTTAGATTTCCACCTCCAAACTTGACCTCTCCTCTGACCAGCTTGCCCGACTTCTTCCTGCGTATTCTCTCTTGGATTTCTCAAAGGCAACTGAACACAACATGTCCCAACTCAAACTCATCATCGCTCACCACCCCCTGCCCCCAACCTGGTCCTTTTCCAATATTTGCCGTCTTGGTGAATGGTTCTACCAGTTCCACAAGCTAAAAATGTAGTTAATGCCATTCTCCTGCTTTCAGGACCTCCCCTCTAATTGCTTGAATGATAGGAAAGAAAGAAGCAAGCAAACAGAGGAAAACTCCTGAACACTGGCTGCAAGGTTCTGCGTGGACTTGAGACTTTCTTGGCCTCAAAGGTCCCTACCTCCCAACATTTTCTGTCCCAGTCACACTAACTTTTTTCAATCTCTCCTACTTCCCCATGGCGCTTTCTACCACAGGGCCTTTGCACATACTTTCCCCCCATTCTCTTTGCCTAATTAACTTCTATTTATCCTTCAGATCTGAGGTCAATACTTCCCTGGCCTTCTTGACAAAGCAGATCCCTTAATCTTCTGTCCTGTGTTGGATACTCCTCTCCTCCTTAGCACTGGCCCCATGAAAGCTTTCATCTTGGTTTAGAGGTTGTGGGATATACCTTTTTATTGTATGCTAAAAGGGACTTATACCTCATGGTCCTCATGTCGCTTCACCATAACCTGCAGGTACTTCCGATAATTAGGTGATTTTGGGAGGCCCAGCTGTTGCTGAACTGGAGAAAAGGATTGATGCTCGCCCTTTCTACCATTTCTTTAGGGGGCATTCTTGGAATATAACTAGTGACTCAATAAAGCCCTTTGAAGTCTTGGCATGAAAATTTGGAAGCAGAACCTTTAGAAACAGGTTGCCAAAGGGGCTTAAGATGGTTTTCCTGGATCAAAAGTATCTCCTTTCCCCTGTTCCACAAACGGCAGAGTCCTTTGGGCTAGCAGACTACTCTCCCCTCACCCCAACTCAGACTCTTAGGCAATTTCGTGAGAAGTACTGTCATCAAGAAAACAACTTCTAGGTGGCACCCTGGAAGTTGGAAGATTTGACGTTTGATGGAAGATTTTTTTTCTAATCTTATGTTTCTGAACATTGATGTGCACATAGGATGAGGTGGTGTCTTTTTCTCTTCAAGAAAAGCTATTTTTAAACTGACAATGCGATTTGAATTTGATGGAATCTCAGCACCCTGTCCGGCAAGGATGAGAGGCCAGCAGGCCCAGGGGGGTGTTGTCGGGCCCGCTGAGGGTCAGAGGCCGTCGGGAGGGTTCTGATCTCCCGGAGCTGGACAGCAGGTGCAGTGGGAGGAGAGCCGGGTTGTGCAAGGAGCGCTCCGGCACTTCTGTCATTATGCAAATAAATCACAGCTTTGCACCTCATCTGGTCTTTTCTAATCTTACGTGACTTTACATTTTGATCAGCAGTTGTTCCCTGCGTGTCCCTCCTCCCGCTCCAAAAGCTACACATTCTCGAATATTCTGGCATGGCGTCTGCTAACAGGCCTTATGAGCAATACGATCATTTTTCTCTTACCTTCAAAAAACCAAATAACCAGGAATTTCAACAGTTCGTCTGCCAAACCACATCTCCCAAGCTTCTTCTCAGACTCGGAAAGAACAAAAATACTTGGACAGACTGCATCACCCATCTTAGTGCCTGTAAAACATGGGCCCAACAGGGCAAGATTCCCCATCGCGTGAAAGGTGGGTGCTCATCAGCTTGCAGGTTTTACAACACAGCACCCACCCAAGATTCCCAAAATGCCGCTCGTCAGACCCTGGAGAGGAGCCGTGAGTGGCAGCAGCAAGGCCGTGGGAGCCGGTAGCTCTGTCCTCCCCTGGAAAGCTCGGCCAGGCACCTGTCACACGGCGGTGGGCTCTACTGGGCTCACAGCCAAGGGCTTCGGTTTGCTGGGTGTACTAGATCTTCTCCATTTGCCCTGTTCCCACTCCCATTCTCTGTCCTACTCTGCTTGCTCGGGGCCTGGGGAGGCCCATCTCTGAGGACAGGATCACCTGGGCGGCCTTGCCTGCCACCTCCTGTTGGGTTCCGTCCATGGGAAACATGCAGGGGCCCAGCGGAGGGGTGGGGGGAGAAGAGAGAAGTCCAGCATGCTTCCTCTCGGCCCACCCTCACGCCCGCACGGTGCTGAGGACGCGACCATCTTCTCTGTGACCACAGCCCTCTCCTCAGGCACCTGTGTCCTCCCTGGAAAATGGTTTCTTTAGCTCTGCCCAGACCTTAATTAAAGTCTCTGCCATGGAGCCACCTGCATGGAATTCTGTCTCCTTCTGCAATCCCAGCTGAGGGCGGGGAATACGCTGCTTTCAAGAGGGTTAGAGTTCACATGCCTGAGTCCCCCAGAACATTGTTCATTGTCACTTACTGTCCCCACGGAGACCATTTCGTTACCCACCCAAGTGGGACAAGGGGCAGAAAATGGAGGCTTTCCTTTGGGGCCTTCTGCGCCCCCTTTCCTCGCCAGTGGTCTTTCCCTGCCCCCCCTCGACCCTAACCCCTCCCCTCCTACCCCGCAGCCTCTGAACCTGTCCTGCCTCGCATGCCCCCAGGGCTTTCCTCTCCCACTGAGCTCTCACCCCGGAAAGTAGGTTTTCAGTGAGTCGACCAGAAGGGTCTTATCATCCCATCTTTTCTTTTTTTTTCTAGCTTCTGTTTTATGGGGTGAGGCCCCGAGTAAGGAAGTTCCAGCGGCCCCTGGGGGGGGGGTGTCCATCCCTCCCATCTGTCCCTTTCCCTCATTCTCAGCCACTTCCCCATTGCGGCTTTTTGCTCCCACTTCCCCACTCCCTCCGCTTTCCCACTACCTCGTTGTGCATCTCCGTCTGTCCGTCTGTGCCCTGTTGCTTCTGAAGCTCTTATTCGTCCCTGAACACAGTGGCCGTGAACCTACTGCCTGCAGATTAGAGGACAGCCCCCTCAGATGGTGCCCTGGCTTGTCTTCCTCATCTTGTCTCTGGTTCCTTCTCAAGAGGATGTGGACCACCCTACGTTCTCAGAACAAATCTCCCCTCTTCCTGTCGTTGCTGACACTCGCCCCTCCTTCTGGAATGTTCTTTCTTTCAGCTCAACAGATTAAAAGCCTAACTACTTTTGGCTCCCATTGAAAGCCTCTTCCACCATGACGTTTTCCCTACTCTCACCAGCCACAAGCAAAGGCCTCCTGTGCTGTGCTCCCACCTTACAATGCCCCCGTGAACCAACTGTGAGTTCATCTGGCCCATCCACTTGTTTGCTCTCAACAGCTGATCAATAGGAAATTAACTCATGCAGGGAAAAGTCACCTGACTTGGCACTGAGAGATGGGGCTCTGAGGTCAACCTGCGTATTAATTTTGGAAATCATTTGATTTTTCTGGATTTATATAAAATGAAGTGGTTGAACTGGGTCTCCTTGAAGATCTGCACTAGCACTAAGACTCTAGAACTTTTGATCAGACTTCCCAAGTCTAGCCGTGGGGGTACATTTATCTTCTGTCCTTCCTTCTGCCTCTTCTGTGAAAAGGATGAGAATTGGACAACTGGGCATTGTTTTAGTAGCCAGAGGGCTACCCAGGGATGGAGAGGGCACTACAATCATGGATGACAGCATGGCTTTGGGTGACCAGGTTGGACTTTGAATCCAGCTCTATGCATTTTAACTCTGCATATTTGGGCAACTGTTTAACCTTTGTATACTTCAATTGTCTCATTTGCAAAACGGATATCAAACAGCATCTACCCCACAGGGTTGCTGACAGGTTAAGGCAAACAACTGAATGAGAGTCCTCAGTCTGCCCCACAACAAGCGCTCAATAAATGGAAGGATGGGCGGTGGAGACCTGTCTTCCCCCAAACAATCTGCAGAAGCTGTTTAACCAGCAGAGAGACTCAAGCGTATGATTCTCAACTCTGGATGCACTTTGGACTCATCTGGGAGCTTTGAAAACCTTCTATCACCTGGGCTCCAGTGCTGGTGGGTAGAAGCAGAGTGTCAGGAGAGGGGGGAGCTCTGACATTAGCATCGCTGGAGAAGCTCTCCAGATTACTCCAATTTATGGTCAAGGCTGTGAAACATTGTTCTAATGAGGATGTAATTGACCCCAGGAGAGGAAAATCCACCTGTTGAATAATTAATTCTTAAGTCATGCTTCAGAAACATTTAAGTGACTTGGGAAAAGAAAGCTCTGCTTTCCCAGGTCAGGGTCAGTAATTAGACTTCCTCGCTTCTTCCTGCTAGGTCTAAATATAGAGCTACCTGCTTGGCTAGGAATGACACTTACGAAATGACTAGTGACTCATCCTTCCAACATCTGAAGTCACTGTGGAGGTGTTCACATCCCCCCACACTCTAACTGATGGTATGAATTTCAAATTCAACTACTTTCTTCAGTTCCCTGTTCTGAGCTGTCACCATGGAAAATAGGTTTTTCTGCTTAGGGCCATCCCTTCTTCTGAAAATTTGTATCTTCTGTCTTTAGATTATGATCAATGAGAGGTGGTGAACAATTGAGATTTGTATCCATGGAAAATGTGTGTGAGATTTGGATTTGGACTCTTCTTAGGGGTGACACAGCACTTTCTCTGAATCTGTTAAGTTTTTTGGGTGATATTAAGATACTTCTCCCCTTTTGGGAAGAAGATAAGAATATTTCCAGAATATTGTTCAATACTGAGTAGATATGTTTCCAAATATGGGAAAATAAAATTGTTATAATCTGCCTAACTCTCATTTTTTTGAGTTCCAAAGGTTGGAAACAAAAACGAGCTCAAGCCTGTTTTAGATTAGAGTGGGGGGGGGGGTGTAGAAGCCCTGGGTTAGGGTCTGCACCCTGGGTTTCTATCCCACTGAAGAGCATAGGTCCCCACAGCTCAGTTCGGTCTGCAGCATTCTTTGGGGCCCTTCTTGATCCTAACCATTTTTGAAACACTCTTGCAATTTGGCACTGTGGCCTTCATAGATGATGGGGCAAAGGGAAAGGAAGCAAGGGGAAGGCAGTGGGAGAGGGATGTGGGAAGGAAGGGCAGACAGGTTGTCTCTGCTGGAGACCCACAGAGTCCTGCAGGGAGCAGCTGCTCTCAGCAAGTCTGGTGGCTTTGTCATGTGGTAAGTTAGCCAGGCTGCACTACGTGTCCCAGAACTCCCTTCCTTGCATATTTCCAGCTAGGGTAGGCCACAGAGACGGTTTACACAAGACTGGAGGGCATCCATATTGTCTCTGCCCTTGGCAGTCGGGGGTGTGGCAGCCTCTCCACATGCCCGTTTATCTGCCTGCTCAAGCCGGGGGGGCCTGTACTACTTCACCGGGATCGTCCTTCAGCTTCTTCAATACCCGGGCCAGGTGGGGGTGCAGCTCCGTGACCAAGGGGCCTAGCTTCGGAGTCCTGTGGGGTACCCCATCATCATGGAGGTTGGGCTTCAACCTGTCCTGTGAGTTCTGGCTTGTCCTCCGTGTCCCCCACTGTCTTCAGAATGCCATAGACCAGGGGCCTTATGCAGCAGACAGTTACTCGTCACAGCTCTGGAGGCTGGAGGTCTAAGAGCAGGTACCAGCGTTGTTGGGTTCTGGTGAGAGCCTCTAACTGGCTTGTAGACAGCCATCTTCTCACTGTGTCCTCACGTCTTTCTTGTGCCTCTTCTTACAAGGGCACTAATCACCTACCTAGCTACCTTCCAAAGGCCCCGCCTCCAAATGCCTTCACACTGGGGATTAGGTTCCAAGGTAGGCACTTTGAGGGACACACACATTCAGTCCACAGCACTCCGCATCCACGCTCCCTTCCAGGCTCTCCGCCCTGCAAGCTGTAATTTCCAGCATCAGATTCAGAGAAACAGCTTTACTGAGACTGTTTCCCCAGCCCCTGCAACGCGTAAGGTCCCATCCCTATAATGAATGTCCGTGTGTGCGTGTGTGCTGTGTGGATATCCTAGTGGTTCTGCTTCTCTGATGGAGCCTGACTGGATCAGCAGGAACGGATCGGAGGGGGACTGTGGCACAAAGGGCCAACACCCTTGTTCTATAGTTCATAGTCCTGGCTCCTGTCAGGTCCAAGGGTCCACCCGACTCTAAACCAGGCCAGGCCTCTCAGGGTGTCATAGGAACTAGAATCGAGAGGGTCCCCCTCTGCAGGTGTGGCAGCTGTGAGAAGCAAGGCTGGGGAGCTGTTGGCAGCTGTATTAGTCTGCTAGCGCTGATGGAACTAAGTATCACAGACTGGGGGGCAGGGGGAGCCTTAAACAACAGACATTTACTTCTCACAGTCCTGGAGGCTGAACGTCCAAGATGTCGGCAGGTTTGATCGCTCTTGAGGCCTCTCTCCTTGGCTTGTCGATGGCCGTCTTCTCCCTGGGTCCTTACGTGGTCTTCCCTCGGTGTGTGCCTCCCTGGTGTCTCCTCCTTTTCTTGTGAGGACATGGGTCACGTTGGATTAAGGTCCTACCCTAAGGGCCTCATTTTAACTTCCTTGGCTCTTTAAAGGCCGTATCTCCAAATATAGTCACATTCTAAAGTGTGGGGCTTAGAACTTCGACGTATGAATATTGGGGGAACACAGTTCAGTATACAACAGTAGGTGAGCAAGTGTAGTGGGTTTACTTTTACCCTTTGGAGAAAGTCTGTGTGCAGTGAAGGAGAAGAATGTGGCAGATACTTACCGATACGTGGAACCAATAGGTAGAGAGGACCCACTGTATTTGAGCTGGAAGGGCTCAGTTCTGTAAGGAAGCACGTACGAATTGCTTCTGCATGTGGCTCATGGCACAGTTTACGTTCACTTTTCATTCCCAGCATGCAGAGTGTCTGGCGGTTTCTTCTGCAGCCTGGTCAGGCCCCTAGATCACTGTCCTAACTGCTGAGCTCCCCAGTGTCTGTACAAGACCCTGCCGTAGCCCGGCTATCTCCTCCACCACAAGAAAGGGACTGACGTTGCAATCAGGCACAACAGCTCTACTAGCAACAACAGGTTGCCGGTTTTTTCTTACTATTATTTAAAATTATCTGTGAGACGTGCATAGAGGGAAAATGATGTAAAGACACAGGGAGAATGCCATGTACAGATGGAGGCAGAGATTGGAGTGATGCGACCATGAGCCAAAGAACACCAAGGATTGAGGGCCACCACCGGAAGCTGAGAAGAGGTGAGGAAGGATTCTACTCAGAGGGTCAGTTAGAGCATGGTCTTGCGGACACTGTGATTTCAGACTTCCAGCTTCCAGGACTGTGAGAAAATAAATTTCTATTATTTTAAGCCAAAAAAAAAAATTATCTGTGACATTCTTTCTCGTCTTTGGTGCTATACATTAAAAAAATTTTTTTCTAGAATGTTCTTTCTGCCTGTCATAGACTCCCTTTTCATGATCCATAAGCTAAATTCATATTATTAAACAAAATAGTACCTCCATTCAAGAATGTGTCCGGCTTTCAGAAGCCCAATCACAGTTTTGTAACATGTGGCAATTAACCAATCCATGTTTATTGAGCTCGGGTTATAAAAGCGGCTCAGCAGTAGGGACTGTGAGAGATCGTAAGATGGTGAGGACGGGCTCCCAGCTCAACAACGCACCATCTGGCTAAGCTCAGGAACCAAGGCACTGAACCAGAAATGTACTACACCTTAGAGTCAAGGTCAAAGCATAATTTTGGTTCTGATTCAGCCCCCTGGCCAGAGGGGCAGAAATCCCCAATTACAGCCGTGCACACGCACTTAAATAGCATAGCTTTGTCTACAGGAGAATCTGGCCAGCTGGGCAAATCCATAGCTTGTCCTCTCCCAGTGTGTACATCTTCCAGTGCTTTTGATAAATTCCAGAACAATTTGGATATGTCACAGAAATGGAAGTCACAAATCTTTGTTTGCTCTTGTACCGTTTTTAAACAAGTCATTTTGAATTCTTTCTCTCTGGGCCCTGGGTGGCCTCTCAGTTTTGTCTGTGGCTGTACAAATTTTTGGAAAGAGTTGAAAAGAGGTACAGCTGGGATGAGTACAACCTGTCTAGTGGGTTGACTGCTGCTGTGTGTCTGGTTACTGCTTTGAACATTTAGGGTAAAAATACGGGGCTGACGAAAAATGCAGCCTGCTGCATGAACAACACGGGACCGCGGTAAAGCAGACACTGCGTTGTTATTAGGGGCCGTAAAGTCTAACCCTGTGTATGCGAAGAATTTAGTTTGGCCGCATATAGCAGAAAAACTAAAAGAAAAATAGGGACGTCAGTAAGATAAGAATACATTTTTGTGTCTTATAATGAGAAATCTGGAAATGGGCAGTGGAAGGCTCTATGAAGCATCAGGAACCCAGACCCTTCCTAGCTTCTTAATTCATGATTCTTAGAGCTTACAAAATAGTTGCAGAAGCTCCGATGTGGGGAAGAAGGAGGGACTAAAGCAAAGAGGACACTTGGCTGCTGATTACGCTTTTCCCTCAGTGATGGTTAATTGCAGATGTCAACCTGACTGGGCTCTGGGTGCCTAGACACAGGTTTCCCCCATTATCTGAAACGGGAGCATTCCTATGAAAACTTCTGAAATGGCATAAAGGGAAAAGTACCCCGTTTTTCGAAAGTTCACATTACACCTCTTCGCTCTAATGGAAGACCCCCATGAGGACAATAACGTGGGGTTTTGTTGGTCTTGCTTTTTGTTTTGTTTCTGTAAGAGCACGCACCCCCTCTGGATTTCTTTTAGCTGGTGAAAACAAGGACCAAACAGGTACTTGCTCGTACTACCTGCAAGAAGGTAGCCATCCGCAAGGCGGGCAGAGTGTTCTCACCAGAGCCTGGTCATGCTGGCACCCTGATCTCAGACTTCCAGACTCCAGAACTGTGAAAAAAGTAGGTATCTGTTGTTGATACCTCGTCTGGGATGTTTTGTTATGGCAGCCTAAGCAGACTGTGCTCCCCCACCCCCGCCCAAAGTAAAGACAAACTTCAACCAAAGTGAATCAATGTAGGATAAATAAGTAGTGATAAGGGCCAGAGGATTGGGTGTGCCACGGATGGGGGCTGCTCTTTAGAAAGGAACCTCAGTGGCCGTGGGATGCAGCATTGTGGAGAGTGGAGGGGTGGGAGGGAGGGAGGGAGACATGCCAGGGGTCTGGGCAGGAGTGCTCCAGCAGAAGGAATAGTGAGCCCAGAGTCCATGAGAGAGGAGCTCGAGATGTGGCTAAAGCGGGGAGAGCACAGGGCAGAGTGGTAGGTGATGAGGATGGAGAGAGAGGCAGCGGGCCAGGTCCTGTGGAGGGATTTGGGGTTCCAAGTATGACGGGAAGCTGCAGGAAAGTTAGGGCAGGAGAGCACTGTGGTCTGAACTCCAGTTTAGAAGATCACTCTGGCTGCCCTGTGGAAGATAGAACCATGGGCAGCAGAGACCCAGCGTGGGGAGAGCTGCCAGGAGGCTATTTCAGGAGTATGGTGGGAGAAGCTGGGCTTGGAGGAGCCTGGTAGACGCAGGACTGTTGCAAAGTAGCCAGACCCACTATATTCTGAGAGAAAGAGCCATCAGTGATGAATCTGGGAAGTGGAAGGAATGAATCGTTGCTTTCTTAGATACATCAGAGGACCACAAAGGATTGGGGGACATCAGTGTACTTTTGTCAATTAAAGGCTGGGACTTGGTGAAAGAAAGCACAGAGAGAGAGGTCTGGATACTCTGAGACTCAAGCCTTCAAGAGAAGGAATATCCAGCCAAGGAGAGGCACGGCCAATGAGCTCGGAGGACGACCAGGGAGCTCAGTCAGGAAGCTTCCAAGAAAAGGCAGTGCTCAACTGTGCAAGGCTGCTGAGAAGTACATTGATCTTTGGATCTGCAACATGGGGGTTGTTGTATATTAAAGAATTTGGCTCGTCTCTGTCCTGGGTTCCTGGGAGGGAGACTAAACCTTTGGAATTGCCCAACTGCCAGGAATGTCTTTGTTATTCATGGTGGGCTCCTAGATCACTGATGCTGATGGCATGACTCAGGATGGAGGCTGGCCATGCCAGGAAGACCGACCATGTGATCAGAGGTTGGGGCTTTGAGTCACAGGATACCAGCCTGATCTCCTGACCTTGGGGAGTGGAGGGGAGCTGGAGATTGAGTTCAATCATGTGGTCACCGATTCAATCAACTGTGCCTGCTAGCGAGGCTCAGCAGAATTTCCTGGTTGGTAAACACATCGATGAGCTGGGAGGGTGATAAGCCCTGATTCTACAGGAGAGGGCTCACAAGTTTGCTTTCGCGACCTTCCCAGTCTTGGCTTTAAGTGTTTCTCCATTTGGCTTGTTCTGATTTGTATCCTTTATAATAAAACCAGAATCCTAAACATAGTGCTTTCCAGAGTTCTGTGAGTCTTAGGGAATTATCAAAACTGAATACTGTGGAAACCCCTGAATTTGTAGCCAGTTGGGAAGAAAGGGGTCCTGGGAGCCCCGGAACTTGTAGCAGTCTTGGGGAGGACTGAGCTCCTCACTGTGGGGTCTGCACTAACTCTACGTGGTTCGCTTCAGAACTGAATTCCAATATTGCAGGGGTTCCTTAGTGGCACATCAGAGTGGGAGTTCAGTGGTGCGGTACGGGTGGAAGGGAGTTTAGAAGGAGAGCACTAAGTAGTAAATGGAGATGCAAGTAGAGACAACTGGTTTGGGGCATTTTATTGGGAAGGGGAACAGAAAAGTAGAATGGTGGAATTATAGTGAACTCCCGCAAATGTTGATTATTAATCTCTAAAGGAAATAAATTCCTAGACAGGCATCCAGAAGAGTTGCTTTGAAAGAGGTAGGTATGTGTTGCATGGTCATGATCAACAAGTCGTAGGGATAGATAGTACCCTAATGCAGGAGACGCAGAGGACGAACATTGGGAAAGGCACAAGAGTTGGGATATTTGAATGGCACAGTTGATCTGAGGACAAAGGAAAGAGAGGTACAGGGCAGGGGAAAGCAGTGAGAAGAAATGGATCCAAAGGTAGGAGTGGGAGGTGGGGGATTGGGAAGAGGAGGCCCAGACAGCAGATGGGCTCTGAGGGTTTCAAACACCAGAAAAGCCCCAGCAAAGGAACCCATTTCCAAGTGGATCAGCTGGGCTTCTCAGCTTTAACTGGCTGTGGGGTGACCAAGAGCGAGGAGTTCGTACTAAGTGGACTGTGAGTTTATGCCTCTCATATCATATTCCCAGCACAGTACCTGGCCTGGACTGGATGTTCAATAAATGCTCGTTGAATGAATTGGAGCTTTAGTACACTACCTACTTTGTCTATCCCCCACCCTGTGCCTTCAGATCATCTATGTGGGAATTTAAGTATCAGGGCAATTTCCATTGGGTGGAGGATGTACTCAGAAGTTGAAACGGAATCATTATTTGCCAGGGATTTTTGAAAAGCAATTTATGAACATAGCTGACCCCTCAAGTCTCTGCCAACATAAGATTCTTTGGTTGCATGATCTCCAGAGCAGCCAAGAGAAATCACAATGATGGCAATAATTAGAATGTCAATAATTAACACACACTGTCTGCTTAGTAGTGCTTGGCACCGTGGCAAACCACTGGCATGCATTCTTTCATTTAGTAGTACCTACGAGGTAGGTGCCAATATTAAACCCATTTTATAGGTTAGGAAACTGAGATATAGAAAGAATAGGTGACTTTCTCATAGTTGTCCCCCTGTAAGGGGTAAAGCCTTGACATGAGGGCTATCTAACTACCAGCCCAGTGGTTCCACTTGGCTGCACACTGGGATCACCTGGGAGCTCTGAACACTCCCTGTTCCTGGGTTACACTCAGACCAATGAAATCAGAGTGTCTTGGTGTCTGTTCAAAACCTACTTGGGAGTTTTCAGGTGTACCAGCCCCTGACTCAGAGGCCAGCGTGAAACTGCAGGAAGAGGTGGGCCACTCCAGGTGGGTTGGTGGCAGGTTTAATAAGCAAGGAAACTTACATGTGAGGTTTGTCTTGGGTGGCCACAGGATGAGATCTCTACACCTACCATCTGAATCTTAAAGTTTATAAACAGATCTTAACTGGGTTCAGTCACATATACCACCCAGATGGTCTCAGCAACACCTTCATCTTTCAAGGCTATGTCCTTGGAACAACGCTCATGTGGGAACAGTAGGCACAGTGTTCCATTCCAAGGATGGGGGAGGGGTACGGAGCATTTGATCACCCAGTTACAGCTAGAGGGTCAACTGGTGGTCATGCCTTCTTCATTATCTCCTCCAACACTTGGGTGGGAGCCAGGTGTCAGTATTGTTTAAAGATTGCCAGTGGATTCCTGCATGCAGCAAAATTTGGGAACTACGTAGTAGGCCATATTGCTTTCTAAAAGTAGAAGCCAATGGAAGTAACCCAGGTGTCCATTGATAGATGGATGGATAAAGAAGATGTTCTATATAGTCAATGGACTATTAGCCATAAAAGAGAATGAGATCTTGACATTTGAGACAACATGGATGGACCTTGAAGGAATTATGCTAAGTGAAATAAGTCCAAGAAAAACAAATACCCTATGATTTCATTTATATAAGGAAATCTAAAAAACAAAACAAACAAAACTCAGAAACATCCTCATAAATACAGAGAATAAACTGATGGTTGCCAGAGTGAGGGAGGGTGAGGGGATGGGTGGTACAGCTTCAGGTATGGAATGAATAAGTCATGAGGATGAAAGGCGGAGCATAGGGAATACAGTCAATGGTATTGTAATAGTGTTGTATGGGGCAGATGGGAACTACACTTGTGAGGATGGCATAATGTGTAGAGAAGTTGACTTACTACGTTGCACACCTGAAAATAATGTAGCCTCGTGTGTCAACTATACTTCAAAAACAACAACAACAACAACAACAACAACCAAACAGAGGCCAAGTGCTTTACTGGGGCATGCAGGGAGTAATGCTCACCCTTTCCTGCTCCCCTAGGTACAGGGCAGGAGGGGGAGCCATCCTGAGCTGAAAGGATGGCATTCCTCAGGTGGTGGTGGCAGGTTTCCCTTTTAGTTACAAGTCCTCATCCCTCTCCCGCAAGATTGGGGGAGGGCAAGATGAAATATTACAGAAGAGGGGATGAAATGGATATATGGTTTATTATTACTGTTATTTTTGTCATCATTCTACAATTTAGATGAACCAGAACACTTGTGTTCATTTTAATAAGCTAATGAGTACTGTGGGAGAGCCTCCCCCAGTGACTCATGGTGATGTATTACATTAAATGTTAACTGCCAGGACCAGAAAGTTAAAAAAAAAAAAGACACCACCCTCACTTTCCCTCTAATTGCCCCTGCAGGGAAATTGCTCAGCTGGAGCTGAATATTCCTGCTGAACATTTAGCCTATAAACTCAGCCTTGTAGTTTACAAAGAGTCCAGCCAGAGAGACCATAAACGACTCTTCATCAGTGTGCATGCGAAGAAATTTGAAGAATAGGGCCTGTCTTGATTTTGTGGTTAGCACAGTCAGGACATCTATTATGGCCAATAAAACAAAGCAGACAGCTGGAGGGTCATGGAAATCACAAGGCAGTTGACACCGTCTGTGATATTTCAGGGCCCTGAATACAGAATGGCTTTGCAGTGAGGGTGAGAGGTGATGGGCTAGGTGATGTGAGACATCAAAATAATGCTTTGCAAAAAGCACATGATATCCACACTCAGGTGTGAGGGAGGTAATGTGGGTGTGACACTGCCTGTCACAGAGCAGCCTGGCCTCCTCCTGTCCTCACACATATGTTTGCTCTGTGTTATAATGGGGGAGTTTTTATATTTCTGGAGCCTTCTCTGGCAAGGCTAAAAATGGCAGTGGGGGTGAAAGGTAGGCATGGAGCATACATCAGCTATCTATGTGGTAGGGTAGGGCAGACTTACCTTTCAGGGTAAAGGAGGAGGCATTATCTATTAACATCTGTGTTAGTTTCTTGCTGTTGTCTGACAATTACCACACATTTAGCAGCTTAAAACAACACCTATTTATTAATTTGCGGTCTGTAGGTCAGAAATTTGGGTGCAACGTGTTTGGGTTCTCTACTTGGGGTTTCACAAGGCTGAAATCAAGGTGCCGGCCAGGCTGTGGTCTCATCAGGAGGCTCGACTAAGGAAGTCTGTTTCCAACGCTCATTAGGGAGTTGGCAGAATTTAGTTCCTTGTAGCTCTAGAACCCAGGTCCTGTGTCTTTCCTCTCTCTCAGCTGGTGGCCACCTGCATTCTTTATTTTGTGGCTTTCTCCATCTTGAAAGGCAGTGGTGGACGATGTCCTTCACAATTCAAACCTCTCTTGCCCAGAACAGTCCGGTCGCTTTTAAGGCCCACTGAAGGTAGTCTCCCTTTCTCCCTTTCTTAGGGTCAACTGATTTGGGACCTTAACTGCATCTGCAAAATCCCTTCACAGAAGCACTTAGATTGGTGTTTGGTCAAATGACTGGGAGAAGGTGTCTGTATACCAGGGGACAGTGGGGTCTTGGGGGCCATCTAAGAATTCAACCCACACAGCATCTTAGGCAAAGTTCTTGAAAGTGTGCTAGAGAGTGTGAACAGCATATGGGTCCATAGTGAGGCCATTTATGGGCACATCCCCTTCCCCGAGCCTTTTTGCTTCAAAATCCTTGGACGCTACTGCTTGGTCTATGAGGACGGTTTCAGAATTGGCAATAAAATCTTCACATAATTGTATTTGTTTTATGCATGGCTTACAGAAATGCTAACACCACCTCACTAAGGAGACCTAAGGCTGGGCTTTCCAATCCGTCTACTGAGGGACAATTAGTGAGGGAGAAGAGCTGTTGGTCTTATAGGAGGAGAAATGCAGGAACACTTTAATGCAAATAATTTTATTACACCTCCCACTTAGAAATTGTGCATCATGCATGAAAGCAATGAGCTTTAAGATACATCGGAGGACAGCCTCCATCCTTGGAGGACAAATTTTTAATGCATCTTTGAAAAAGCAAAGGCTGAGTCAATTCTTTACAGAGATTTCAGAGGTATGCAAACAAGGAGTCTTGGGGATGGGTAAAGGGAGGATGTGGTAATTGAAGGGGCTCCAAGACACAACTCTACCAATGCTTGTGGACTTTCTGAGCATATTTTTTCATCCTCGATTCACTCATTAAATGCCAGACATTTGGCTAGATGCTGGTGTACAAACGTGCTCCCTGTCCTCAAAGAGCTTACATTAGTGGGAGAACCAGGACCAGCGCTGACAGTCATGCGGTCCAGTGGTATGAGCTGTGAGCAATACCCGTGGGAGGTGGTGAAGCCCGGAGCATGTCCCTAATTCCAATGGGGCAGGTGTGTCAGGATTGCCACGCTGAATCTCAGAGGGCACTAGAGCCATATGACATTGATTTGCCCACGTTTTAGTGCAAAGTGAGGTGACTCAATCAAAGGCATGGGGTTTATTCATCACTGGTGTAGTGGGCACGCTTGCAAACTTGGGGGTGCATCAGGAGCCCAGGGAGTGCTTAATCAAACAGACTGCGGAGTCCCACCCAAGGTCTTGATGATTCATGCAGTCCTGCTGTGGCCCGAGAGCTTGCATCTCCAAGAGCAATGCTGCTGCTGCTGGGGCTTTTTGGAACTCCTGTTGCGCGGCTTGTTGTCATTCATCTCTGGATGGCACCTGCAAAGGGTTAATAAAGCATCAGCCGGGTGGTAATTTTTACAATGGACGTTGATGAATTTGGCCTTGGAGGCAACTCACTGGACTGAAGAATGGCTACCCCGAGGAAAGGGCCAGAAGTTTTCCTCCAGGGTCACGAGTGGTTAGGATTTCAGGGAAGTTGTGATTTGCCTGCCTGCGACCTCCCATGTCCCTGTGTTGGTGACAGAGCAAAAGATAAAGCGCTCAGCATTACCCAAAGTGACTCGGGAGGTGATTAATACTCAGAGCTCCTTGAGCAGAAAAGGTGGGCAAGAGGCAATTAAGATGATAAAGAACCCCAAGAAGCATGCTTAGCCGCAAGCTGGGGGCGCTAAGGCGATGACGAGGAGAGCTACTGCCTGTCTCTGGCTCTGCCGAGACCGTTGATGAGATACAGAGATGGGGCTCGTGATTCTGCCAGGCTCATCAGGATGGAGAAAAGATGTAATTGGAAAGGCTATTTTCAAGACGTGGGCATTTCTTTGTCTCCCTCCCTGGAAGGCTGGAGCTCCAGCAGTCCCCCATTACGATGTCGATGAGTGTTGCAGTGGGGGTAGGGGGCAGAAAAAGTGATTTGGTTTAAATTCTGACTGTGTCTGGCTTGGCTAGTAATTGATAGAGGGAAGTAAATGACCCGGAGGCGGTACTCAGCGTGATTCATAAGTCTTGTGTGAAATGCTATGGCAGCACAGGCTACATACACAGGCCGGCCCTGCCACGAGGGAGAAAATCATTTCTGGTGCTAGTACGCCTCCCCTTTCTGCGCTCCTTCTGCCATTCGGACCCTTTGACCTCTCTCCAGGGCCAGGTAGAAACTCCTAGGTGCCATAAAAATTCTCATTCCTTCAGCAAACTGTTGCATAATAAATTAATTAGATACCAAGTGACCAAATGGTGATTTAATGCATCTATTAGGTAAACGTCTTAACTCCAATAAATAACCCTATAATGATGAAAAGGGAGCGGGGAGGTGGAACAGGTAGTGCCTTTGGTCCTGCTGGGGCCCCCTGGCAGATTAATGAGTCAGATTTCCAGGACAAATGAGCCCTCCAAGCATACCTCTACTGATGGTGTTGATAGCAACAATAGCTATTATTATGTTGATAGTAATAATAGCCCACAGTGTGGCAAGCCTCTTTGTTTTCTTTTTAAATTTTCCTAGCAACCCTTTGAAGAAGGTCTTTATTATCATCCCCATTTTGTAAAAAATGGAGACAGGAGGCACAGACAAGTTTAGGAACTTTCCCAAGGTCATTTGGTCAGTAAGTGGTCAAGGCAGGATTTGAAACCAGATGGTTAGACTCCAGAGCGCTCACAAGGAGCCTCTATTCTACCCACCTGAAGTCGCTCCCCACACCTGTCTTCCCTGCCACAGGTCTGTGCACACACTGTTTCCCTGTCCTTCATTCCCCTGTCCTTCCCCCCAAGGGTTGTGACTTTATTTGTCTTATTTCTTGGATCGGAAGGATCTAGAAGAGTGTTGGGCACCGAGTGGAAAATGATGTCTGTTGAATAAACGAAGGAACCTGCTGAAAATTTCAATGGGGATTTTTTTTCTATCATTGAATTGTTTAACATTTCCCACTTGAGCCAGCAAGTCGTTAACAAATGTTACCACCACGAGTGCCTGATGTTAAAAAGAGTTGGCTTATAAGTTTTTGACTATAGAAGCATCGAACAGATGCTTATGTTTTTAAGAGGGAAAAGATTTTGCATCATCTAGAACTCTGTCGCTTTGTTCTTTCCAACGCATTTTAGAATCTGGAAAGGATAAAGTGTCAATGAGGGCCAATGGAGCAGGTGCAGGGCTGGAACAAATCAAGGAAAGAGCTACGAGTGTGCATCTAGAAAGCACGTATCTACACAAATGTCCATGAACAGTGATTGTACATAAGTATGTTGTGTGTAATTGTATTATTATTCGGGATCTAACCAGGAAACAGAATCCATACAAGTTACTTCAATAGAGAGAATTTACTCTAGGGAATTGATCAAACAGCTGTTGATCAGACAGAAAAAGCAAAAAAAGAACACAGATGTAACACAGTATTAGCACAGAGACAGTCTCTGCAGAGAGCAGCTGGGAGCCCGAGGGCTGGGAGAAGAGAGCTGTTGGGGTCTCCAGAATCTGGAATTTTGGATGGGGATGCACATAAGTGACAGACTTCTGAGTAGGGGACACTGCCTGGCAGCTGCAGGTACCGCAGGAGCTGGGAGCAGGGATTCAGGTCTCCGGAGAGGGTGCTTCCTGGCAGGTGCAGGCACCTCAGAGGAGGTGTGAGGGTCCTGGGAGCCAGATTCTGGGAGAGTGAGAGGAAGCTGGCAATTGGAGCCACCGGCCTCCAGGATCCACCTGCTGGTGCCGGGATGAAGGGCCGTCCCTGGGGTAACACAGACAGGAATAAAAAGTCCTTCTCCTATGGTCTTCCAGCCTTCATCTGGTGCCACCAACTGCTGGAGCCTAACAGGAAGGCAGCTGGCAGAGGACAAACATAGTTGGCCAAGTTCTGACCTCAGTATTTCTGCGCAAATTATAGAAGGGTGTTTAGAGCTGAAAGATGACATTATATTACAGACAGACAAAGACCTTTACCATGGCGATGGCCCTTCACACCCTTTGCAGGAGAGTTAACATTTCTTTGGACCTAGATTATACACCAAGATGCTTATCACCAACCTCACTTGAAGGTTCCACGTGAAAGAGCACCTTTCCCTAATCCAGTCCTCACCGGACAGAAGATGCATCTATTCTCTACTCTCAACAGCAAAACTTATTCAGTTAGATAACAGTAAAATGGCGAACGATGACTGGTTACTGTGTTCCAGGTACATAATACTTATCAATATCAACCCATACAATCCCCCTTTTAACCTTCTTGAATGGGACATATTTTTGTCTCCAATTTCTGGATGAGAAACTGAGGCACATAGAAATTAAGCAATTGACCCAATTTTCTAAGTTTATATGTGGCTAAGGTCCAGGATCTGTGCTCTTATCTTTTCCACTTTATTGCCTCTAATCATTTATTGAATAGGCCTCTAGACCGGGAATTTGCTGACGTAGGCACTGGAACGGGGTTGTGGTTACAGCAAATGCTTTAGAACCAGAGGAAGCTGGTTTGAAGGGTGAGCTACAGTTCTTGCTGAAGGCGTGGCACCGGACAGATGAATGAACCTCATACACCTTAGTTTCCTCAACCTGAACATGGGATGAAGATAGTATTTGCCACAGGGGTTATTTTCTAAGGATGAAAGGATATAATTCATATAAATCACTTAGTCACTTGTTAATAACAAGTATTAGTAGCAGACAGCCATTTAAAAAACTAGTCTCATTATTTTCCAATGTAAAGCGGAGAAACCCTTTGTACTTCAGCTTTTGAACCTGAGAAAGGGGTGGTTGGTGGCCCATTTCTAATGGGGACAGCTAGCCCATCTTTGGACCATTGGGCAACTGCAGACTCATAGGCCCCTGTGATCTTGGGGGAGTTGGAGGCTGAAGCTTCCTCTGGAGGTAAGAAGGGCAGAGGCCAGTGGTTGGCTATCTGCGGCAGGTCCCATTTGCAGGATGCAGAGTGGCAAGACCTGGGCAGGACACAGCAGATGGCTCCACCATCCTCTACTTGACACCCGGGAAGAAGTTTCACTGAATTCTGCTCCGTGCATCCTGCCTGTGGTCGGCTGAATGTGGATGTCCAGCCTTCCCAGAATTTGGGAATTCATTTCCTGGATCAAAGGGACTTGCCCATGTGATTACGTGAACGGTCTTGAGATGAGGAGCTGCTCCTGGGAGGCTGGGTGGGCCCACTGTCATCACAACCCTCCTTATCAGAGGTGGCAGGAGAGGAGAGAGGAGAAGGGAATACGGGCATGGAGCCAGATGCTGGAGTGGTGGGGCTACAGGGCAGGGAATTCGGGAAGCCTCTAGAAGAGGCAAGAGCCAAAGGGATGGATTCTCCCCCTGGAGCCCTCAGGAGGGCCTGGTCCTGCCCACACTTTGATTTTAGCTCTGTAAGACTCCTCTGGGACTTGTTTCCCCTGGAACTTTAAGAGAATAAATCTGTGTGATGTTAAGCTCTTGTGTTTGTGGGAATGTGTCACAGGCCCTGTTGTGTTTATCTGTTTGCCTGTCTCTCTCCCCTACTAAGCAGACAGTCAAAGTCTTTGAGGGGAGGTGTCTCAAGAGCCTTAGAGCCTATCAGAGGCCTTAGTACATAACCAGCTACATACACGTGAGTGACCTGAATTACTGTGGATGGACAGGTATGTCCACCTATTCCTCTCTTTAGCCATCTGAAGTCTGTGACTATCTCTGAGGACTTTTCTAAGTTATCCTCCGTGGTTTAAAAGCACTGAGGAGGGTGTCAAGAGTAGAAAACTATGCTCTGAACTTATACCCATGGAAACAACAGCATCCCTGGTCCCTTTGCTCTTTTGCTGGCTGTAGTCAGCTTAAAGGTCAAAGCAATAATCTTTCACTGACGGAGGAGAGGAGGAGAGAGAAGACCTGCCGAGCTCTTTAGAAGAGGAGTGTTAAACCAAATATAATTGAAACAAGAAGCGATCAGAATATGCAACACCTGTTATTTTAAGGAAAATAAATTCATGAGATTCAGATTTCAGCATGACAGAGGAAAAAAAAAGGATGTTTTTCACATTCTCCACAAGATGTTCAGCAAGACAAATCTGTCAAAAAATGGGGGGAGAGGTCACACGGGAGCCAACGGGAAGTCATGGATGGAATGCGTTCTGTCACACGGCATCATCTCAATTAAAATATTACTAGGGAACTGTCATTGAGACTCTCATCTTTCCAGAATCTTTTATATGGGACCTTGACAGGGCTTATTTATTCGGCAGGAGAGCCTCTGAAATCTTCCCATTAGGTTTGCGGTCGGAGATAATTAATGTGTGAAATGGTCTATTGCCTCTGTTTTGACAGGAGCTGTCTCAGATGTATGGGAGCTTGATAACAAACAAAGCAGAGAGTCCTCTGGGATGTCCAGAGTTTGTGTTATTCTACTGGGTGGTGCCACGTCTGGGAGTCTTTTTATGCCACACTGGGGTCACAAGGTCCTGGAGCCCAGACACAGTCCCCTGTGAGTCCTTCCTAAGGTGAGGTCTTAGTAACGGGCAAGGGGCTGGTAGGAGGAGCGTGGTTTAAGGGAGGGTGGTGTAGATGGATCGTGCTCAAGAGTGAGTGCTGGGTAGAGTGTGGGCTCATCTATCAGCAGTAGGGGGCACGGGGCGAAAGGGAAAATCAAATTTATTTGTAAAGGTTGCCAATTTCCATGGTGTAAATATTCCCACCGTGGCTGGTTTCAGCTGACTAGCAACATTCCTGAAAATTTAATGGCCAGCTCTTGGCTAACCAGTACCAACAGCTCCAGCGTACCCCTGGGGTTTGGTGGGTGTTGCTAAAGGCAGGCATTGGGGGGGTATAGAGGATGGGCAGAAGCCCAAACTGAGAAATTACAGGAATAGACCATAGGCAGGTCTAAAGCCTGAGCCTGGGGCGCCTGGGTGGCACAGCGGTTAAGCGTCTGCCTTCGGCTCAGGGCGTGATCCCAGCGTTCTGGGTTCGAGCCCCACATCAGGCTCCTCCGCTATGAGCCTGCTTCTTCCTCTCCCACTCCCCCTGCCTGTGTTCCCTCTCTTGCTGGCTGTCTCTATCTCTGTTAAATAAATAAAATCTTAAAAAAAAAAAAAAATAAAGCCTGAGCCTGTCTGGGAGAGTGTGCATAGGGAAAACTGAATCACAATTCGCAGTCATTGCCAGGTTGTTGTTTTGTTTTGTTTTGGTTTTTTTTTTTTTGCATCTGGCCAGCAAGTGGATATATGGTTAGAGTCTTCCAGAACTTCTGGGAAGAGCCAGGAGAGGATATACTGAGACTGGATAATAGTGGGGACCTTGTTTTTCTTGTGTACTCTGTGCCCAGAGTAATTTGTATGCATTACTTTTAACCCCCCCCCCCCCCGACAACCTTGCAAAGCTGGTGTTGTTGTTGGCATTTCTTCGATGAGACAGGTAACTGGGAAGGGGTTAAGTACCTGCCCGACATTGTACTGCTAGTACGCAGCAAAGGCTAGGATTGGAATCTGGGTGCTTTTGAAGCCAGTTGCTCCCTTCAAATGGGGTTGGAACGGGGGAGAATTTGGACAAGTATCCCAGCTACAGGACTCCCTTTCCTGAGGGGAGGTGTCTTGACCTTGCTTCAGAGAGATGAGATTCTTGGGTCCTAATTCACTGGGTTGGGTCTGGGGGCAGCGCCTGCGGCCGTAGATGTTCTGGAAGTCAGGTACTAGTCAAATAAAGTTTTCGGTACTGAGCCCATTTGCAGTGAGGCCATGAACTCCACAGGTTGGGGTCTAGGGAACTGGGTGTGGCCAGGAAGGGGAGGGGGGTGGCAGGAATGAGGCAGAGGGTCAGCAGCACAGCTGGAAAGAGTGCAGTTCAGGGCAGGGTCCTGGCCAGGAAGTAGACTGTGGGAGGAAGGTTCAGGTATGTGAGAGCAGGCAGGCTGATGGGTCACAGAGACGTGTGGTCCCCTGAGTGGAGAGTGCCCCTGTGACCACCATGTGGTTCCCCAACCCCCTTTCCCAAGTTACAGAGTGTGTTACAGAGGCTGTTGTGAGGGTATCGTTAATGAACCAAAAGGATGATCGGACCAATAAGGATAAACATCAGCTCCAGGGGCCTTGAGGGACTGCCCTTGTACATTTACGAGCACGGGTGGCCTTGGGCACTCTCAGTAGCGGATCGTGTCATCACCCCACACTAGTCACTGTGTGTGTGGAGCTTCCCAATGCTCCGCTGGGCTGTGGGCAGGCTGGAGACAGAGTGGCCCCTAGCAGAGGTCCCACCCCTGCGCCTTGGTGGTGGTAGTTGGGGGCTTGGAGGTACGGCAAAGACTCTGGGAGTGGCCATGGATGTACATAGGTGTATACGGGCATTCTCAGTGGCTACGGTCGTTATACTATCCTGCGGACATTCTGTTGGTATGTGAAAAAAAATAATTTTATACTTAAAAAGAGGAGAACTGAAAGTAGAAGGCAATAACTGAGACAATTAAACAGCTGAAAAGTACGTGGTTTTTATTAATTGATAATGGGCAATTTAGAACTTCTTCTCAAAGCACCAGTGTACGTATATGCGTGTACACATGTGTGTATATGTGCATGTATATGTGTATGTGTGTATGCATGCACACATATATGCACATGTACATGCAAGTTTGTATACACACACGTATATATGTTTGTATGCAAACATGTGTGTATATATGTGCACGCACGTGCGCACACACACGTGTGTATATGTGTATGCATGTACACATGCACATTTGGGTGCAGATATACATACACGCACACATATTTATGTATGTGTATGCATGTGTACATATGTGTATGCATGTGTGTATACATACATGTGTGTACCCACACACCTATATGTATGTATATACATGTGCATATACATGCATGTATATATGACTGTTTTTAATGTATGCTTGTGTGTCCATGTATGAAAGGGGAGAGGGGGTGGGAGAAGTGACACAGGACTTGGCCTTAGGGCTACGTGGAAGGCCAGGCAGGGAGAATGTTGGTAAGACAGTAGGGAAAGGGCAAGATACAGGTGAAACAGTGAGAATTCAGTGCGAGGTCTGAGAAACTGTTGGTTTGCCCCATGTTTCCTGTGTTTCTCAATGGGCTTCTGGTTGCCAGAAGGCCTGGCTCATTAGGAAGCATCATGAATCCATACCAGGACCGGACCTCCAGGAATGAGAAGGGGATGGAGAAGGCTTTGGGGTTGAACGTCTTTACCTCTGGACAATAGGGCTAAAGGGACAACAGCAAGCGCCTAGGCCTCTGGTGTGCTTCAATTCCTCTCTGACGGACGGATGGGGGCTTAGCTCGGTGGCCGTCAGTCTTGGGGAGAAAGGGGGGGCATAGGGCACTTTCTGCAGCCTCTAGGCTGTCACCCCAGAGAGACCACCAGGCCTGTGCCCAGTGGAGCCGAGGATTAGGATGGGTCAGAGGACCGAAGGCAAACTCTAACAACGCTGCTTTTCCAGGCACTCCTCTTCATTGACAAACCACGTTTGAGGGTTCCCCAAACATTTCATCTTGTGAGGTGATATTGTAATAAATGTAAAAAACGGATGATAGTTACTACCTTAAATATTTTTATCTATTTATTTTGTTTATTTTAAAAATATTTCTCAAAATCTAGTTGTACAGTCATTCATTAAGTGCAAAAAGGTATATTTAAACCCCGTATTTACATAAATGAAGACAAATGACAGATTAGAAGAGAAATAATATTTCCATTTTATATTAAAACTGAATATCTTAATTCTGAATATCTTAATTCTGAGGAACAAATGAATACACCCAGCATAGAACTAATCATTTCTTTTAAATCATAGAAAACTGTACCAAATGCCGTCAAAGAAATATAGCTTTAAAATAGCTTGCTTCAGAATGCAATCATCTGGGTTTTGTTTTGGTTTTTTGTTTTTTTTTACCTGCAGTTTAAGTCCTTTATTAGAAGGAAAACATGAAAGATGTTTCTGTCAGGAAGAGTGAATGAGTCTTTTTTTTTTTTTTTGCTTTAACTTTATTATTTTTTTAAATTAAATTAAATTAAATTTATTTTTTAAAATTTTTTATTATATTATTTTAGTCACCATACAGTACATCCCCGGTTTCCGATGTAAGGCTCAATGATTCATTAGTTGCATATAACACCCAGTGCACCATGCAATACGTGCCCTCCTTACTACCCATCACCAGCCTATCCCATTCCCCCACCCCCCTCCCCTCTGAAGCCCTCAGTTTGTTTCTCATAGTCCATAGTCTCTCATGCTTCATTCCCCCTTCTGATTACCCCCACTTTCTTGATTTTTTTTTCTTTTTTTTTTTTAATGATCTTTTATTATATTATGTTAGTCACCATACAGTACATCCCCGGTTTCTGATGTAAGGCTCGATGATTCATTAGTTGCGTATAACACCCAGTGCACCATGCAATACGTGCCCTCCTTACTACCCATCACTGGTCTATCCCATTCCCCCACCCCCCTCCCCTCTGAGGCCCTCAGTTTGTTTCTCATAGTCCATAGTCTCTCATGTTTCATTCCCCCTTCTGATTACCCCCCTTTCTTTATCCCTTTCTTCCCCTACTTATCTTCCTAGTTCTTATGTTCCATAGATGAGAGAAACCACATGATAATTGTCTTTCTCTGCTTGACTTACTTCACTTAGCATTATCTCCTCCAGTGCTGTCCATGTTGCAGCAAATGTTGAGAACTCGTTCTTTTTGAATGCACTCATCTTAAGTATTGTCTTGCAGATTGATTAACAGAAAATAACTTAGAGGTGAATCTGCTCTCTGTGTGAACAGGGCGCTCATCACTATTCTATTTTTTTTCTTTTAAAATGATAAGCTTTGAACTACTGGGTATTTACCCAAAGAATATGAAAACACTAATTTGAAAAGATATGGGCACCCCTATGTTTATAGCAGCATAAATTATGGAGCAGCCCAAGTGTCCATTGATAGATGAGTGGATAGAGAAGAGGTGATATATATGTATCACCATATATATATATATATATATATATATATATATATATATATATATATGGAATATTACTCAGCCATAAAAAGAATGAAATCTTACCATTTGTAATCACATGGGTGGAGCTTGAGAGTATAATGCTAAGTGAAATAAGTCAGAGAAAGACAAATACCATATGATTTCACTCATATGTGGAATTTAAGAAACAAAACAGATGAACATAGAGGGAAGGAAAAAAAAAGAGAGAGGGAGGTAAACCAAGAAATACATTCTTAAGTCTAGAGAACAAAAAGATGGTCACCAGAGGGTGGTGGTGGGGGGTTTGGGTGAAATAGGTGATGGGGATTGAGAGCATATGTATCATGATGACCATTGAGAAATGTACAGAATTGTTGAATCATTATGTTGTACACCTGAAACTTATATAACACCATATGCTAACTATACTGGAATTAAAATAAAATTAAATAAATAAAATTAAATTAAATTAAAGTTTACAAAATAAATGAGATTTTGAATAGAAGTTTTCAAATTCATTAGCATAGCATTCTCATAACTGTATTACAACTTTATTGGTCACAAAAGCAATTCACAGTCATGGCAAAACAACTGCAAAACATAAAAAATGAAAAATAAACCCTCCCTTAAAAGAATGAAAAGTAAAATCCTACATAATCTCAGCACCCTGAGTTAATTACTCTGCAAAATTTGAGTGCATTACCTTCCAGTCTTTTTTCCATTTAAAAAAACAAAACAAAACAAAAGTAGGGTCATAACACACATTGAGTTCTTTGTGTTAATCTTTCCTTGGTTAATTTGTAACATTTTCCCATACTGTTAAGTACTTTTTAAAAACATAACTTTAGAAGATGATATGAATTACTTAGCCCTTTTCTAATTCTTAAACGTTTCTGTTTAATATTTTGCAACTGTGAAAATGCTATGATGAATATTCTTGTCCAAAGATCTTTGACTGAATCTTGGTTATCAGGATACATTTCTCGAAGGAGAACTGCTGGGTCACATGGTATGAAAAGATTTAGGTCTCCTGACGTGGTGAATGTCACTCAGGGCTTTCTAGCATATGGACACAAGTGAAGTCACAGACTTATGACCCTCAGTGTGCTCTGAGAATAAAATGGCTTAAGTAAGATACCCAACTGTCCTGGTAAAAAAAAAAAACATTTCTCGTGGAGGAGCAATGCAGATCAACATCCCTTTCTTAGCTTAAAAGCAAAGCAGCGCCTGCAACTTTATTGAACAAGGAGGTGGCTGTCTTGAAGCGCTCGAGTGGCAAGACCTCCCAGGGCCATCAAGAGACTCACCTGTTGCTGATCTCACCTGAGCTCTGCATCTGTCCAAGAAGCATCCAGAATTCGTAAACCAGGAGGAGGTCGGCTCCGTGGGCAAAGGGTCTGTAAACTGGGAAGTGATTTGTCTTATACTAAACCCCCATGGTACTGAAGACTTGCATTGATGTGCATTTTCAAAATATAAAGGGCGATAAACTCAACATTCAACATATCCCCCAAAAGGGCAGCTTTTACTGTCCCGAGGGCCCCTCCTCTTACTTGAATAGCTGCTATTACTGGAGTTCCCTATACAGCTTCCTTTTCCTCCCGAGCATATTAAGGAGGTTTCTAGAGGGTGCCTCACCTTGGTTGGTGGTCCCTCAGACACATGGGCACACTCACTACCAGTGCGCCCTGGGGCACCGCTCCGGACTCTCACTTTCCCTCCTGTCTAATCTCTACTGACGAGGGCCCCCTTGCCAGGAACCCTGGGGTGTGAGCTAGGAAACCAGGATCTCTGGTTTCAAATGTAGCATTTTTTCTCCCTAGAACATCCCAGGTGCTTGGCTACTTGCAATGGGCTCGAATGGCTACCTCCTCCATTTGGAGACCTGTTGCCTGACATGTCTGTCTGATTTTTCTTCTTGCTCTAAATTTCAGATGGCCCCATGTAAGTTTACCAAGCATGTCTGAACTTCAGAGGAGGACATACTTCTGGATAATTCCAAGAGAGCTTCTGGCCTCCCCAGCAAATCAGAGAATTTAAACAAATACTGGGGAGAACAGTGTTGCCAGGGATATTTCAATCTCTGATCCAGCCAGTAGGGATTTTTTCTCTGTAATAACATATGACTAAGTTGTTTTTCAGAAAAGATGTGTCCATTTACATTTTCAGCAGAAATGCCTACTTCTCTGAGCCATCAACAATATTAAACACCATTGTTGAAAAAAAGATTTTGTCGATTTGGAGGCAACAAATAGTATCTGGTTATTTTTATTGACATTTGGTTAGTGATTAGTAAATTTGAATGCTTCTTCAAATGTTTACTGTCTAGTTGTTTTTTCTTCATTTGGCAGTTATTTGCTCTTTTCTTTTGCTTGATTTTTAAAATCTTGAAATAGACATCTTTTTCTCATTAACTTTAATGTTTTAAGGATGTTAATTAGCCATCTGTTCATCAGGTGGGATACTTTCAGATGCAACCAACGGAAAAACTAAGGGATTCATAATTTCATAAATAAGAAGACCCAACTAGGTGGGGCGTCTGGGTGGCTCAGTTGGGTAAGTTTCTGACTTTTGATCTCAGCTCAGGTCTTGATCTCAGGGTCATGAGTTCAAGTCCCACGTTGGGTGCCATGATTGGCATGGAACCTATTAAAAAAAAAAAGGAAAGAAAGAAGGAAAGAAAAAGAAGACCTAAGTAGGGCAGCTCTGACATTGGTTAATTCAGGGACTTTGGCAACCCCAGGGACCCAGGTTCTTTCCGTCTTTCCACCCTGCTATCCTTGATAAATGGCATTGCTCTCAGCCTCATGTCTCCATGGTCTGGAGATGATGGCTTGAAACTCAGAAATCACCTCTTCATCACATCTAACACCCAGAGGCAGAAAGAGTCTCTTTTCTTTCATGAGTCTCTTCACAGCAAGCAGACTTCCCTTTAAAGCTCATTGGCCACGACCGCATCACACACCCGTGATGACAGTCGTGGGCAAAGGTGACCACTGTGATTGGCTTAGATCAATCACCACTTGACCCTGAAGCTCACTGGGGGAGAGGTGGCTACCTAAACAAAACAGAGGGTCTCTTAGCAAGGAGGATTGGGGGAATGACCTTTGGGTTTACCTCCAACAGTACCTGCCACACCATGACTTTCGTACGCCAAATTCTAGTTTTGAAACAACAAACTGGCACATCTGAGAACTTTCTCAGACAGAAACCACAATGCCACAAAAGTCTTTTCATTGTGAATATGCCATCCTTAGGGAGGTGTCTGCTCCTTTCTGGGGGTCAGAGGGTTGATTTCTGAGCTCTGTTAAGAGTTGTCCCTCCGCGTGGCTCAGACTCCCCCAGCTTAACAGCCAAGATACGAAGATCGAGGAATCTGAAAACATTTCCTTTCCTCCTAACAACTGCTTAGAACTCTTCAAAAACTTCGTGCCCCAAGGGGAGCACGAGGTATAAACGTCGTACTCACTGAGACAGTCAGACACCTGACTCACTTGGCAGGTGTGTGTTTCCTATAGCTGCTGAAAAACTGACCAGAAACTTACTGGCTGAAGACAACACAGATTTGTCATCTTACAGTTCTGAAGGTCAGAAGCCCATTTGAAATAGATCCTAACAGGTTAAGATCGAGGTGTTCACAGGGCTGTGCTCCTTCGGGAGGCTCTAGGGAAAATCTGTGCCGTTGCCTTTTCCAGCTTCTTGAGGCTGCCTGCCTTCCTCACCTCCTGGCTCCTTTGTTATTCTGTAAAACCACCAACGGTAGGTTGAGCCCTTCCTACACGGTATCACTCTGAATCCCTCTGACCTTCTCTTCTGTCTCCCTCCCCCACTTTTAAGAACATTGCGATGACCTTGGGCCCATTCAGATAATCCAAGATAATCTCCCCATCTCGAGGTTACCTGCCATGTGAAGTCCCTTTTGCCATGTAACCTAACAGGTTCGTAGGTTCTGGGGTACCGAATGTGGAAATCCTTGGGGGTAGTCATTGTTTTGCCTACTGAAGTTGATGGGAAAACAATTTCCTTTTCCTCCTCCATAATCTTTAGTTCACATTACTGTGGTATTCGTAATTCTCAGAGTGTCATAGGGTACTTCTGGCCTCAAACCAGTCCTACTTTGGTTTTCTAGAGGCCATTTCATGACTCTCTCTTGGGGCCCATAAGGACTGTGCCTCTGGTTTTTCACTGAAGACCCAAAATGTGAAATCAGATCAGAGAGCGAAGTATCTCTTCGTTCTGCTTTCTAAGCCTCTCTGCTCCTCAGCATCGATATTTCTAGGCAGTTGCCCGTTATAGAACCCTGTCCCACTGTGTTCCTATTTAGGGTTGTACTATATACATTCATTCCTTTCTCGTACGGCCTCCTTGTCGGAATAAATCCATCTGGGAGCAGAGAGCGTGCTTGCTCCTTTTTGGCTTCCTTCTTCCCGAGTCTGTGGAAACCACCTACGAGGACGGAGTTAGCCCAGCTCCTGGCTCCAACGGGTTACACAAGCTGTCCTTTGTACTAGAAACTGTCATAGGGGGATGCCTGGGGGGCTCAGTTGGTTAAGCATCTGCCTTTGGCTCAGGTCATGACCCCAGGGTCCCGGGATCAAGCCCCGCATCAGGCTCCTTGCTCAGCGGGGAGTCTGCTTCTCCCTCAGCCTGCTGCTCCCTCTGCTTGTACACACACACACACTCTCTCTCTCTGGCAAATAAATAAATAGATGAAATATTGAAAAAAAAAACCTGTCATAGGTTATTTCAACAGGTGAGAAGCGATACCCTTTCGTTCTTCTTCTCTTGCCTTCCTAATCTCATTTGTTATACAACATGCTTCCTCATCATTCCATCATCCAAACTAATCACAATGGAAAACAGGGTACTTACGTGAACGGTGCCAGGACAGCAGAGAATTCAGAAAGAAATGGAAACAGATGGGAATTGTGCCATGCAGACTCTGTGCTTGGCCTCTGTCGATTGTCGGTGGTCCGGGAAACCCTCCAGGAAATCCTGAATTTGGAAGTCATTTCCCTATTTTTGACTCTTTGGTGTTAGCTTTTGGGTCCCAGTAACCTACAAATGCCCACATGGAAAGCTCAATGAGTTCTGACCTCCTAACTCAGAGGAAAAGCTCTGATTTTCTAGCGATCTAGATTTCACACAGTGTAGATCTGGTTGAGGCTGTGTGAGAGGGAGTCCTAGAGCCCTCGGGCCATGTCTGAAACATCACTCCATATCACATCGGAAAGAATCAACATGTTTGAATCATGCTGATTTCATGTCCTTTACAAACGGGTGTGGAATCCTTGCTACAGAATCTATTTGGGGTTCCTATAACCCGGGAGAGGGGGTGGGCATCTGACTCCCTCTGGATGCATTTGAATAATCAGCCACGGGCTTCTGAAGATGCTATGCTTGGTGCTTGGCACCTATATACTTTTGGAAAAACTGAATCCAATAAAGGTTTTTTTTGGAAAGCATCTCTGCTTCTTAAACAACTGGTTTCCATGAAATCCCAGACCTGTAGGGCTCCTTTCCAGCTAAACACAACAGAAGGCACCTGAAGTTCCTTCCACAGCAGACAAGAAGCCGGAACACGAGCGAGAAAGGATAGGACTAAAACGGGAAAGTGCCTGGCATCTTTCTTGGCCTCTCTCTCCTTGTCCTTCGTAGGCGTGATGACACAGCTCTGGGGGACCGGTCAGCCAGCGCTGCTCCCAGGCATTATTTTCGAATCATTTATTCTCCTCTCTTCCCATCATGTCATTTCTTAGTGTCCTATAATTACCCAGCAGCGTGCATTTGGGCTGTCAACAGGGTCTTCTGAGCGAAATAGCGCTAGATAAATTTCGGTAATGAGGAAGGACCCAAATCAAAGGTGAGTCTCTACCAATCCCTTCTACAGTTCTCATCAGCCTCACTCTCAACGGACAGCTTGTTTATTCATTGCAATACTGCTAGGATGGTGTTCCAATGAGGGTGAGATTCTCACCATGAGTTTCAAATTAAGCCCGCACTCCCAGGAACCCCTGTGTTCATGTCAGGCGAGGAAACTAGCACTGAGAATGTGGGTTCTGCTCTTGATTGGATATTTGTGAGAAGGAGTTTTTCCTGTTCGTTTGCCTGCTTGATTCCTTCCTGTTCGAAGCATTTAAAATGTAAGTATCTCTTTGTTAGCTGACTTATGGTTTTGCGGGTATTTTGAGGGCTCAGTCTACTTTGCTATTTTTAGGGGACCACCCCATGTTCCCTGTGGTAGGCAGAATAATGGTCCCCCATGATGTCCACGTCCTAATTCCTAGAACCTGTGACTGTTACTTTACGTGGCAAAGAGAATTTTGCAAATATAATTTAGGTTAAAGACCTTGAGATAGGGAGGTTACCCTGGATCACCAGGGTGGGCCCAGTGTAATCATGAGGGTTTTTATAAGGGAAAGAAGGAGGCAAGAGGGTCACAGAAGGAGAGGTTAGTGGCCACAGGCCAAGGTAGACGGACAGCCTCTAGAAATTGGAAAAGGCAAGAAATCAAGTTCTCCCCTATAGCTTCCAGAGGTAATGCAACCCTTCCAACATCTTGCTTTTAGCTCAGGGAAAGCCATTTGAGAATTGAGACCTCCAGACCTGAAAAATCATAAATTTGTATTGCTTTAGGCCACTATATTTATGGTGATTTTTTTTTTTTTTGAGAGAGAGAGAGAAAGAGAGAGAGCAGGCGGATGGACAGAGGGAGAGGGAGAATCTCAAGCAGACTCTGCTGAGCATAGAGCCCGTGACGCGGGGCTCGATCTCTCGACCCTGAGATCATGACCTCAGCTGAAACTAAGAATTGGACACTTAACCGACTGAGCCACCCAGGTGCCTCCAATTTATGGTGATTTGTAACAGCGGCAAGAGGAGACAAATGCTTCCCCCAATCAGAACATGTTTTAATTAGGGTCTTTAGTGGCAAGGATTCAGTACACCTCAAACAAGGTGTTTATTTTAAGAAGACCTCTGCTCAGAAGCCGCCCCCCCCACTCGGGACAGCAGGATGGGAGGTGGTTCTGGGAACCTCAGCAGGAGACCCAGGGGCTCTTGGCCTGAGTCTGTTTCCCTCTTCCAGCTGGCTTATCTGCCCCCATGTTCTCTGTTCTATTCCTTCTTCTTGGTCTCTGTTTCTTTCCAGCAACTTCTCCCTCAAAATTTTGCCCTGAGAATGGTGCGTCATGGCTGCTCTTCTACCTCATAATAGTCCTTCAGCTCAGATTGTTCTCATTCCTAAGGGAGAACCTTACTGGCCCATGACTGATGACCATGCTGGACCATGTCATGGGTTGCTGGACAGCCTATCAATGGACTGTCCTTAGATAGAGTGCCTCCCCTAGTCCAGCTGGCTGTGGCCAGCGCGTCAGAGTGATGGCTAAGACCTGTGGCTGCCCGCGAGCTATGTCTTTGCTGGGGCATGATGCCTAGAAGGGGCAGCAGGTGTGTGTATGTGGGGGGCACTGCTGATAGTGGCTGAAGCCAATTTAGGGCACAGATAATGATATAGGATGCCGATTTTCCTTCTGAATCAATAGGTAGAGACAAGGTCATGTGGAATTTGTTGCTGATTAATTGTAAGGAGTCTTGAAAGACATCTGGTTCAGCCTCTCCCCCTTTACCCTCCCTTGCTGACTCTCCAAGCAAGAATGAATAGTCATTTTCTGCTCCCGCAGAGCTGTGGTTTCCGAAGGCAGATCCTCAATAAGATAACGCTAGGGTAGTGTTAGTTGTAGAGTTTGGTCAATGGCATAAAAGGCCAAATCAGGAAGCATCATGGCCAAGGAACAAAACCAAGCTAGCAATGAATATCTGTGTAGCCCCTGTTATGAGCCAGGTACTGGATTTCTCTGCATCAGCGTGCGCTCTGTGACTATAAGTGGTCTGAGCAGCACAGACTATCATCTGATTATCACCTTGTCTGGTCTGGATTCCTGGAGGCACCCCGGGTGTCATCCTTCGATGTGGCTACCCACCTTCCTCTCTACATTTTTGGTGTTCATTAGCTCATTCCCTAAATAATTACTGAATCCTAACTATGAACATCGTTATTAAGCCTTTTATATTAAGTTCTGGGGTGAAAGGGATGAGCGAAGCCCAGTCTTCATCCTGAAGACCATGAGGGGGATGTGGAAGAGACAGAGAGGAAGGCATGATGGGGGTTTACTTGGCTACAGTTTGGTAAATGCTAAGATAGAGGTGTTTGTGGGGGGAGGGGCAGGTAATTCTCCCTGGAGAGGCTGGAGAGGACTTTTTCCTGATGAATTTGTTCAACTGGTCTCTCATCCAGCCCTGCATTCTGGTCCCATCTGCTTGAGCTCTACCCCTCCCCACCTCCATTTTCTCTCCTTGAACATGAGGGAGGTGGACCCAAGTGTTTTCAAGGTCCCTTCATGTTTCCTCCCAGGTTCCAGCCCTGCTTTTCCGCAGCCTTGATTTGGAAGCCTCCACCTGGGGCTCAGAGGCATTTTTCTTGTGAAAGCACATTTTCCAGTCGGGATAAGGAACACTCTGTTTGATGCAAAACAGCATCTTAAGGTCTGAAAGTAACATTTCTCAGAGGGACACTTGTTGGGAGCAAATCTTTATTTTTTCCAGAATTCAGAAAAATCCCCCAAATCTCCATGGATAGCTTCAGACCCCCCCCTTACTTACAGCTTCAATTTCAGAGTGGGATCCTTAAGCCTGGCCACGGATTCTGGCAACACCCAGCTCTTGCATTCGGGATTATCACTGGTGGTTGCTTCCATCCTGGCCGAAAGCCTCATCCCACCACCATTTCTGCTTTTTTTTGTTGGTTTGTTTGTTTTGTTTGTTTGTTTTGTTTTTAATCTCTTCAAACCTCAACCAGTGTGGTGTGTTCATGAACTCTGAGCGCTGCATGGGAAAGAGAACCTAGATGCTGTTCAAAACACATCCTATAGTTTGTGGTCCAGGACAAGTGATTTGGAACATGGCCTCTTTGGAAGTTGAGAACTTTCTGTTAACTTCTCCATTAACTTTTGCTTATTTTCCCCTCATAATATATTTCCATTCTGGCCAGTCATCCACTGCTCACTTAGACCAAAATTAACGCTGAAGATTTCTAAAATTAAAAATGTGATGTTGATTTTTTTCTTTTTTAGGGAATGTGTTGTTTTTTTCTCCTATTCACCTAAACTATATATCAGCCTCTTCTTCTTGGTAAAGGGGATCTCTTTTTCCTTAATGCTACAAATCTAAATTTCCCATCCGCTAAACATTGCTTGTCTTAAAAAATTCGAGTATATACTCTAGAGAGTCTTAATTACTGTTGCTAATGTCTTATGACCCTGATTCCCTCCCCTCACCCTCTTTCACATGATGTGGATGCCTCTGAGATACTGGGATTTCTAGATCTTATTCAATGCATCACTGAGGCTCTGGTTATTGGACACCCCCCCACCCCGATCCCAAGCAGGGTGTCTAGGAATTTCTTTCTTTTGCATTTATGAGGTTTGTTTGTTTAAAGATTTGATTTATTTATTTGAGAGAGAGAGAGAGCGCGCGCGCACAAGCAGGGGGAGGGGTCGAGGCAGGGGGAGAAGCAGACTCCCCGCTGTGCAGAGAGCCTGATGCGGGACTCCATCCCAGGACCCCAAGACCTGAGCTGAGCCGGAGGCAGATGCTTAACCAACTGAGCCACCCAGGTGCCCGCATTTAGTTTTGAGAGCATAGTTATTTCAGATTTTCCTTAATTTACAGTACTTTCCAATTTGGGAGCTTGAACTGTGTCTCCTGGCATTCTCAGCTTCAATCTGAAAACCTCTCCTTTCTGCATGCCCTTTTACACATGGAGAATTTCAGGGTTTTGCTGAGAAGCAAAGGGGGGATTCCAGTGCTCTTGAGCACTCCCTGTGTTCCTTTTGATTATGTCTTTGTCTCTCTAGCTTTTTATTCTTCTCCATCTGGAAGGTTATTATGACCTTCAGATAACAACTGCAAGTGGAATCAAAGAAATCTTTCATGACTTTTCTCACCGTTTTCTCTATCTGAACCGTAGCTCGAATACATGAATATGCTGTCTTGGCCGTTGTTCTGTAAAAATAAACAACAAAAACCCGGATTCAGTAAGGAGAATCTGACTGTAATTGTAGAGCCAGACATAACACGCGTTTCTTTTGAGTCTGTTCCGTGGAGGCTGGCACTCCTGGGCTCCGTGAGCCCACCTCCTTGCTCCCTTCCTTCCTGCGTTATCTCTGACTGCTCAATCTGCTGCTGGACTTTTAATGTCTTCCTTTTCTAGTTTTAGATAAGTTTTTTTCTTATACTCTTTCCTACCCTGTGAACGGTGCACATTTGAACACTGAGTTTGAATTCAGAGAGGGCTATGTGTACATGGTAGGGTACAGATTTCCCACTTGGGTCCTCCTGCTGAAGAGAAGTGGAGTAGACTCCCCCAACTACCAGCCTGAACCATGACTGTCCTCTTTTCCTCTCAAGGCTCATGGCTGACACTTCATAGAACGGAAGAGAGTGTTACTATGCTGGTTTGGGCAGAGTCAATCTCACTGAGGAGTAGGGAACTATTCAACTGCCTCCTTGTTCTACAGGGCTGGGGGTCAGATGAGAGCAGAGGGACACAGATCGGCAGCTTTATGGAAGAGGGTGTAGTGTGATGTTATGGTTTACCCACAGTTACGGTATGATGCATATTTGCTGCACTGCGGCTCTCTCTGTATGTATTTTGTTCTTATTTTCTTACATTTCAGGAGTCTGATACTACTCAACTTGACTTTGGAGGATGATGTGTTATATGAGAAAGAACACAAAAGAGAGTTAGGAGATCCAGGACTAATTCTGGCTTCATGAACTGTAGTGTGCCATATAGATGCTGGTTATTATTGTTACTATTAGTAATAGAAGTTTACTGACACCTACCATAGGTTAAGCTTTTTTACATGCTTTAGCTCATTGAATCCTTACAGCAGCCCTTTAAGGGAACTGTTTTATTATCCTCAGACAACAGGAGAGGAAACCAAGTTTTTGGGAGGTTCCGTGACTTCTCCGACATCACATGTCTCAGTGGTATTTGAATCCAGATTTGTATGATCCCAGAGCATCCTCTCTTTACCATCGTGGCTCACAGTTTTTCTAGTGGTCATGATACCTGTAATCAGAGTAATACATAGAAGTAAAAGCTGCATGGCCATCGACTTTATCCCTCCCAACTTTGATAGAACCAGTCGTTTAACTTTGGAGCTAAAATGAATCTGAACGATCACTAGGGCAGCCTCCTCAATTTACAACTGAGGAAACAGAAGCCCCTAGAAAGGAAGGACCTTTCCGAAGCTGACAGTAGACCCCAGAGCTGACACCTGACCTCTGAACGACCTTGACTGTGTGTGAGCTCTATTTCCTGGTCTCTTCTCATTTACTGTGAGATTCCACTTTGCTCCTCTTCTTAGAATTCCCTCCTCATTCTATTCCTTTTTCAGGGATCACAGATTTCACAGCTTGGATGGCAGCCAGGGACTCACATCGTTTTAAGAAGGAACTCATGCCTGGTCTTGTCAAGTCTTCTGTTGGCTTGGGTTTGCCAGGTGGGATGACTTCCACCTTACCTTTGTAAATTGCAGTTTGCCAAAGAGAGTAAATTCATTGCATATTGTCTCATTTGGTTGCTCTCCTGGGCTCTTGCGTTGCTCTGCTAGTTTCCACTACAGTCTTCATGATGGGCCAACACTGACACTTGAGACACTATAGTCCAACATATGGAAGGCCTCTGACTCGTGACTCCTCTTATCAGATGGGGTATCATCTGCTGCAAGGAACAGGAAAGGATCAGAAAACCCAGACGCAACAGGCTTAAACAAGAAGGGATTTATTATCAAATAAATCAAGAGGTCTAGATGAAGAGGTATTCTGGTGAGGGTCAGTTAATTGGCTCTATACCACCACTAAGGACCCACATTCTTCCCACCTTTCTGACCTTCCAATCTCAGTGTGTCACTTACCTCCCTTCAAGGTTTCAAAATAGCGACAGTAGTTCCAGGCATCCCATTCTCACATTGGCTAAGGTCCAGTGGCAGAAACGGGGACAATGGCAAAGAAGCTGTTCCCCAGAATCATTCCCTGCTCACTGGTCAGCATAGGGTCATATGTCATTTCCTAAGTCCATCGCTAGTAAGGGAATGGAAGGAAGGACCATGAGTGGATTAAGCTAATTAAGATTTACCCCCATGAAGTTCAGTTGGAGACAGAGGTCTTGTAGAGGAATGTGGGTGTTTGAAGGACACCGGGCTTCTGATGACAAAGAAGGGGAAATGGGGATTGATTAGGCCTCTTGATGTGCTGCCGTACTGAAATCATTTTAGAACTAAGCATCTTTACATTATGTAATTTGTTATTTGTCTTTACTGAATTATATCAAAAACCTCTGCCAGAACATTAAGAAAAATTTACTATTAAATTACGTAAACAATCAATGCCGGACAAGGGTGTACTGAAATACTCTTACTCATAGTGACAACACTATAAATGACATTCAGACTCTTGGAAAACCATTTGGCCAGATGTATCAAGATGCAAAAATATTCTGGTGACCTAATAATTCTGTTTCTGGGTAGCTGTTCTTGGGAATCAATTCAAGCTAAGAGGGAAACTATCAACATGCAGATATTAATCCCAATATTATTCAGGGTCACAAGAACGGCTTGGGAATGGAAAAACCTGGCTGCAGACCTGACTTTACTGCCTCCTTGTGGCAGACCCCTGAACTTCTCTGAACTCGTTAATGGTGACCATAGGTGGACCCATGGGATTGTTTGAGGATTAGAGAAAATGCGCGCAGAGCCCTAATTACATAGTAAGCACAGGCTAAGTTCTAGACACACACATACACACACACACCATCCGAAACAAAGATTATCTCCTTTTTATCGATTATGCCACCATTAAAATTTACATTAATCGAAACTTGAAGAGACAGTAGATAAACTGTTGATACCGTAATAGAACATGAAAAATCAAAATACAAAATTACTACCAAGTTAAAAGAAAATCCTATGCAATAAAAAAAGAAAGCACCTGCCAACATGCTAATAAGGTTATGTTAGGCTTATTAGGATGGTGGATAATTTTCCCTCATTTTTTTTCTGTATTCCAGTATGAAATATATAGTGGACATAATTTTTTTAAACACAAAGCTACAAAAAGTTAACCTGGGTGGACCTTTAATATTTCCTTCTTCCTTATTCTTTTTAAACTAACATATCTGAGTAAATTCTTCCATCTTTTTTTGGTGAGCTATTCTGGATTTATCCAGACTTTGTTGTCACCTTTTCTGCATCAGTTGATATGTCTTCCTCTTTTTTCTAGGAGAGTTTTTGTCTGCCATTTCCTCCTTTCTAGCTTTCTTTGTGCACATTGGGCTCGTGCTGTCGGTGAGACTTCCCCACCCCCAGCGTTCCTCCGTCAATATTTTCCTTGGGCTTCGCGCTGGTCCTCCACACAGATTTTGTCTCTTAAATCGTCTCGCATTGATTCTACTTCTCACCGTTCTCTGTACGTCTTTTTCCCCACAATTGCCCATCAATCGTGTCTCTCTTGAAGGCTGAGAAGGGCTTTCTGTTCATTAATTACTTGGCTTACCTTCACCTGTTCTCCCCCTGTCTAAAAAATTACTTATCTCTGCACACCCTTGGCAAGAATATTGAGACATGCTCAGATGGATGGGAAAGCCGAAGAACAAGGTCAGAATGCAGTTAGGACCCAGTGGAAGCTGAGCAGCGTCAAGGTCATGCCACAGAAACAGTCTGGTTAGGACACTGCCACTGGCGCGGCGGCGACTGTCACCGCTGAACATTGTCACTGAAAGCAGAATTCGAGCTGCCTCTGCGCTTTATGTGCTTGACTGAGAGTGAGAACCGGGGGTTGGAGCATCTGGCGAGCTGCACCTAGGTCAGGTGCCCACAGCCTTGCTGGCGGGGGTGGGGGAGAAGGGTGGGGGGTGGGGCTGCCGAGACTCATACAAAGCGGGGGATGAGGATACCCCACCTGGAAAGCAAGTCCAGATCCTGGGCAGAAAACAAATGAATAGACGAAACCAGCCGTTCTCTGCACTTGTTAGAATCCAAACGCCCATAGGACCTGTGCTCTGAGTTAGTATTGTTAGGTACCTTGCCAGCAGAATCAGTCCATACAGCATTTTCTTTCTGCCTTTCCACAAGCAATTCTCTGGCTCTGGCATTGTATTATGAGGCGAGATGATGTCTTTCACCTTCTTCTTCTTATAATGACCTTGCTGCACCAGGGCCTTTGTTTTTATCTCTCTCCACAAACGCAGCCTTTTCTGTAATGGCTTCTTCCGTGCCTGATTCCTAACAAGCATGTCTATCTCCTTGACTGTTCCTGCCGCCCCAACACACACAGCCCGCGTGGTAACTGTTTTAGCTATTAGCTGTGTGTTACCTGTTTTCCCACTACACTATAAGATACTGCCTCTCATTGTTTTAGCTTCAGAACCTGGTACAGAGCCTGGGACACATCATGCGTTTCATAAATGCTAGTTGAATGAATGGATACATAAATCTCGCTTCCTTCTGTATCTGAGTTTGTTTGTGGGTTTTTTTTTGGGAAACATTTTATTTTTAAGTCATCTCTATACCCAATGTGGGGCTCGAACTCACAACCCTGAGATCAAGAGTCGCAGGCTCCCCTAAGGCACCGCCCCCATCCCTCTGTATCTGGTGTTCCATGTTTTAAAGCAAGCATGTCCTATATTTTCTGTAAAGATCAGTAGTGAAATTTTCTGTTCTTTTTTTTTTTTTTTTTAGTAAAGAATACTCATTAACTGACTAACTAGATATGGTTCATTTGTGGACCATTGTGAACCCTTCTTCATAATACCTTCTCAAATCACAGATGATTCAGTGTCAAGTCACATCCCAAGCTGGGTTCAGTAAAAGGTAATTCTAGCACTTCCTCTCAGAGCTATCACACTATCTCACACTTCTTGAAATGCTATAAAAAAAGAAAGGCACCTCAGTGCAAATTTCTTCTCACAAAGACCCAAGCAAACCCTCCAATAAAATTTTGGGTCTTAAATATCTGTCTCTTGGTAGCTCTCTTATTTTCACGCGCACACAAGGGAGTGGAGACGTTAGCTGATGGCGAGGCTGGATCCAAAGCGGGCGGCAGGCTTCTCCGCTGACCGTCAGGAGGCTCCCTGTGGATGTCCCCTCTGTGGGGCTGCCATGGGATTTCCGCTCAAAGCTAGTGGAGAAAAGCCGTGCCTTTGTGTGCTTTGCCCTGACGGATGTATACTGCGGCCATTCCTCAGCCAAGCAATCCTCTACCCTGTCACACCACCTTTCCATAACAAAGCTTTGTAAGGACTCCTTTTACCATTCTCAAATGGAATTCTGGAGGAACATAGCCTATGTACACATACAATTTTAAAAACACTGAAGTATTATTTTAACTAGAATATAAAGAAAACGGAAAAGGAGATTGATTTATGATACATGTTGTGTATTTCAGCGAGAAGTGTTAAATGTCCCACGCAACCGCTCCAGAAGACAGAATGAAGCAGTCAGAGGCTTCACCTGTCACTGCGAATGTGTGACAGCTATCAGAGCAGGTGGGTGGAGGTGTGTCGTG